>NW_028300383.1:0-300000 GCF_049724085.1 Artemia sp. Qi Xiang Cuo
TGTGTCTGATTCTATTTGTTTGCAAGTCTGGTTTGGGGTTTGCAAGTCCAAGATTTTGTCTTTATTGGTTCGAATTTCTAAGTGTCGGTCTTTCTCTGTTTGTGTGTCTGATTCTATTTGTTTGCATGTCAGGGTTGGTGTTTGCAAGTCCAAGAATTTGTCTTTGTTGGGTTGAATGTCTAAAGTGTCTGTCTTTCTTTGTTTGTTTGTCTGATTCTATTTGTTGGCATGTCTGGGTTTGTGCATGCAAGTCCAAGAATTTGTCTTTGATGGTTTGAATGTCTAAAGTGTCTGTCTTTCACTGTTTGTGTGTCTGATTCTATTTGTTTGCATGTCTGGTTTGGTGTTTGCAAGTCCAAGATTTTGTCTTTGTTGGTTTGAATGTCTAAGTGTTGGTCTTTAAATGTTTGTGTGTCTGATTCTATTTGTTTGCATGTCAGGGTTGGTGTTTGCAAGTCCAAGAATTTGTCTTTGTTGGGTTGAATGTCTAAAGTGTCTGTCATTCTCTGTTTGTGTGTCTGATTCTATGTGTTTGCATATCTGGGTTGGTGTTTGCAAGTTCAGGCATTTGTCATTGTTAGTTTGAATGTCTAAAGTTTTTGTCTTTCTCTGTTTATGTGTCTGATTCTATTTGTTTGCATGTCTGGGTTGTTGTTTGCAAGTCCAAAAATTTGTATATGTTGGTTTGAATGTCTAAAGTGTCTGTCTTTCTCTGTTTGTGTGTCTGATTCTATTTGTTTGCAAGTCTGGGTTGGTATTTGCAAGTCCAAGAATTTGTCTTTGTTGGTTTGAATACCTAAAGAGTCTGTCTTACTCTGTTTGTATGTCTGAATCTATTTGTTTGCATGTCAGGGTTGGTGTTTGCAAGTCCAAAAATTTTTCTTTGTTGGTTTGAATGTCTAAGTGTCGGTCTTTCTCCTTTAGTGTGTCTTATTCTATTTGTTTGCATGCCAGGGCTGGTGTTTGCAAGTCCAAGAATTTGTCTTTGTTGGGTTAAATGTCTAAAGTGTCTGTCATTCTCTGTTTGTGTGTCTGTTTTATTTGTTTGCATGTCTGGGTTGGTGTTTGCAAGTCCAAAAATTTGTATTTGTTGGTTTGAATGTCTAAAGTGTCTGTATTTCTCTGTTTGTGTGTCTGAATCTTTTTGTTTGCATGTCTGGGTTGGTGTTTGCAAGTCCAAGAATATTTCTTTGTAGGTTTGAATGTCTAAAGTGTTTGTCTTTCTCAGTTTTTATGTCTTATTCTATTTGTTTGCATGTCAGGGTTGGTGTTTGCAAGTCCAAGAATTTGTCTTTGTTGATTTGAATGTCTAAAGTGCCTGTCTTTCTCTCTTTGTGTGTCTGATTCTATTTGTTTGCATGTCTGGGTTGGTGTTTGCAAGTCCAATAATTTGTCTTTGTTGATTTGAATGTCTAAAGTGCCTGTCTTTCTCTCTTTGTGTGTCTGATTCTATTTGTTTGCATGTCTGGGTTGGTGTTTGCAAGTCCAAGTATTTGTCTTTGTTGGTTGGATTGTCTATAGTGACTGTCTTTCTCTGTTTGTGTGTCTGATTCTATTTGTTGGCATGTCAGGGTTGGTGTTTGCAAGTCCAAGAGTTTGTCTTTGTTGGTTTGAATGTCTAAAATGTCTGTCTTTCTCTGTTTGTGTGTCTGATTGTATTTGTTTGCATGTCAGGGTTGGTGTTTGCAAGTCCAAGAATTTTTTCTTTGTTGGTTTGAATGTCTAAAGTGTCTGTCTTTCTCTGTTTGTGTGTCTGATTCCATTTGTTTGCATGTCTGGGTTGGTATTTGCAAGTCCAAGAATTTGTCTTTGTTGGTCCGAATGTCTAAAGTGTCTGTCTTTCTCTGTTTATGTGTCTGAATCTATTTTTTGGCATGTCAGGGTTGGTGTTTGCAAGTCCAAGAATTTGTCTTTGTTGGTTTGAATGTCTATAGTGTCTGTCTGTCTCTGTTTGTGTGTCTGATTCTATTTTTTTGCATGTCAGGGTTGGTGTTTGCATGTCCAAGAATTTGTCTTTGTTGGTTTGAATGTCTAAAGTGTCTGTCTTTCTCTGTTTGTGTGTCTGATTCTATTTGTTTGCATGTATGAGTTGATGTTTGCAAGTCCAAAAATTTGTCTTTGTTGGTTTGAATGTCTAAATCGTCTGTCTTTCTCGGTTTGTGTGTCTGATTCTATTTGTTTGCACGTCTGGGTTGATGTTTGCAAGTTCAAGTATTTGTCTTTGTTGGTTTGAATGTCTAAAGTATCTGTCTTTCTCTGTTTTTGGGTCTGATTCTATTTGTTTTCATGTCTGGGTTGGTGTCTGCAAGCCCAAGAATGTGTCTTTGTTGGTTTGAATGTCTAAAGGGTCTATTTTTCTCTGTTTCTGTGGCTGATTCTATTTGTTTGCATGTATGGGTTTGTATTTGTAAGTTCAAGTATTTGTCTTTGTTGGTTTGAACGTCTAAAGTGTCTGTCTTTCTCTGTTTGTGTGTCTGATTCTATTTTTTTGCATGTCTGGGTTGGTGTTTGCAAGTCAAAGAATTTGTCTTTGTTGGTTTTAATGTCTAAAGTGTATTTCTTTCTCTGTTTTTGTGTATGATTCTATTTGTTTGCATGTCTGGGTTGATTTTGGCAAGCCCAAGAATTTGTCTTTGTTGGTTTGAATACCTAAAGTGTCTGTCTTTCTCTTTTTTTTGTTTCTGATTCTATTTGTTTGCATGTCTGAGTTGGTGTTTGTAAGTCCAAGAATTTGTCTTTTTTGGTTGGAATGTCTATAGTGTCTGTCTTTCTCTGTTTGTGTGTCTGATTCTATTTGTTTGCATGTCTGGGTTGGTGTTTGCAAGTCCAACTATTTGTCCTTGTTGTTTTGAATGTTTAAAGTGTCTGTCTTTCTCTGTTTGTGTTTCTGATTCTATTTGTTTACATGTCTGAGTTGATATTTGCAAGTCCAAGAATGTGTCTATGTTGGTTTGAATGTCTAAAGTGTCTTTCTTTTCTCTGTTTATGCGTCTTATTCTATTTGTTGACTTGTCTGAAAAGGTGTTTGCAAGTCCAAGACTTTGTCTTTGTTGGCTTGAATGTGTAAAGTGTCTTTCTTTCTCTGCTTTTGTGTCTGATTTAATTTGTTTGCATGTCTGGGTTGGTGTTTGCAAGCCTAAGAATTTGTCTTTGTTGGTTTGAATGTCTATAGTTTCTGTCTTTCTCTATTTATATGTCTGATTCTATTTGTTTGCATGTTTGGGTTGGTGTTTGCAAGTCCAAGTATTTGTCTTTGTTGGTTTGAATGTCTAAAGTGTCTGTTTTTTCTGTTTGTGTGTCTGAATCTATTTGTTGGCATGTCAGGGTTGGTGTTTGCAAGTCCAAGAATTTGTCTTTGTTGGTTTGAATGCCTAAAGAGTCTGTCTTTCTCTTTTTGTATGTCTGAATCTATTTGTTTGCATGTCAGGGTTGGTGTTTGCAAGTCCAGAAATTTGTCTTTGTTGGTTTGAATGTCTAAGTGTCGGTCTTTCTCTGTGTGTGTGTCTAATTCTATTTGTTTGCATGCCAGGGTTGGTGTTTGCAAGTCAAAGAATTTGTCTTTGTTGGGTTAAATGTCGAAAATGTCTGTCTTTCTTTATTTGTGTGTCTGATTCTATTTGTTGGCATGTCTGGGTTTGTGCAGGCAAGTCCAAGAATTTGTCTTTGATGGTTTGAATGTCTAAAGTGTCTGTCTTTCTCTGTTTGTGTGTCTGATTCTATTTGTTTGCATGTCTGGTTTGGTGTTTGCAAGTCCAAGATTTTGTCTTTGTTGGTTTGAATGTCTAAGTGTTGGTCTTTCAATGTTTGTGTGTCTGATTCTGTTTGTTTGCATGTCAGGGTTGGTGTTTGCAAGTCCAAGAATTTGTCTTTGTTGGGTTGAATGTCTAAAGTGTCTGTCATTCTCTGTTTGTGTGTCTGATTCTATGTGTTTGCATATCTGGGTTGGTGTTTGCAAGTTCAGGCATTTGTCATTGTTAGTTTGAATGTCTAAAGTTTTTGTCTTTCTCTGTTTATGTGTCTGATTCTATTTGTTTGCATGTCTGGGTTGGTGTTTGCAAGTCCAAAAATTTGTATATGTTGGTTTGAATGTCTAAAGTGTCTGTCTTTCTCTGTTTGTGTGTCTGATTCTAATTGTTTGCAAGTACAAGAATTTTTTCTTTGTTGGTTTGAATGTCTAAAGTGTCTGTTTTTCTCTGTTTGTGTGTCTGATTCTATTTTTTTGCAAGTCTGGGTTGGTTTTTTCAAGTCCAAGAATTTGTCTTTGTTGGTTTGAATACCTAAAGAGTCGGTCTTACTCTGTTTGTATATCTGAATCTATTTGTTTGCATGTCAGGGTTGGTGTTTGCAAGTCCAAAATTTTGTCTTTGTTGGTTTGAATGTCTAAGTGTCGGTCTTTCTCCTTTAGTGTGTCTTATTCTATTTGTTTGCATGCCAGGGCTGGTGTTTGCAAGTCCAAGAATTTGTCTTTGTTGGGTTAAATGTCTAAATTGTCTGTCATTCTCTGTTTGTGTGTCTGTTTTATTTGTTGGCATGTCTGGGTTGGTGTTTGCAAGTCCAAGAATTTGTATTTGATGGTTTGAATGTCTAAAGTGTTTGTCTTTCTCAGTTTTTATGTCTTATTCTATTTGTTTGCATGTCAGGGTTGGTGTTTGCAAGTCCAAGAATTTGTATTTGTTGATTTGAATGTCTAAAGTGCCTGTCTTTCTCTCTTTGTGTGTCTGATTCTATTTGTTTGCATGTCTGGGTTGGTGTTTGCAAGTCCAAGAATTTTTCTTTGTTGTTTTGAATGTCTAAAGTGCCTGTCTTTCTCTCTTTGTGTGTCTGATTCTATTTGTTGGCATGTCTGGGTTGGTGTTTGCAAGTTCAAGTATTTGTCTTTGTTGGTTGGATTGTCTATAGTGACTGTCTTTCTCTGTTTGTGTGTCTGATTGTATTTGTTTGCATGTCAGGGTTGGTGTTTGCAAGTCCAATAATTTTTTCTTTGTTGGTTTGAATATCTATAGGGTCTGTCTTTCTCTGTTTGTGTGTCTGATACCATTTGTTTGCATGTCTGGGTTGGTATTTGCAAGTCCAAGAATTTGTCTTTGTTGGTTCGAATGTCTAAAGTGTCTGTCTTTCTCTGTTTATGTGTCTGAATCTATTTTTTGGCATGTCAGGGTTGGTGTTTGCAAGTCCAAGAATTTGCCTTTGTTGGTTTGAATGCCTAAAGAGTCTTTCTTTCTCTGTTTGTATGTCTGATTCTATTTGTTTGCATTTCTGGGTTGATGTTTGCAAGTTCAAGTATTTGTCTTTGCTGGTTTGAATGCCTAAAGTGTCTGTCCTTCTCTGTTTGTGTGTCTGAGTATATTTGTTTGCATGTCTGGGTTGGTATTTGCAAGTCCAAGAATTTGTCTTTGTTGGTTCGAATGTCTAAAGTGTCTGTCTTTCTCTGTTTATGTGTCTGAATCTATTTTTTGGCATGTCAGGGTTGGTGTTTGCAAGTCCAAGAATTTGCCTTTGTTGGTTTGAATTCCTAAAGAGTCTTTCTTTCTCTGTTTGTGTGTCTGATTGTATTTGTTTGCATTTCTGGGTTGATGTTTGCAAGTTCAAGTATTTGTCTTTGCTGGTTTGAATGCCTAAAGTGTCTGTCCTTCTCTGTTTGTGTGTCTGATTCTATCTGTTTACATGTGTGGGTCGGTGTATGCAAGTCCAAGAATTTGTCTTTGTTGGCTTGAATGTCTAAACTGTCTATCTTTCTCTGTTTTTGTGTCTGATTCTATTTGTTTGCATATCAGGGTTGGTGTTTGTAAGTTCAAGTATTTGTTTTTGTTGGTTTGAACGTCTAAAGTGTCTGTCTTTCTCTGTTTGTGTGTCTGATTCTATTTGTTTGCATGTCTGGGTTGGTGTTTGCAAGTCTAAGAATTTGTCTTTGTTTGTTTTAATGTCTAAAGTGTCTCTCTTTCTCTGTTTTTGTGTATGATTCGTTTTCATGTCTGGGTTGATGTTGGCAAGCCCAAGAATTTGTCTTTGTTGGTTTGAATGCCTAAAGTTTCTGTCTTTCTCTTTTTTGTGTCTGATTCTATTTGTTTGCATGTCTGGGTTGGTGTTTGCAAGTCCCAGAATTTGTCTTTTTTGGTTGGAATGTCTAAAGTGTCTGTCTTTCTCTGTTTGTGTGTCTGATTCTATTTGTTTGCAAGTCAAAGAATTTGTCTTTGTTGGGTTAAATGTCTAAAGTGTCTGTCTTTCTTTGTTTGTTTGTCTTATTCTATTTGTTGGCATGTCTGGGTTTGTGCATGCAAGTCCAAGAATTTGTCTTTGATGGTTTGAATGTCTAAAGTGTCTGTCTTTCTCTTTTGTGTGTCTGATTCTATTTGTTTGCATGTCTGGTTTGGTGTTTGCAAGTCCAAGATTTTGTCTTTGTTGGTTTGAATGTCTAAGTGTTGGTCTTTCAATGTTTGTGTGTCTGATTCTATTTGTTTGCATGTCAGGGTTGGTGTTTGCAAGTCCAAGAATTTGTCTTTGTTGGGTTGAATGTCTAAAGTGTCTGTCATTCTCTGTTTGTGTGTCTGATTCTATTTGTTTGCATATCTTGGTTGGTGTTTGCAAGTTCAGGCATTTGTCATTGTTAGTTTGAATGTCTAAAGTTTTTGTCTTTCTCTGTTTATGTGTCTGATTCTATTTGTTTGCATGTCTGGGTTGGTGTTTGCAAGTCCAAAAATTTGTATATGTTGGTTTGAATGTCTAAAGTTTCTGTCTTTCTCTGTTTGTGTGTCTGATTCTATTTGTTTGCATGTCTGGGTTGGTATTTGCAAGTCCAAGAATTTGTCTTTGTTGGTTTGAATACCTAAAGAGTCTGTCTTACTCTGTTTGTATATCTGAATCTATTTGTTTGCATGTCAGGGTTGGTGTTTGCAAGTCCAAAATTTTTTCTTTGTTGGTTTGAATGTCTAAGTGTCGGTCTTTCTCCTTTAGTGTGTCTTATTCTATTTGTTTGCATGCCAGGGCTGGTGTTTGCAAGTCCAAGAATTTGTCTTTGTTGGGTTAAATGTCTAAAGTGTCTGTCATTCTCTGTTTGTGTGTCTGTTTTATTTGTTTGCATGTCTGGGTTGGTGTTTGCAAGTCCAAAAATTTGTATTTGTTGGTTTGAATGTCTAAAGTGTCTGTTTTTCTCTGTTTGTGTGTCTGAATCTATTTGTTGGCATGTCTGGGTTGGTGTTTGCAAGTCCAAGAATATTTCTTTGTAGGTTTGAATGTCTAAAGTGTTTGTCTTTCTCAGTTTTTATGTCTTATTCTATTTGTTTGCATGTCAGGGTTGGTGTTTGCAAGTACAAGAATTTGTCTTTGTTGATTTGAATGTCTAAAGTGCCTGTCTTTCTCTCTTTGTGTCTCTGATTCTATTTGTTTGCATGTCTGGGTTGGTGTTTGCAAGTCCAAGAATTTGTCTTTGTTGATTTGAATGTCTAAAGTGCCTGTCTTTCTCTCTTTGTGTGTCTGATTCTATTTGTTTGCATGTCTGGGTTGGTGTTTGCAAGTTCAAGTATTTGTCTTTGTTGGTTGGATTGTCTATAGTGACTGTCTTTCTCTGTTTTTGTGTCTGATTCTATTTGTTGGCATGTCAGGGCTGGTGTTTGCAAGTCCAAGAGTTTGTCTTTGTTGGTTTGAATGTCTAAAATGTCTGTCTTTCTCTGTTTGTGTGTCTGATTGTATTTGTTTGCATGTCAGGGTTGGTGTTTGCAAGTCCAAGAATTTTGTCTTTGTTGGTTTGAATATCTAAAGTGTCTGTCTTTCTCTGTTTGTGTGTCTGATTCCATTTGTTTGCATGTCTGGGTTGGTATTTGCAAGTCCAAGAATTTGTCTTTGTTGGTTCGAATGTCTAAAGTGTCTGTCTTTCTCTGTTTATGTGTCTGAATCTATTTTTTGGCATGTCAGGGTTGGTGTTTGCAAGTCCAAGAATTTGTCTTTGTTGGTTTGAATGTCTATAGTGTCTGTCTTTCTCTGTTTGTGTGTCTGATTCTATTTGTTGGCATGTCAGGGATGGTGTTTGCAAGTCCAAGAATTTGTCTTTGTTGGTTTGAATGTCTAAAGTGTCTGTCTTTCTCTGTTTGTGTGTCTGATTCGATTGGTTTGCATGTTAGGGTTGGTGTTTGCAAGTCCAAAAATTTGTCTTTGTTGGTTTGAATGTCTAAATCGTCTGTCTTTCTCGGTTTGTGTGTCTGATTCTATTTGTTTGCATTTCTGGGTTGATGTTTGCAAGTTCAAGTATTTGTCTTTGATGGTTTGAATGCCTAAAGTGTCTGTCCTTCTCTGTTTGTGTGTCTGATTCTATTTGTTTTCATGTCTGGGTTGGTGTTTGCAAGTCAAAGAATTTGTCTTTGTTGGTTTGAATGTCTAAAGTGTCTATCTTTCTCTGTTTTTGTGTCTGATTCTATTTGTTTGCATGTCTGGGTTTGTGTTTGAAAGTTCAAGTATTTGTTTTTGTTGGTTTGAACGTCTAAAGTGTCTGTCTTTCTCTGTTTGTGTGTCTGATTCTATTTGTTTGCATGTCTGGGTTGGTGTTTTCAAGTCTAAGAATTTGTCTTTGTTGGTTTTAATGTCTAAAGTGTCTTTCTTTCTCTGTTTTTGTGTATGATTCTATTTGTTTGCATGTCTGGGTTGATGTTGGCAAGCCCAAGAATTTGTCTTTGTTGGTTTGAATACCTAAAGTGTCTGTCTTTATCTTTTTTTTGTGTCTGATTCTATTTGTTTTCATGACTGGGTTGATGTTTGCAAGTCCAATAATTTGTCTATTTTGGCGGGGATGTATAAAGTGTCTGTGTGTCTCTGTTTGTGTGTCTGATTCTATTTGTTTGCATGTCTCGGTTGGTGTTTTCAAGTCCAACTATTTGTCTTTGTTGATTTAAATGTCTAAAGTGTCTGTCTTTCTCTGTTTGTGTTTCTGATTCTATTTGTTTACATGTCTGAGTTGATATTTGTAAGTCCAAGAATGTGTCTATGTTGGTTTGAATGTCTAAAGTGTCTTTCTTTTCTCTGTTTATGCGTCTTATTCTATTTGTTGACTTGTCTGAAAAGGTGTTTGCAAGTCCAAGACTTTGTCTTTGTTGGCTTGAATGTGTAAAGTGTCTTTCTTTCTCTGCTTTTGTGTCTGATTTAATTTGTTTGCATGTCTGGGTTGGTGTTTGCAAGCCTAAGAATTTGTCTTTGTTGGTTTGAATGTCTATAGTTTCTGTCTTTCTCTGTTTATATGTCTGATTCTATTTGTTTGCATGTTTGGGTTGGTGTTTGCAAGTCCAAGTATTTGTCTTTGTTGGTTTGAATGTCTAAAGTGTCTGTCTTTTCTGTTTGTGTGTCTGATTCTATTTTTTTTGCTTGTCTGGGTTGGTGTTTGCAAGTCCAAGTATCTGTCTTTTTTGGTTTGAATGTCTAAAGTATCTATATTTCTCTGTTTGTCTGTCTGATTCTATTTGTTTGCATGTCTGACTTGGTGTTTGCAAGTCTGAGAATTTGTCTTTGTTGGTTTGAATGCCTAAAGTGTCTATCTTTCTCTGTTTATGTGTCTGATTCTACTTCTTTGCATGTCTGGGTTAATGTTTGCAAGTCTAAGAATTTGTCTTTGTTGGTTGGAATGTCAAAAGTGTCTGTCTTTCTCTTTTTGTGCGTCTGATTCTATTTGTTTGCATGTCTGGGTTGGTGTTTGCAAGTCCAAGAATTTGTCTTTGTTGGTTTGCATATCTAAAGTGTCTGTCAATCTCTGTTTGTGTGTCTGATTATATTTGTTTGCATGTCTGGGTTGGTGTTGGCAAGTCCAAGTATTTGTCTTTGTTGGTTTGAATGTCTAAAGTGTCTGTCTTTCTCTGTTTATGAGTCTGATTCTTTTTGGTTGCATGTCTGGGTTGGTGTTTACAAGTCCATGAATTTGTCTTTGATGGTTTGAATGTCTAAAGTGTCTGTTCTTCTCTGTTTGTGTGTCTGATTCTATTTGTTTGCATTTCTGGGTTGATGTTTGCAAGTCCAAAAATTTGTCTTTGTTGGTTTGAATGTCTAAAGTGTCTGTCTTTCTATGTTTGTGTGTCTGATTCTATTTGTTGGCGTGTCTGGGTTTGTGCATGCAAGTCCAAGAATTTGTCTTTGATGGTTTGATTGTCTAAAGTGTCTGTCTTTCTCTGTTTGTGTGTCTAATTCTATTTGTTTACATGTCTGGTTTGGTGTTTGTATGGCCAAGATTTTGTCTTTGTTGGTTTGAATGTCTAAGTGTCGGTTTGACATGCAAGTGTCGGTTTGAAAATCTAAAGTGTCAGTCTTTCACTGTTTTTGTGTTTGATTCTATTTGTTTGCATGTCTGAGTTGGTTTTTGCAAGTCCAAGAATTTGTCTTTGATGGTTTGAATGTCAAAAGTGTCTGTCTTTCTCTGTTTTTGTGTCTGATTCTATTTGATTGCATGTCTGGGTTGATGTTTGCAAGTCCAAGAATTTGTCTTTATTGGTTGGAATGTCTAAAGTGTCTGTCTTTCTCTTTTTGTGTGTCTGATTCTATTTGTTTGCATGTCTGGGTTGGTGTTTGCAAGTCCAAGAATTTGTCTTTGTTGGTTTGCATGTCTAAAGTGTCTGTCATTCTATGTTTGTGTGTCTGATTCTATTTGTTTGCATGTCTGGGTTGCTGTTTGCAAGTCCAAGTATTTGTCTTTGTTGGTTTGAATGTCTAAAGTGTCTGTTCCTCTTTGTTTGTGTGTCTTATTCTATTTGTTTGCATGTCTGGGTTTGTGCTTGCAAGTCCAAGAATTCGTCTTTATTGGTTTGAATGTCTAAAGTGTCTCTCTTTCTCTGTTTGTGTGTCTGATTCTATTTGTTTGCATGTCTGGTTTGGTGTTTGCAACTCCAAGATTTTGTCTTTGTTGGTTTGAATGTCTAAGCGTCGGTCTTTCTCTGTTTGTGTGTCTGATTCTATTTGTTTTTATGTCAGGGTTGGTGTTTGCAAGTCCAAGAATTTGTCTTTGTTGGGTTGAATGTCTAAAGTTTCTGTTATTCTCTGTTTGTGTGTCTTATTCTATTTGTTTGCATGTCTGGGTTGGTGTTTGGAAGTTCAGGTATTTGTCATTGTTAGTTTGAATGTCTAAATTTTTTGTCTTTCTCTGTTTATGTGTCTGATTCTATTTGTTTGCATGTCTGGTTGCATGTCATTTTTTTGCATGTCTGGGTTGGTGTTTGCAAGTTCAAAAATTTGTCTTTTTTGGCTGGAATGTCAATAGTGTCTGTCTTTCTCTGTTTTTGTGTCTGATTCTTTTTGTTTGCATGTCTGGGCTGGTGTTTGTAAGTTCAAGTATTTGTCTTTGTTGGTTTGAATGACTAAAGTGTCTGTCCTTCTCTGTTTGTGTGTCTGATTCTAATTGTTTGCATGTCTGGGTTGGTGTTTGCAAGTCGAAGAGTTTGTCTTTTTTGGTTTTAATGTCTAAAGTGTCTCACTTTCTCTGTTTGTGTGTTTGATTCTATTTGTTTGCATGTCTGGGTTGATGTTGGCAAGCCCAAGAATTTGTCTTTGTTAGTTTGAATGCCTAAAGTGTCTGTCATTCTCATTTTTTGTGTCTGATTCAATTTGTTTGCGTGTCTGGGTTGGTGTTTGCAAGTCCAAGAATTTGTCTTTGATGGTTTGAATGTCTAAAGTGTCTGTCTTTCTCTGTTTGTGTGTCTGATTCTATTTGATTGCATGTCTGGGTTAATGTTTGCAAGTCCAATAATTTGTCTTTGTTGGTTTGAATGTCTAACGTGTCTCTCTTTCTCTGTTTGTGTGTCTGATTCTCGTTGTTTGCATGTCTGGTTTGGTGTTTGCAACTCCAAGATTTTGTCTTTGTTGGTTTGAATGTCTAAGTGTCGGTCTTTCTCTGTTTGTGTGTCTGATTCTATTTGTTTGCATGTCAGGGTTGGTGATTGCAAGTCCAAGAATTTGTCTTTGTTGGTTCGAATGTCTAAAGTGTCTGTCTTGCTCTGTTTGTGTGTCTGAATCTATTTGTTGGCATGACAGGGTTGGTGTTTGCAAGTCCAAGAATTTGTCTTTGTTGGTTTGAATGCCTAAAGAGTCTGTCTTTCTCTGTTTGTATGTCTGAATCTATTTTTTTGGATGTCAGGGTTGGTGTTTGCAAGCCCAAAAATTTGCCTTTTGGTTTGAATGTCTATGTGTCGGTCTTTCTCTGTTAGTGTGTCTGATTCTATTTGTTTGCATGCCAGGGTTGGTGTTTGCAAGTCAAAGAATTTGTCTTTGTTGGGTTAAATGTCCAAAGTTTCTGTCATTCTCTGTTTGTGTGTCTGATTCTATTTTTTTGCCTGTCTGGGTTGGTGTTTGCAAGTTCAAGTATTTGTCATTGTTGGTTTGAATGTCTAAAGTTTTTGTCTTTCTCTGTTTATGTGTCTGACTCTATTTGTTTGCATGTCTGGGTTGGTGTTTGCAAGTCCAAAAATTTGTATTTGTTGGTTTGAATGTCTAAAGTGTCTGTTTTTCTCTGTTTGTGTGTCTGAATCTATTTGTTGGCATGTCTGGGCTGGTGTTTGCAAGTCCAAGAATTTTTCTTTGTTTTTTTTAATGTCTAAAGTGCCTGTCTTTCTCTCTTTGTGTGTCTGATTCTATTTGTTTGCATGTCTGGGTTGGTGTTTGCAAGTTCAAGTATATGTCTTTGTTGGTTGGAATGTCTATAGTGTCTGTCTTTCTCTGTTTTATGTCTTATTCTATTTGTTTGCATGTCAGGGTTGGTGTTTGCAAGTACAAGAATTTGTCTTAGTTGATTTGAATGTCTAAAGTGTGTGTCTTTCTCTCTTTGTGCGTCTGATTCTATTTGTTTGCATGTCTGGGTTGGTTTTTGCAAGTTCAAGTATTTGTCTTTGTTGGTTGGAATGTCTATAGTTTCTGTCTTTCTCTGTTTGTGTGTCTGATTCTATTTGTTGGCATGTCTGGGCTGGTGTTAGCAAGTCCAAGAATTTGTCTTTGTTGGTTTGAATGTCTAAAGTGTCTGTCCTTCTCTGTTTGTGTGTCTGATTCTATTTTTTTGCTTGTCAGAGTTGGTGTTTGCAAGTCCGATAATTTTCTCTTTGTTGGTTTGAACTTCCAAAGTGTCTGTCTTTCTCTGTTTGTTTGTCTGATTCCATTTGTTTGCATGTCTGGGTTGGTGTTAGCAAGTCCAAGAATTTGCCTTTGTTGGTTCGAATGTCTAAAGTGTCTGTCTTTCTCTGTTTATGTGTCTGAATCTATTTGTTGGCATGTCAGGGCTGGTTTTTGCAAGTCCAAGAATTTGTCTTTGTTGGTTTGAATGCCTAAAGAGTGTGTCTTTCTCTGTTTGTATGTCTGAATCTATTTGTTTGCATGTCGGGGTTGGTGTTTGCAAGTCCAAGAATTTGTCTTTCTTGGTTTGAATGTCTATTGTGTCTGTCTCTCTCTCTTTGTGTGTCTGATTCTATTTGTTGGCATATCAGGGTTGGTGTTTGCAAGTCCAAGAATTTGTCTTTGTTGGTTTGATTGTCTAAAGTGTCTGTCTTTCTCTATTTATGTGTCTGATTCTATTTGTTTGAATTTCAGGCTTGGTGTTTGCAAGTCCAAAAATTTGTCTTTGTTGGTTTGAATGTTTAAATAGTCTGTCTTTCTCTGTTTTTGTGTCTGATTCTATTTGTTTGCATGTCTGGGTTGATGTTTGCAAGTTCAAGTATTTGTCTTTGTTGGTTTGAATGCCTAAAGTGTCGGTCCTTCTCTGTTTATGTGTCTGATTCTATTTGTTTTCATGTCTGGGTTGGCGTTTGCAAGTCCAACAATTTGTCTTTGTTGGTTGGAATGTCTAAAGTGTCTGTCTTTCTCTGTTTTTGTGTCTGATTTTATTTTTTTGCATGTCTGGGTTGGTGTTTGTAAGTTCAAGTATTTGTCTTTGTTGGTTTGAATGCCTAAAGTGTCTGTCCTTCTCTACTTGTGTGTCTGATTCTACTTGTTTGCATGTCAGGGTTGGTGTTTGCAAGTCGAAGAGTTTGTCTTTGTTGGTTTTAATGTCTAAAGTGTCTCTCTTTCTCTGTTTGTGCGTTTGATTCTATTTGTTTGCATGTCTGGGTTGATGTTGGCAAGCCCAAGAATGTGTCTTTGTTAGTTTGAATGCCTAAAGCGTCTGTCTTTCTCTGTTTGTGTGTCTGATTGTATTTGTTTGCATGTCAGGGTTGGTGTTTGCAAGTCCAAGAATTTTGTCTTTGTTGGTTTGAATGTCTAAAGTGTCTGTCTTTCTCTGTTTGTGTGTCTGATTCCATTTGTTTGCATGTCTGGGTTGGTATTTGCAAGTCCAAGAATTTGTCTTTGTTGGTCCGAATGTCTAAAGTGTCTGTCTTTCTCTGTTTATGTGTCTGAATCTATTTTTTGGCATATCAGGGTTGGTGTTTGCAAGTCCAAGAATTTGTCTTTGTTGGTTTGAATGCCTAAAGAGTCTGTCTTTCTCTGTTTGTAGGTCTGAATCTATTTGTTTGTATATCTGGGTTGGTGTTTGCAAGTCCAAGAATTTGTCTTTGTTGGTTTGAATGTCTATAGTGTCTGTCTCTCTCTGTTTGTGTGTCTGATTCTATTTGTTGGCATGTCAGGGATGGTGTTTGCAAGTCCAAGAATTTGTCTTTGTTGGTTTGAATGTCTAAAGTGTCTGTCTTTCTCTGTTTGTGTGTCTGATTCTATTTGTTTGCATGTTATTGTTGGTGTTGCAAGTCCAAAAATTTGTCTTTGTTGGTTTGAATGTCTAAATCGTCTGTCTTTCTCGGTTTGTGTGTCTGATTCTATTTGTTTGCATGTCTGGGTTGATGTTTGCAAGTTCAAGTATTTGTCTTTGCTGGTTTGAATGCCTAAAGTGTCTGTCCTTCTCTGTTTGTGTGTCTGATTCTATTTGTTTTCATGTCTGGGTTGGTGTTTGCAAGTCCAAGAATTTGTCTTTGTTGGTTTGAATGTCTAAAGTGTCTATCTTTCTCTGTTTTTGTGTCTGATTCTATTTGTTTGCATGTCTGGGTTTGTGTTTGTAAGTTCAAGTATTTGTTTTTGTTGGTTTGAACGTCTAAAGTGTCTGTCTTTCTCTGTTTGTGTGTCTGATTCTATTTGTTTGCATGTCTGGGTTGGTGTTTGCAAGTCAAAGAATTTGTCTTTGTTGGTTTTAATGTCTAAAGTGTCTTTCTTTCTCTGTTTTTGTGTATGATTCTATTTGTTTGCATGTCTGGGTTGATGTTGGCAAGCCCAAGAATTTATTTTTGTTGGTTTGAATACCTAAAGTGTCTGTCTTTCTCTTTTTTTTGTTTCTGATTATATTTTTTTTCATGTCTGGGTTGGTGTTTGCAAGTCCAAGTATTTGTATTTGTTGGTTGGTATGTATATAGTGTCTGTCTTTCTCTGATTGTGTGTCTGATTCTATTTGTTTGCATGTCTGGGTTGTTGTTTGCAAGTCAAACTATTTGTCCTTGTTGATTTAAATGTTTAAAGTGTCTGTCTTTCTCTGTTTGTGTTTCTGATTCTATTTGTTTACATGTCTGAGTTGATATTTGCAAGTCCAAGAATGTGTCTATGTTGGTTTGAATGTCTAAAGTGTCTTTCTTTTCTCTGTTTATGCGTCTTATTCTATTTGTTGTCTTGTCTGAAAAGGTGTTTGCAAGTCCAAGACTTTGTCTTTGTTGGCTTGAATGTGTAAAGTGTCTTTCTTTCTCTGCTTTTGTGTCTGATTTAATTTGTTTGCATGTCTGGGTTGGTGTTTGCAAGCCTAAGAATTTGTCTTTGTTGGTTTGAATGTCTATAGTTTCTGTCTTTCTCTGTTTATATGTCTGATTCTATTTGTTTGCATGTTTGGGTTGGTGTTTGCAAGTCCAAGTATTTGTCTTTGTTGGTTTGAATGTCTAAAGTGTCTGTCTTTTCTGTTTGTGTGTCTGATTCTATTTTTTTTTGCATGTCTGGGTTGGTGTTTGCAAGTCCAAGTATCTGTCTTTTTTTGTTTGAATGTATAAAGTATCTATATTTCTCTGTTTGTCTGTCTGATTCTATTTGTTTGCATGTCTGACTTGGTGTTTGCAAGTCCGAGAATTTGTCTTTGTTGGTTTGAATGCCTAAAGTGCCTATCTTTCTCTGTTTATGTGTCTGATTCTACTTCTTTGCATGTCTGGGTTAATGTTTGCAAGTCTAAGAATTTGTCTTTGTTGGTTGGAATGTCAAAAGTGTCTGTCTTTCTCTTTTTGTGTGTCTGATTCTATTTGTTTGCATGTCTGGGTTGGTGTTTGCAAGTCCAAGAATTTGTCTTTGTTGGTTTGCATGTCTAAAGTGTCTGTCAATCTCTGTTTGTGTGTCTGATTATATTTGTTTGCATGTCTGGGTTGGTGTTGGCAAGTCCAAGTATTTGTCTTTGTTGGTTTGAATGTCTAAAGTGTCTGTCTTTCTCTGTTTATGAGTCTGATTCTTTTTGTTTGCATGTCTGGGTTGGTGTTTACAAGTCCATGAATTTGTCTTTGATGGTTTGAATGTCTAAAGTGTCTGTTCTTCTCTGTTTGTGTGTCTGATTCTATTTGTTTGCATTTCTGGGTTGATGTTTGCAAGTCCAAAAATTTGTCTTTGTTGGTTTGAATGTCTAAAGTGTCTGTCTTTCTATGTTTGTGTGTCTGATTCTATTTGTTGGCGTGTCTGGGTTTGTGCATGCAAGTCCAAGAATTTGTCTTTGATGGTTTGATTGTCTAAAGTGTCTGTCTTTCTCTGTTTGTGTGTCTAATTCTATTTGTTTACATGTCTGGTTTGGTGTTTGCATGTCCAAGATTTTGTCTTTGTTGGTTTGAATGTCTAAGTGTCGGTTTGACATGCAAGTGTCGGTTTGAATGTCTAAAGTGTCAGTCTTTCACTGTTTGTGTGTTTGATTCTATTTGTTTGCATGTCTGAGTTGGTTTTTGCAAGTCCAAGAATTTGTCTTTGATGGTTTGAATGTCAAAAGTGTCTGTCTTTCTCTGTTTTTGTGTCTGATTCTATTTGATTGCATGTCTGGGTTGATGTTTGCAAGTCCAAGAATTTGTCTTTATTGGTTTGAATGTCTAAAGTTTCTGTCTTTCTCTTTTTGTGTGTCTGATTGTATTTGTTTGCATGACTGGGTTGGTGTTTGCAAGTCCAAGAATTTGTCTTTATTGGTTGGAATGTCTAAAGTGTCTATCTTTCTCTGTTTGTGTGTCTGATTCTATTTGTTTGCATGTCTGGGTTGGTGTTTGCAAGTCCAACTATTTGTCTTTGTTGATTTGAATGTTTAAAGTGTCTGTCTTTCTCTGTTTGTGTTTCTGATTCTATTTGTTTACATGTCTGAGTTGATATTTGCAAGTCCAAGAATGTGTCTATGTTGGTTTGAATGTCTAAAGTGTCTTTCTTTTCTCTGTTTATGCGTCTTATTCTATTTGTTGACTTGTCTGAAAAGGTGTTTGCAAGTCCAAGACTTTGTCTTTGTTGGCTTGAATGTGTAAACTGTCTTTCTTTCTCTGCTTTTGTGTCTGATTTTATTTGTTTGCATGTCTGGGTTGGTGTTTGCAAGCCTAAGAATTTGTCTTTGTTGGTTTGAATGTCTATAGTTTCTGTCTTTCTCTGTTTATATGTCTGATTCTATTTGTTTGCATGTTTGGGTTGGTGTTTGCAAGTCCAAGTATTTGTCTTTGTTGGTTTGAATGTCTAAAGTGTCTGTCTTTTCTGTTTGTGTGTCTGATTCTATTTTTTTTGCATGTCTGGGTTGGTGTTTGCAAGTCCAAGTATCTGTCTTTTTTTGTTTGAATGTATAAAGTATCTATATTTCTCTGTTTGTCTGTCTGATTCTATTTGTTTGCATGTCTGACTTGGTGTTTGCAAGTCCGAGAATTTGTCTTTGTTGGTTTGAATGCCTAAAGTGTCTATCTTTCTCTGTTTATGTGTCTGATTCTACTTCTTTGCATGTCTGGGTTAATGTTTGCAAGTCTAAGAATTTGTCTTTGTTGGTTGGAATGTCAAAAGTGTCTGTCTTTCTCTTTTTGTGCGTCTGATTCTATTTGTTTGCATGTCTGGGTTGGTGTTTGCAAGTCCAAGTATTTGTCTTTTTTGGTTTGCATGTCTAAAGTGTCTGTCTATCTCTGTTTGTGTGTCTGATTATAATGGTTTGCATGTCTGGGTTGGTGTTTGCAAGTACAAGTAGTTGTCTTTGTTGGTTTGAATGTCTAAAGTGTCTGTCTTTTTCTGTTTATGAGTCTGATTCTTTTTGGTTGCATGTCTGGGTTGGTGTTTACAAGTCAATGAATTTGTCTTTGATGGTTTGAATGTCTAAAGTGTCTGCTCTTCTCTGTTTGTGTGTCTGATTCTATTTGTTTGCATTTCTGGGTTGATGTTTGCAAGTCCAAAAATTTGTCTTTGTTGGTTTGAATGTCTAAAGTGTCTGTCTTTCTATGTTTGTGTGTCTGATTCTATTTGTTGTCGTGTCTGGGTTTGTGCATGCAAGTCCAAGAATTTGTCTTTGATGGTTTGATTGTCTAAAGTGTCTGTCTTTCTCTGTTTGTGTGTCTAATTCTATTTGTTTACATGTCTGGTTTGGTGTTTGCATGTCCAAGATTTTGTCTTTGTTGGTTTGAATGTCTAAGTGTCGGTTTGACATGCAAGTGTCGGTTTGAATGTCTAAAGTGTCAGTCTTTCACTGTTTGTGTGTTTGATTCTATTTTTTTGCATGTCTGAGTTGGTTTTTGCAAGTCCAAGAATTTGTCTTTGATGGTTTGAATGTCAAAAGTGTCTGTCTTTCTCTGTTTTTGTGTCTGATTCTATTTGATTGCATATCTGGGTTGATGTTTGCAAGTCCAAGAATTTGTCTTTGTTGGTTGGTATGTCTTAATTATTTGTCTGTCTCTGCATTTTTGTCTGATTCTACTTTTTTGCATGTCTGGTTTTATGTTTGCAAGTCCAAGAATTTGTTTTTGTTGGTAAGCATGTCTAAATTGTCTGTCTTTCTCTGTTTGTGTGCCTGATTCTCTTTGTTTGCATGTCTGGGTTGGTTTTTGCAAGTACAAGTATTTGTCTTTGTTGGTTTGAATGTCTAAAGTGTCTGTTCCTCTTTGCTTGTGTGACTTATTCTATTTGTTTGCATGTCAGGGTTGATGTTTGCAAGTCCAAGAATTTGTCTTTATTGGTTTGAATGTCTAAAGTGTCTGTCTTTCTATGTTTGTGTTTCTGATTCTATTTGTTGGCGTGTCTGGGTTTGTGCTTGTAAGTCCAAGAATTTGTCTTTGATGGTTTGAATGTCTAAAGTGTCTCTCTTTCTCTGTTTGTGTGTCTGATTCTATTTGTTTGCATGTCTGGTTTGGTGTTTGCAACTCCAAGATTTTGTCTTTGTTCGTTTGAATGTCTAAGTCTCGGTCTTTCTCTGTTTGTGTGTCTGATTCTATTTGTTTGCATGTCAGGGTTGGTGTTTGCAAGTCCAAGAATTTGTCTTTGTTGGGTTGAATGTCTAAAGTGTCTGTTATTCTCTGTTTGTGTGTCTGATTCTATTTGTTTGCATGTCTGGGTTGGTGTTTGCAAGTTCAGGTATTTGTCATAGTTAGTTTGAATGTCTAAATTTTTTGTCTTTCTCTGTTTGTGTGTCTGATTCTATTTGTTTGCATGTCTGGGCTGGTGTTTGCAAGTCCAAGAATTTGTCTTTGTTGGTTTGAATGTCTAAAGCGTCTGTATTTCTCTGTTTTTGTGTCCGATTTTATTTTTTTGCATGTCTGGGTTGGTGTTTGTAAGTTCAAGTATTTGTCTTTGTTGGTTTGAATGCCTAAAGTGTCTGTCCTTCTCTACTTGTGTGTCTGATTCTACTTGTTTGCATGTCAGGGTTGGTGTTTGCAAGTCGAAGAGTTTGTCTTTGTTGGTTTTAATGTCTAAAGTGTCTCTCTTTCTCTGTTTGTGCGTTTGATTCTATTTGTTTGCATGTCTGGGTTGATGTTGGCAAGCCCAAGAATTTGTCTTTGTTAGTTTGAATGACTAAAGCGTCTGTCTTTCTCATTTTTTGTGTCTGATTCTATTTGTTTGCATGTCTGGGTTGCTGTTTGCAAGTCCAAGTATTTGTCTTTGTTGGTTTGAATGCCTAAAGTGTCTGTCTTTCTCTGTTTATGCGTCTGATTCTTTTTGGTTGCATGTCTGGGTTGGTTTTTACATGTCCATGAATTTGTCTTTGATGGTTTGAATGTCTAAAGTGTCTGCTCTTCTCTGTTTTTGTGTCTGATTCTTTTTGTTTGCATGTCTGGGTTGATGTTTGCAAATCCAAGAATTTGTCTTTGATGGTTTGAATGTCTAAAGTGTCTGTCTTTCTCTGTTTGTGTGTCTGATTCTATTTGTTTGCATGCCTGGTTTTTGCAAGTCCAAGATTTTTTCTTTGTTGGTTTGAATGTCTAAGTGTCGGTCTTTCTCTGTTTGTGTGTCTGATTTTATTTCTTTGCATGTCAGGGTTGGTGTTTGCAAGTCAAAGAATTTGTCTTTGTTGGGTTGAACGTCTAAAGTGTCTGTCATTCTCTGTTTGTGTGTCTGATTCTATTTGTTTGCATGTCTGGGTTGGTGTTTGCAAGTTCAGGTATTTGTCATTGTTAGTTTGAATGTCTAAAGTTTTTATCTTTCTCTGTTTATGTGTCTGATTGTATTTGTTTGCATGTCAGGGTTGGTGCTTGCAAGTCCAAGAATTTTGTCTTTGTTGTTTTGAATGTCTAAAGTGTCTGTCTTTCTCTGTTTGTGTGTCTGATTCTATTTGTTTGCATGTCTGGGTTAGTGTTTGCAAGTCCAAGAATTTATCTTTGTTGGTTCGAATGTCTAAAGTGTCTGTCTTTCTCTGTTTGTGTGTCTGAATCTATTTGTTGGCATGTCAGGGTTGGTGTTTGCAAGTCCCAGAATTTGTCTTTGTTGGTTTGAATGCCTAAAGAGTCTGTCTTTCTCTTTTTGTATGTCTGAATCTATTTGTTTGCATGTCAGGGTTGGTGTTTGCAAGTCCAAAAATTTGTCTTTGTTGGTTTGAATGTCTAAGTGTCGGTCTTTCTCTGTGTGTGTATCTGATTCTATTTGTTTGCATGACAGGGTTGGTGTTTGCAAGTCAAAGAATTTGTCTTTGTTGGGTTAAATGTCTAAAGTTTCTGTCATTCTCTGTTTGTGTGTCTGATTCTATTTGTTTGTATCTCTGGGTTGGTGTTTGCAAGTTCAAGTATTTGTCATTGTTGGTTTGAATGTCTAAAGTTTTTGTCTTTCTCTGTTTATGTGTCTGACTCTATTTGTTTGCATGTCTGGGTTGGTGTTTGCAAGTCCAAAAATTTGTATTTGTTGGTTTGAATGTCTAAAGTGTCTGTTTTTCTCTGTTTATGTGTCTAAATCTGTTTGTTGGCATGTCTGGGTTGGTGTTTGCAAGTCCAAGAATTTTTCTTTGTTGTTTTGAATGTCTAAAGTGTCTGTCTTTCTCTCTTTGTGTGTCTGATTCTATTTGTTTGCATGTCTGGGTTGGTGTTTGCAAGTTCAAGTATTTGTCTTTGTTGGTTGGAATGTCTATAGTGTCTGTCTTTCTCTGTTTTTATGTGTTATTCTATTTGTTTGCATGTCAGGGTTGGTGTTTGCAAGTACAAGAATTTGTCTTTGTTGACTTGAATGTCTAAAGTGTCTGTCTTTCTCTCTTTGTGCGTCTGATTCTATTTGTTTGCATGTCTGGGTTGGTGTTTGCAAGTTCAAGTATTCGTCTTTGTTGGTTGGAATGTCTATAGTTTCTCTCTTTCTCTGTTTGTGTGTCTGATTCTATTTGTTGGCATGTCAGGGTCGGTGTTAGCAAGTCCAAGAATTTGTCTTTGTTGGTTTGAATGTCTAAAGTGTCTGTCTTTCTCTGTTTGTGTGTCTGATTCTATTTTTTTGCTTGTCAGAGTTGGTGCTTGCAAGTCCAAGAATTTTGTCTTTGTTGGTTTGAATTTCCAAACTGTCTGTCTTTCTCTGTTTGTGTGTCTGATTCCATTTGTTTGCATGTCTGAGTTGGTGCTTGCAAGTCCAAGAATTTTGTCTTTGTTGGTTTGAATTTCCAAACTGTCTGTCTTTCTCTGTTTGTGTGTCTGATTCCATTTGTTTGCATGTCTGGGTTGGTGTTTGCAAGTCCAAGAATTTGTCTTTGTTGGTTCGAATGTCTAAGGTGTCTGTCTTTCTCTGTTTATGTGTCTGAATCTATTTGTTTTCATGTCAGGGTTGGTTTTTGCAAGTCCAAGAATTTGTCTTTGTTGGTTTGAATGCCTAAAGAGTCTGTCTTTCTCTGTTTGTATGTCTGAATCTATTTGTTTACATGTCTTGGTTGGTGTTTGCAAGTCCAAGAATTTGTCTTTCTTAGTTTGAATGTCTTTTGTGTCGGTCTTTCTCTGTTTGTGTGTCTGATTCTATTTGTTGGCATGTCAGGGTTGGTGTTTGCAAGTCCAAGAATTTGTCTTTGTTGGTTTGAATGTCTAAAGTGTCTGTCTTTCTCTGTTTGTGTGTCTTATTCTATTTGTTTGCATGTCAGGGTTGGTGTTTGCAAGTCAAAAAATTTGTCTTTGCTGGTTTGAATGTCTAAATCGTCTGTCTTTCTCTGTTTGTGTGTCTGATTCTATTTGTTTGCATGTCTGGGTTGATGTTTGCAAGTTCAAGTATTTGTCTTTGTTGGTTTGAATGCCTAAAGTGTCAGTCCTTCTCTGTTTTTGTGTCTGATTCTATTTGTTTTATGTCTGGGCTTGTTTTTGCAAGTCCAAGAATTTGTCTTTGTTGGTTTGAATGTCTAAAGTGTCTGTCTTTCTCTGTTTTTGTGTCTGATTCTTTTTTTCTGCATGTCTGGGTTGGTGTTTGTAAGTTCAAGTATTTGTCTTTGTTGGTTTGAATGCCTAAAGTGTCTGTCCTTCTCTGCTTGTGTGTCTGATTCTACTTGTTTGCATGTCTGGGTTGGTGTTTGCAAGTCCAAGAATTTGTCTTTTTTGGTTTTAATGTCTAAAGTTTCTCTCTTTCTCTGTTTGTGTGTTTGATTTTATTTGTTTGCATGTCTGGGTTGATGATGGCAAGCCCAAGAATTTGTATTTGTTGGTTTTAATGCCTAAAGTGTCTGTCTTTCTCTTTTTTTGTGTCTGATTCTAATTGTTTGCATGTCTGGGTTGGTGTTTGCAAGTTCAAGAATTTGTCTTTTTTGGTTTTAATGTCTAAAGTGTCTCTCTTTCTCTGTTTGTGTGTTTGATTCTATTTGTTTGCATGTCTGGGTTGATGTTGGCAAGCCCAAGAATTTGTCTTTGTTAGTTTTAATGCCTAAAGTGTCTGTCTTTCTCATTTTTTGTGTAGATTCTATTTGTTTGCATGTCTGGGTTGGTGTTTGCAAGTCCAAGAATTTTTCTTTGATGGTTTGAATGTCTAAAGTGTCTGTCTTTCTCTGTTTGTGTGTCTGATTCTATTTGATTGCATGTCTGGGCTGATGTTTGCAAGTCCAAGAATTTGTCTTTATTGGTTGGAATGTCTAAAGTGTCTGTCTTTCTCTTTTTGTGTGTCTGATTCTATTTGTTTGCATGTCTGGGTTGGTGTTTGCAAGTCCGAGAATTTTTCTTTGTTGATTTGCATGCCTAAAGTGTCTGTCATTCTCTATTTGTGTGTCTGATTCTATTTGTTTGCACATCTGGGTTGCTGTTTGCAAGTCCAAGTATTTGTCTTTGTTGGTTTGAATGTCTAAAGTGTCTGTCTTTCTCTGTTTATGCGTCTGATTCTTTTTGGTTGCATGTCTGGGTTGGTGTTTACAAGTCCATGAATTTGTCTTTGATGATTCTAATTTATTTCCTTACATGAGAGTTGAAAAGGAAATGCAAAAAAAAAGGAATTTCTCGAGAGATGCACAGAAAAAAAGCTCCGAATACGGATAGTAAGGGAGTTTTATAACGAAAATAAGCCCGAATATTATAAAAGAAGTTCAAAATGTTATAATAAAAATAAAGGAATTGAGGAGGTGAAGAATTCTCTAATAAAATGTAAGTTTCAGTGAAAAACTAATATTGATGCATAGGAATTTTTATTTTAATTGTGTTTTCCAAATAAAACTCTCTAAAGAATATGTAAATACGTTAATCTGGTTATATTTTTTATCCTTTAGTGAGGGTGGGTATGTCGTGGCTAAAAAAATGGAAATCTCAGTGAAAAACTCACACATATAGCTCTTAATATGGCTTTTCATTGTGTTTTCCAACGAAAATAATCAAAACAAAATGAAAATAAATTTCCATGATTCTATTTACTATCCTTCAGGAATGGATTCTAAGGCTTGGCTATACAAATGGAATTGACAGATAAAAACTCACAGATAAAGCTAATAATAAGGCTTTTTAGTATATTTTCCAACAAAAATACGCAAAATAAGATGAAAATACGTTACAATGATTCTAATTCATATCCTTCAATGAGGGAGGTTAAGGCTTGTCTCAAAAAATTAAATTCTCAGAGAAAAACTTAGAAATATAGATCTTAATATATCTTTTCAGTGTTTTTTCCATCGAACATAATCAAAATACGATGAGAATAAGTTCCCATGATTCTAATTCATATCATTCAACTATGGAGGTCAAGGATTGGCGAAGAAAGGAATTTTCAGTGAAAAACTCACAAATATAGCCCTTAATATGGCTTTTCAGTGTATTTTCCAACGAAAATACGCAAAATACGATGAAAATACGTTCCCATGTTTCTAATTCATATCCTTCAATTAGGGAGTTGAAGGCTTGTATAAACAAATGGAAGTGTCAGTTAAAAACTCAGAAATATAGCTATTAATATGGCTTTTCCGTATGTTTTCCAATTAAAATACGCCAAAGACTTTGAAAATACGTTCACATGATTCTCGATAATATAATTCAATAAGGTTGGATATTGCAAGTCTAAAAAAATGGAAGAAAAAGAGAAGAAATAAAAATTATATAACTTAATAATTATATTCAGTGTATTTTCCAACGAAAAAACGAAAAAAAAGATGAAAAAACGTAACAATGATTCTAATTAATATACTTCAATTAGGGAGGTCAAGGCTTGGAGAAGAAAAGGAATGTATAGCGAAAAACTCATAGATATTTCTCTTAATATGTCTTTTCAGTGTTTTTTCTAACGACAATACTCAAATTACGATTAAAATACGTTTCCATGATTCTAATTCATTTCCTTAAATTATGGAGTCGTAGGCTTGGCTAAAAAAAGTAATTTTCAGTGAAAACTCACAAATATAGCTCTTAATATGGCTTTTCAGTGTTTTTTCCAACGAAAATACGTAAAATTCGATGATAATACGTTCCCATGATTCTTATTCATATCCTTCAATTAGGGAGGTCAAGGCTTGGCTAAAAAAATGGAATTGTCAGTGAAAAACTCACAGATATAGCTCTTAATATGGATTTTCAGTGTTTTTTCCAACGAATATACGCAAAATACGATGAAAATACGTTCCCATGATTCTACTTCATATCATTCAATTAGGGAGGCTAAGGGTTATCTAAAAAAATGGAATTATCAGTGAAAAAATCACATATATAGGTATTAAAATGGCTTTTAATAGTGTTTTCCAATGAAAACAGGCAAAATACGCTTATAATACTTTCCCATTATACTAAGTTATATATTTAACTTACGAGGGTTAAGGCTTGGAGAAAAAAAGGACAGTTAAGATAAAAGCTAACAAATACTGCTCTTAAAATTTATTTTAAGTGACTTGTCTAAGGAAAATACGCAAAATACAATGAAATTGGAATCCAAAGATTCTAGTTAAAATCCTGCCAGTAGGGAGGTGGAGTGTTGGCTATACACAAGTATTTGTCTGTGAAATACTCAGAAACAAAGCTCTTTCTAGCGCTATTCAATGTTTTTTCCAACGAAAATACTTGAAAGATGATTAAAATACGGTTATAAGGTTCTACGTAACACTCGTCAATACGGGAGGTCAAGGCTTGGCTCAAACAATGATAATGTTAGTAAAACACATATAAATAGCTAAATTTCTCTGGGTCTTATGTGTATTTTCGACCGACATTAAGCAAAAAGCCATTAAAATAAATTACCATGGATCTAATTCAAATCATTAACTTTGAAAGGTTTAGGCTTGGAGAAAGAAAGGAAATTTAAGTTAAAAGCTCACAGATACAGCTCTTGCTGTTTCTTTTAAGTTTGTTTTACAACGAAAATACAGAAAATACGAGAAAAATTTGCCCCCATGGGTCTATTTTCAATCAAGAAAGGAATGAGTTAGTTTCGACGATCTTAAATTGGACTTCAAAGTGAACCAAACACAATAATAGGAATTAACATGGCTTGTCAGTTTGTTTTCAAACTCACTGACCTAAAATACGATGAAAATACGGTACCATGGTTCTAATTCTTAAGAATCATTAGTGAGGTCACGGCGGGCGGTCTAATTGACCTCCCTTTAATAAGGGAGGTCAAGGCTTGGCTAAAAAAATGGAATGATCAGTGAAAAACTCTCAAATATAGCTCTTAATATGGCTTTTCAGTGTGTTTTCCAATGAAAATACGCAAAATACGATGAAAATACGTTTCCATGATTCTAATTCATATCCTTCAATTAGGGAGGTCAAGGCTTGGAAAAAAAAAGAAATTTTCAGCGAACAACTCACAAAAATATCTCTTAATTTGTATTTTCTGTTAGTTTTCCAAGGACAACTATAAAAATACGTTGAATATTAATTCCTCTGATTCTATATCAAATCAATATCAGAATAGGTTGTGGTAGTGGATCAAAACATTAACGTCTAAGAGAAAAACTTCCAAAGATCGCTATTAACCTGGCTTTGTAGCGTTATTTCCAACGAAAAGAAGCAACTTAATAGAAGTATACGGTAACTTGATTCTCTGTAATATCATATTAGGATTGAGGTCAAGGATGGGAAAAAAAAGTAATATTCAGAGAAAAAAACTCACAAACATATCTAAATATGGCTGTTCGGTGTTTTTTCAAACAAAAATACGCAAAATACTATAAAAATACGTTCCCATGGTTCTAATTCAGGATATTAATTAGAATCATGGGAACGTATTTTCATATTATTTTGGTTTTTTTCGTTGGAAATAACAATGAAAAGCAAAATTAAGTGATTTTTTTGTGAGTTTTTAACTTATATTTCATTTTTTTCTCCAAGCCTTGACCTCCCTAATTGAAGATTCTAATTCATTATAATCATTAGTGAGTAAAATGAGGGATGTATAATTTACCTACCTTCAATTCTCTAGGTCACGGCCTTTATAAAAAATTGGAATTTAAAGTGTAAATAAAAATAAAAAAGCACTTAAAATGGATTTTAAGTGTTTTTTCCAATGATAAAGCTCAAAATACGATGAAAAGACTTTTGCTGTATTAGAATGAAGACTTTTCCATGAGGATGGGGATGGCGTTGCTGTAACATATTACGTGAATGTAAAACAAACACCAAGCCATATCTTTCTATGTCTTTTCTTAGTAAATTCACACGTCATTCACAAATTTACGAATTATGTACTATTATTATAATTACTTTCCTTCAATGAGAGATTAAAAGGACGTTAGAAAAAAAGGAATAGTCTTAGAAATTCACTAAAATGTATATCTTGATAAGGAATTTAATTTTTGATTCCAACAAAAATATGCCCTTAAAGATTACATTACACTTCCTTGAGTATATTTATGCCCCGTCCATAAGCGAGGCCAAGGCTTGGCTAAAAAATGGAAATATCAGTGAAAAACTCACAAATAGAGCTCTTAATATGGCTTTTCAGTGTGTTTTCCAACTAAAATACGCAAAATTGGATTAAAATACGGTCCAATTTTTCTATGTATTATAATTCATTTAAGTTGTTATTTGCTTGTATAATAAAAGAACATGTAAGTTAAAAACTAACAAATATAGCTCATAAAATGTCTTTTTATTGTTTTTCCCAACGAAAATACGCAAAATACAATGAAAATACGTTCCCATAATACTAATTTATATCCTTAAAGTGTGGAGGTTAAGACTTAGCTAAATAAATGGAATTGTCATTGAAAAATTCAATAATGTAGCTCTTAATATGGCTTTTCAGTGTTTTTTCCAACGAAAATACGCAAAATACGATGAAAATTAGTTCCCATGATTCTAATTCATATCCTTCAATTAGGGAGGTTAAGGCTTTGCTAAAAAAATGTAATTCTCAGTGAAAAACTCACAAATATAGCTCTTAATATGGCTTTTCAGTGTGTTTTCCAACGAAAATACACAAAATATGATGAAAATACGTTCATATGATTCTAATTCATATCCTTCAATTAGGGATTTCTAGGCTTTGCTAAAAAAATGGAATTTACGACGATCTTCTCATAAATCGAGCTTTGACTAGGTATAGTCTGTGTTTTTTCCAAAGGAAACACGCAAAATACTTTGAAAATACGTCACCATTGTACTAATATCATTTCCTTCTATTAGGGATGTCGAGGCTTGGCTAAAAAAATGGTCTACTTTGAGAAAAACATAAAAATAAAGATCTTAATATTGCATTTCAGTTTTATTTCCAACGACAATGAGCCCAATCCGTTTCAAGGTGTCTAATTAATGATAATCATTAATCAGGTCTATGCTGGAGCTCAAATTGAGATCCCGTCAAATAGGGAGGTCAAAAAATGGAGTTCTCAGTAAAAACTCACAAATATAGCTCTTAATATGGCTTTTCAGTGTGTTTTCCAACGAAAATACGCAAAATACGATGAAAATACGTTCCCATTACTCTAATTCATTAGAAACATTAGGCATTTCAAGTAGGGAGTTCTATTTTACAACCTTACTATTAGTTAGGTAAATTAAGTGCGAAAAAATGGAATATAATGCTTACAAAACAAACTAAAATCTCATAAGAAGGCATATACTTGTGTTTTCCAACGTACATACGCAAAATATGAGTAGACTACTTTCCAAGGGTTCTAATTCATATCCTTCAATGCGGGATGGGAAGGCTTGGCTAAAAAAATGGAATTTTTAGTGAAAAACTCACAAATACAGCTCTTTATCAGGCTGGTCAGTGTTATTCCCAACGACAATATCCAAAATACGATGAAAATATCTTCCCTCGATTCTAATTCATATACTTCATTTAGAAATGTCCTGGCCGGGAGAAAAAATGGAAAACTAAGTGAAAATCTATCAAATAGAGCTCTTAATATGGCTTTTCAGTGTTCTTTCCCACGAAAATACGCAAAATACGATGAAAATACGTTTCAAGGGTACTATTAACTATTATACAATGAGGGACGTCAAGGCTGTTCTAAAAAATGGTATTGACAGTGGTAAATTCAAGGATGTATCATTTAATATGGCCGTTCAGGGTTTTTTCCAAAGAAAGTACGCCAAATACGATGAAACTTTGTTCATGTGATTTTAATTCATATCCTTCCATTAGGGAGGTCAAGGCTATGCTCAAAAAAGGAATTGTCAGTTAAAACTCACAAATATAGCTCTTAATATGGCTTTTCAGTGTGTTTTCCAACGAAAATACGCAAAATACGATGAAAATATGCTTCCATGATTCTAATTCATATCATTCAATTATGGAGGTGAAGACTCGGCTGAACAAATGGAATTGTCAGTGAAAAACTCACAAATATAGCTCTTAATATGGCTTTTCAGTGTTTTTTTCAACGAAAATACGCAAAATACGATGAAAATAAGTTCCCATTATTCTAATTCATATCCTTCAATTAGGGAGGTTAAGGCTTTGCTAAAAAAATGAAATTGTCAGTTAAAAACTCACAAATATAGCTCTTAATATGGCTTTTCAGTGTGTTTTCCAACGAAAATACGCAAAATATGATGAAAATACGTTCCCATGATTCTAATTCATATCCTTCAATTAGGGAGGTGAAGGCTTGGCTTAACAAATGGACTTGTCAGTAAAAAACTCACATATAGAGCTCTTAATATGGCTTTTCCGTTTTTTTTCCAACGAATCTACACCAAATACGAAGAAAGTACGTTCCCACGAATCTCGTCAATATCCTTCAATTAGGGAGTTAAAGGCTTGGCTCCAATAATGAAAGTCTCAGTGAAATAATCACCAATATAGATGTTCTTATTGGTTTTCAGTGTGTTTTCCAACGAAAATACGCAAAATACGATGAAAATACGTTCCCATGATTCTAATTTATATCCTTCAATTAGGGAGGTTAATGCTTTTCTAAACAAATGTAATTGTCAGTGAATAACTCACAAATATAGCTGTTAATATGGCTTTTCAGTGTGTTTTAGAACGAAAATACGCAAAATATAATGAAAATACGTTCCCATGATTCTAATTCATTACATTCTATAGGTATGTGACATAGGGAGGTCTAATTGACCTCCCTTCTATTAGTGATGTAAATAATTGTATAAGCAACTGGAAGTTTCAACTAAAAACTAATATAGATGGATATTACGATGTCTTTTCAGTGTGTTTTCCATAGAACTCACGCAAACTAAGATGAAAGTACGGTAACATGGTTCGAAGTACGATTATTCAAGTGAGTTGTTTGTAACTTCTATAAAAAAATGGACGTGAAAGTGACCAAGCAAATAATATCGATCATAATATTTAATTTCATTTTGTTGTCCAACGAATATTCGCCTAATACGATGAGAATACGTTCCCATGATTCAAATTCATATCTTTCAATGAGGGAGTTCACGGATTTTCGAAAAAAAGGAATTGACAGAGAAAAAATTTCAAATATCTCTATTAATCTGGCTTTTCTGTGTTTGTTACATCGATAATCAGAAATTTCATTTGAGAAAACGCCCACAGTGTACGAACGCTTAACCTTCCCGTAGGCAGTTTAAGGCTTGGCAAAAAAAACGGAATTCTCAGCGAAAAACTCACAAATATAGCTCTTAACATGGCTTTTCAGTGTTTTTTCCAACGAAAATACGCAAAATACGATGAAAATACATTCCCATGATTCTAATTCATATCCTTCGATTAGGGAGGTCAAGGCTTGGCTAAAAAATGGAATTTTCAGTGAAAAACTCACAAATATAGCTCTTAATATGGCTTTTCAGTGTTTTTTCCAACTAAAATACGCAAAATACGATGAAAATACGTTCCCATGATTCTAATGTATTATAACAATTTGTTCGCAACTTCATATTTAAGTTCTTTTTTTTGTTTGAAAAAACACTGATATTAAAAATTATTTGCTATAGTGTTGAGCTTTTCACAAAAAATTACAATTTTTTGCTCGGACTTGAACTCCTTCATTGTAGGATCTAATTCATTAGAATCATTAGGGAGGTCAATTAGTGAGGTCTAATTGACCTCCCTTCAATTAGGGAGGTCAAGGCTTGGCTAAAAAAATGGAATTGTCAGTGAACAAATCAAAAATATAGCTCTTAATATGGCTTTTCAGTGTGTTTTCCAACGAAAATACGCAAAATATGATGAAAATACGTCTCCATGAGTCTAAGTCATATCTTTCAATTAGAGACGGGAATGATTTGCTAATGGAATTCATAGTGAAAAACTCACAAATACAGCTCTTAATAAGGCTTGTAATTGTATTTTCCAACGACAATATCCAAAATACGATTAAAATACGATACCATGAGTCTAATTCATATCCTACAATTAGGAAGGTCAAGGCTTGGCGAAAAAAGGAATTTTCAGTGAAAAACTCACAAATACAGCTCTTAATATGTCTTTTCAGTGTTCTTTCCAATGAAAATTCGCATAATACGATGAAAATTTGTTCTACTTACTATAAATCATATACTTCACTTAGCGAATTGAAGGATGGGCTAAGCAAATGGAATGGTCAGTGAGGAACTCAAATATATAGATCTTATTGATGCTTTTCCATGTTCTTTCAAACGATAATACACATAATACTATTAAAATACGTTCCCATGGTTCTAATTCATATCATTTTATTCTGGCGGTTATAGCTTGGCTAAAAAAAGTACGTCTCAGTGAAAAACTCACAAATATAGCTCTTAATATGGCTTTTCAGTGTTTTTTCCAACGAAAATACGCCAAATTCGATGAAAATACGGTCCACTTTTTATTTTTCATAAACTTATATTAGTTATTTAATGTCGGTGATTTAAAATTGTCTTTTCAGTTAAAAAATCTCTAATATTGCTCTTAAAATGTCATTTGAGTGTTTTTTCTAACGTAATTACGCAAAATACGATGAAAATACACTCCAATGATTCTAAGTAATATCATTCAATTATCGAGGTGTTGTCTTTGTTAAACAAATTGACTTTTCAGTGAAAAACTCTGAAATATAGCTCTTAATATGGCTTTTCAGTGTTTTTTCCAACGAAAATACTCAAAATTCGATGAAAATACGTTCCCATTATTCTTACACAGTACCTAAAAGGATGTATTCTAAGGCTCGAATAAAAAAATGGAGTTCTCATATATAATCACACTATCCAATATCTAACTAAGGCAATTCAGTTTGATTTCCAACGAAAAAGCGCAAAATATGATGTCAATCCGATCCCATGATTCTAATTCATTTCCTTCACTGAGGGAGGTCATGGCTTGTCTAAACACATGGAATTGTCAGTTAAAAACTCAGAAATATAGCTCTTAATATTTCTTTTCCATGTTATTTCAAACGAAAATACACAAAAGACAATGAAAATACGTTCCCTTGATTCTAGTGTATATACTTCAATGAGGGTGTTTATGGCTTGGATAAAAAAATGTAATTCTCAGTTAAAATATCACAATTATAGCTGTTAAAATGGCTTTTAAGTGTATTTTCCAACGAGAATACGCAAAATACGATGAAAATACGCTCCCATGATTCTAATTTATACCATTCAATTAGGGAGGTGAAGGCTTGGCTATAAAAATGGAATTCTCAGTGAAAAACTCAAAAATATAGCTCTTAATAATGCTTTTCTTTGTGTTTTTCAACGAACACACTACCAATTATCTGTCCATTCTTGAACATGAGTATAAATCTTAAGATTCATTTGTGATTACATTGATTGATCGCTATTAGTCCTGCCGGCAAGGAGTGCGGGCAATTCTTGCCTATACATATTGACTGGTCAGTTGACAACTCGCAAATATAGCACTAAATATGGCTTTTCATTGTGTTTTCCAACGAACTTCTACAACTTACGATGAAAATACGTTCCCATGATTCTAATTCATATCCTTCAATTGGGGAGGTTAAGGCTTGGCTAAACAAATGGCAGTGTCAGATAAAAACACAAAAAGATAGCCCTGAATATGGCATTTTATTGTATTTTTCAACTTAAAGATCCAAAATCCTCTAAAATTCTGTCCCATGGTTCTAAGTACTATCCTTTCATTATGAAGGACGAGACTTGTCGATAACAATGCAAAATTTAATGAAAAACTTACAAAAATAGCTCTTTAATGTCTTTTCAGTGTTTTTCCCAACGAAAATCCGAACTATACGTTGAGAATGCGTTCATAGGGGACTCACTCTTATCATTAAAGTAAGGAGGTTATGTCTTGACTAAAAAAATGGACGTCTCAGTGAATATCTCAACAAAAAAGCTTGTAACATGGCTGTACATTTTGTTTTCGAACGAAAATACAAAATACGATGAAAATTTGTTACCATGATTCTGATTCATTAGAATCATTAGGGAGGTCAATTAGGAGGTCTAATTGACCTTCCTTCAAATAGGGAGGTCAAAAAATGGAGTTCTCAGTAAAAACTCACAAATATAGCTCTTAATATGGCTTTTCAGTGTGTTTTCCCACGAAAATACGCAAAATACGATGAAAATACGTTCCCAGGATTCTAATTCATTAGAATCATTAGGGAGGTCAATTAGGGAAGTCTAATTGACCTCCCTTCAATTAGGGAGGTCAAGGCTTGGCTAAAAAATGGAATTGTGAGTGAAAAACTCACAAATATAGCTCTTAATTTGGCTTTTCAGTTTAAGTTACACCGAAAAGATCAAAAATACGATGAAAATAAGTTCCCATGATTATAATTAATATCCTTCACTTAGGGATGTCAAGGCTTGGCGAAAAAAAAAGGAATTTCCTGAGAAAACTCCAAGCGCTAGAAAAGCCGCGGTCTGGTCTTCTTTTTGTCCAACTAAACTAAGAAACCGCAGATTAAAGTAATGTCCAATTTGACTAAGTAAGAAGTTTAATAATGGATTTCAATTCGGGCGGTACAAAATTCAACAAGGCAAGGCGTTAGTTCCAGGATGTGCTCAAAACACATCCGTGTCAGTAAAATTCTCACAAACTCAGCTCTGAAGATGGCTTGTAAGTGTATTTTCCAACGAAAATACGCAAAATACGAGGAAAATACGTTACCATGTTTCTATTTAAGATCCTTCAATTAGGGAGGTCAAGGCTTTGCTAAAAAATTGGAATTGTCAGTGAAAAACTCACAACAACAGATCTTAAGATGGATATTCAGATATTATTACAACGAACTTCACATATTAAAGAAGATAGATATAAAAATTGATTCTAATTCATATCATTCAAGTAGGGAGGTGATTTCTTGGCTAAAAAAATGGACTTCTTAGTGAAAAACTCTCAAATATAGCTCTTAAAATGGCTTTTCAGATTGTTTTCAAATGAAAATACGCAAAATACGATGAAAATACGTTCCCATGATTCCAATTCATTAGAATCATTAGGGACGTCAATTAGGGAGGTCTAATTGACCTCCCTTCAATTAGGGTAGAGTTTTAAAGCTTAGAGTCTTACAGATTAGAGTCTTATAGCTTAGAATCTTATATTTTAGAGTCTTATAGCTTATTAGAGTCTAAGAGTCTTATAGCTTAGAGTCTTTTAGATTGAAGTGTTATAGCGTAGAGTCTTATAACTTAGAGTCGTTTAGCATAGAGTCTTATAGCTTAGAGTCTTATAGCTTAGAGTCCTATAGCTTAAAGCTTTGAGTGTTATAGCTTAGAGTTTTATAGCTTAGAGTCTTACAGCTTAGAGTTTTATAGCTTAGAGTCTTATAGCTTATTAGAGTCTAAGAGTCTTGTAGCTTGTCTAACAGTCTAACAGCTAAGAGTCTTGTAGCTTGAAGTCTTATAGCTTAGAGTCTTATAGCTTAGAGTCTTATAGCTTAGAGTCTTATACCTTAGAGTCTTATAGCTTAGATTCTTATAGCTTAGAGTCTTATAGCCTAGAGTCTTATAGCTTAGAGTCTTATACCTTTGAGTCTTATAGCTTAGAGTCTTATAGTTTCGAGTCTTATAACTTAGAGTCTTATAGCTTAGAGTCTTATAGCTTATTGTCTTTTAGCTTAGAGTCTTATAGCTTAGAGTCATATAGCTTAGAGTCTTATAGCTTAGAGTCTTATAGCTTAGAGTCTTGTAGCTTATAGTTTGATAGCTAAGAGTCTTATAGCTTAGAGTCTTATAGCTTAGAGTCTTATAGCTTAGAGTGTTATATATTTGAGTGTTATAGCTTAGAGACTTATAGATTAGAGTCTTATAGCTTAGAGTCTTATAGCTTAGAGTCTTTAATATTAGAGTCTTATAGCTTAGACTCTTATAGCTTATAGTCTTATATATTAGAGTCTTATAGCTTAGAGTCTTATAGCTTAGAGTCTTATAGCTTAGATTCTTATAGCTTAGATTATTATAGCTTAGAGTGTTATAGCTTTGAATATTATAGCTTAGAGTCTTATAGATTAGATTCTTATATCTTTGATTCTTATAGCTTAGACTCTTTTAGCTTAGAGTATTATAGCTTCGAGTCTTAAATCTTAGAGTATTTTAGCTTAGAATCTTATAGCTTAGAGTCTTATAAATTAGAGTCTTATAGCTTAAAGTGTATAGCTTAGAGTCTTATAGCTTAGAGTCTTATAGCTTAGAGTCATATAGCTTAGAGTCTTATAGCTTAGTGTCTTACAGCTTAGAGTCTTTTGGCTTATAGTCTTATGGCTTATAGTGTTATAGCTTAGAGTCTTATAGATTAGAGTCTTAAAGCTTAGAGTCTTATAGCTTATGTTCTTATAGCTTATAGTCTTATAGCTTAGAGTATTATAGATTATAGTCTTATAGCTTAGAGTCTTATACCTTAGAGTCTTATAGCTTAGAGTCTTTTAGCTTAGAGTCTTATAACTTAGAGTCTTATAGCTTAGAGTGTTATATCTTAGTGTCTAATAGCTTAGAGTCTTATAGCTTATTGTCGTATATCTCAGTGTCTTAGAGCTTTGAGTATTATAGCAGAGATTCTTATAGATGAGTTTCGTAGAGATTATAGTATTTAAGCGTAGATTATTATATCTTGGAGTCTTATAGCTTAGATTATTTTAGCTTTGAGTCTTATAGCTTAGAGTCTTATAGCTCAGAGTCTTATAGCTTAGATTCTTATGGCTTAGAGTCTTATAGCTTAGAGTCTTATAGCTTAGAATATTATATTTTAGAGTCTTATAGCTTATTAGAGTCTAAGAGTCTTATAGCTTAGAGTCTTGTAGCTTGAAGTGTTATAGCGTAGAGTCTTATAACTTAGAGTCTTATAGCTTAGAGTTTTATAGCTTAGAGTCTTCTAGCTTAGAGTCTTATAGCTTAGAGTCTTATAGCTTAGAGTCTTATATCTTAGAGATTGGAGTGATATAGATTAGAGTTTTATAGCTTAGAGTCTTAAAGCTTAGAGTCTTATAGCTTAGAGTCTTATAGCTTATTAGATTCTAAGAGTCTTATAGCTTAGAGTCTTGTAGCTTGAAGTATTATAGCTTAGAGTCTTATAACTTAGAGTCTTATAGATTAGAATCTTATAGCTTAGAGTCTTATAGCTTATAGTCTTATATCTTAGAGTATTATAGCTTGGAGTCTTATAGGTTAGAGTCTTATATCTTAGAGTCTTATAGCATAGAGCCTTATGGCTTAGATCCTTATAGCTTAGAGTCTTATTGCTTAGAGTCTTATAGCTTAGAGTCTTATAGGTTAGAGTCTTATAGATTAGAGTCTTATAGCTTAGAGTTTTATAGCTTAGAGTCTTACAGCTTAGAGTCTTATAGCTTAGAGTCTTATAACTTATTAGAGTTTAAGAGTCTTATAGCTTAGAGTCTTCTAGCTTGAAGTCTTATAGCTTAGATTCTTTATAGCTTAGAGTCTTATAGATTAGAGTCTTATAGATTATAGTCTTATAGCTTAGAGTCTTATAGCTTAGAGTCTTATTAATTAGAGTCTTATAGCTTAGAGTCTTATAGCTTAGAGTCTTATAGCTTAGATTCTTATAGCTTAGACTCTTATAGCGTAGAATCTTATAGCTTAGAATCTTATAGCTTAGAATCTTATAGCTTAGAGTCTTATAGCTTAGAATCTTATAGCTTAGAGTCTTATAGCTTAGAGTTTTAGGATAGCTTAGAGTCTTGAAGCTTAGAGTCTTTTAGCTTATACTCTAATAGCTTAGAGTCTTAAAAAATATAGTCTTATAGCTTAGAGTGTATAGCTTAGAGTCTTATAGCTTAGAGTCTTATATTTTAGAGTCTTATAGCTTAGAGTCTTATAGCTTAGAGTCTTACAGCTTAGAGTCTTGTGGCTTGAAGTCTTATAGCTTAGAGTCTTATAGCTTAGAGTCTTATAGCTTAGAGTCTTATAGCTTAGAGTCTTATAGCTTAGATTCTTATAGCTTAGATTCTTAGCGCTGAGAGTCTGGGATCTTAGAGAATTATAGCTTATTAGAGCCTTATAGCTTAGATTAGAATAGCTTAGATTGTAGTAGCATATAAATATATATTAGATTCTTATATACTTTATTCGAATATCTCAGAGACTTACAGCCTAGTTAAGTACATATTCTAGTATCATAGATTAGTTTCTTATATCGGAGATTGTTATAGCTTAGAGTTTTATAGCTTAGAGTCTTACAGCTTAGAGTCTTATAGCTTAGAATCTTATATTTTAGAGTTTTATAGCTTATTAGAGTCTAAGAGTCTTATATCTTAGAGTCTTGTAGCTTGAAGTGTTATAGCGTAGAGTCTTATAACTTAGAGTCTTATAGCTTAGAGTCTTCTAGCTTAGATTTTTATATCCTATAGGCTTATCGATTAGAGTATTTTCTCTTAGTGCTTTAAGGCTTCGGGTCATACAGATTAGATTTTTACGGTTTAGATTCTTAAAGAGTAAAGTAGTTTAGATTATAATATTATTTGTTCGATATTTCTTATTGACTTGTAGATACGATTCTTGTATATTCTTTTCATATATCTTATTTTCTTTTCGCTTAGTTTCTTACAGATCATTGGTTTATAGCTTAGAGTCTTATATCTTAGAGTCTTATAGCTTAGAGACTTATTGCTTAGAGACTTATGGCTTAGAGACTTATGGCTTAGAGTCTTATGGCTTAGAGTCTTATAGCTTAGAGTCTTATAGTTTAGAGTCTTATAGTTTAGAGTTTTATAGCTTAGAGTTTTATAGTTTAGAGTCTTACAGCTTAGAGTCTTATAGCTTAGAGTCTTATAACTTATTAGAGTCTAAGAGTCTTATAGCTTAAAGTCTTCTAGCTTGAAGTCTTATAGCTTAGAGTCTTTATAGCTTAGAGTCTTATAGCTTAGAGTCTTATAGCTTAGAGTCTTATAGCTTAGAGTCTTATAGCTTAGAGTCTTATTGCTTAGAGTCTTATAGCATAGAGTCTTATAGCTTAGAGCCTTATGGCTTAGAGCCTTATTGCTTAGAGTCTTATGGCTTAGAGTCTTATAGCTTAGAGTCTTATAGTTTAGAGTCTTATAGCTTATAGTCTTATAGCTTAGAGTCTTATAGCTTAGAGTCTTATAGCTTAGAGTCTTATAGCTTAGAGTCTTATAGCTTAGAGTTTTATAGCTTAGAGTCTTATAGCTTTGAGTCTTATAGCTTAGAGTTTTATAGCTTACAGTCTTACAGCTTAGAGTCTTATGGCTTAGAGTCTTATATTTTAGAGTCTTATAGCTTATTAGAGTCTAAGAGTCTTATAGCTTAGAGTCTTGTAGCTTGAAGTCTTATAGCGTAGAGTCTTATAGCTTAGAGTCTTATAGCTTAGAGTCTTATAGCTTAGAGTCTTATAGCTTAGAGTCCTATAGCTTAAAGCTTGGAGTGTTATAGCTTAGAGTTTTATAGCTTAGAGTCTTACAGCTTAGAGTCTTATAGCTTATCATAGTCTAAGAGTCTTACAGATAAGATTCTTGTAGCTTAAAGTCTTATAGCTTAGAGTCTTATTACTTAGAATCATAAAGATCATAGTCTTATAACTCAACTCCTTAATACTCAGAGACATAAAGTTAATATACAAGTAGATTAGTGGCTTAATGATTATAGTCGTAATTCGTATTTTGATATAGCGTATTGTGTTATATCGGTTAGTCTTATAGCTTAGTGTCTTTTAGCTTAGAGTCATATAGCTTAGAGTCTTATAGCTTAGAGTCTTATATCTTAGTGTGTTATCGAATATAGTCTTGTATCAGTTTTTATTATAACATTGAGTACTATGGCACAGATTCTTATAGATTAGAATAATACTTATTATCTTCAATCGGCTTATAATGGCTTTGAGTCTTATAGCTTATTTACTTATATCTTAGTCTTTTGGCTTAGAGCCTGGAGTGCTATAGCTTGGAGTTTTATAGCTTAGAGTCTTACAGCTTACAGTCTTATAGCTTATTAGAGTCTAAGAGTCTTATAGCTTAGAGTCTTGTAGCTTTAAGTCTTATAGCTTAGAGTCTTATAACTTAGAGTCTTATAGCTTAGAGTCTTATAGCTTAGAGTCTTATATCCTATAGTCTTACAGCTTAGAGTCTTATAATTTAGAGTCTTATAGCTTAGAGTCTTATAGCTTAGAGTCTTAAAGCTTAGAATCTTATAGCTTAGAATCTTATAGCTTAGAATCTTATATCTTAGAATCTTGTAGCTTAGAGTCTTATAGCTTAGAGTCTTATAGCTTAGAGTCGTATAGCTTAGAGTCTTATAGCTTAGAGTCTTACAGATTAGAGTCTTGAATCTTAGAGTCTTATAGCTTAGAGTCTTATAAATTAGAGTCTTATAGCTTAGAGTGTATAGCTTAGATTCTTATAGCTTAGAGTCTTATAGCTTAGAGTCTTATAGCTTAGAGTCTTATAGCTTAGAGTCTTAAAGCTTAGAGTCTTTTTGCTTTTAGTCTTATAGCTTAGGGTCTTATAGCTTAGAGTCTTATAGCTTAGAGTCTTGTAGCTTAGAGTCTTATAGCTTAGAGTCTTATATCTTAGAGTCTTATAGCTTATAGTGTTAAAGCTTAGAGTCTTATAGCCTATAGTCTTATAGCTTAGAGTATTATACCTTAGATTCTTATAGCTTAGAGTCTTATAGCTTAGAGTCTTATAACTTAGAGTCTTACAGCTTAGAGTCTTATAGCTTAGAGTCTTATGTATTAGAGTCATACACGTTAGATTCATACTGATCATAGTCTTAGAACTTAGAGGGAAATTGCTTTGTGACTTATAGCATATATACTAATTTAGGTGTGTCTTATTTAATTTATTGTTATCGCTGGTAATATTATATCGTAGAATTTATTTGCGTAGTGTATTATATCTTAGTGTCTTATAGATTAGTCTTATATCTTACAGTCTTGTAGATTAGAGTCTTTTAACATAGATTCTTATAGCCTAGAGTATTATAGATTAGAGTCTTATAGCTTAGAGTCTTATAGCTTAGAGTCTTATAGCTTAGAATCTTATATCTTAGAATCTTATATCTTAGAATCTTATATCTTAGAGTCTTATAGCTTCGAGTCTTATAGCTTAGAGTCTTATAGCTTAGAGTCCTATAGATTAGAGTATTATAGCTTAGAGTCTTTAATCTTATAGTATTATAGCTTAGAATATTATAGCTTAGAGTATTATAAATTAGAGTCTTATAGCTTAGAGTGTATAGCTTAGAGTCTTATAACTTAGAGTCTTATAGCTTAGAGTCTTATAGCTTAGAGTCTTCTAGCATAGAGTCTTATAGATTAGAGTCTTATAGCTTAGAGACTTATAGCTTAGAGCGTTGAGAGTTATAGCTTTGAGTTTTATATCTTAGATTCTTACAGCTTAGAGTCTTATAGCTTAGAGTCTTATAGCTGAGCGTCTTATAGCTTATATTCTTATATCTTAGAGTATTATATCTTAGAGTCTTATAGCTGAGAGTCTTATATCTTAGGGTCTTTTAACTTATAGTATTATAGCTTAGAGTCTTATATCTTAGAGTCTTATATCTTAGAGTCTTATCGCTTAGAGTCTTATAGCTTAGAGTCTTATATCTTAGAGTCTGATAGCTTAGAGTCTTGTAGCTTATAGTCTTATAGCTTAGAGTCTTATAGATTAGAGTCTTATAGCTTCGAGTCTTATAGCTTAGAGTCTTATAAATTAGAGTCTTATAGCTTAGAATCTTATAGCTTAGAGTCTTATAGATTAGAGTCTTATATCTTAGATTCTTATATCTTAGAATCTTATATCTTAGAGTCTTATAGCTTAGACTCTTATAGCTTAGAGTCTTATATCTTAGAGTCCTATAGCTTAGAGTCTTATATATTAGAGTCTTGAATCTTAGAGTCTTATAGCTTAGAATCTTATAGCTTAGAGTCTTATAAATTAGAGTCTTATAGCTTAGAGTGTATAGCGTAGAGTCTTATAACTTAGAGTCTTATAGCTTAGAGTCTTATATCTTAAAGTCTTCTAGCTTATAGTCTTATAGCTTAGAGTCTTATAGCTTAGAGATTGGAGTGATATAGCTTTGAGTTTTATAGCTTAGAGTCTTATAGCTTAGATTCTTCTCTCTTCGTTTCATACCTCTTATTAGAGTCTTCTAGCATATCTTAATAGAGAATTGATTAGAGGTTTATCTAGTCTTCGATCTTAGAGTCTTGTAGTTTCTACTCTTATACCTCAGGTTTATAAGGCTTTGAGGCGTTTATCTTAGTATGTTATAGCTTAGAGTCGTATAGCTTAGAGTCTTATAGCTTATTGTCTTTTAGCTTAGAGTCTTATAGCTTAGAGTGTTATATCTTATAGTCTTTTTTATTATAGTATTTTATCTTATAGTCTTACAGCTTAGTGTCTTATAGATTATAGTCTTATGGCTTATAGTCTTATAGCTTAGAGTCTTATAGCTTAACGTCTTACAGCTTAGAGTCTTATAGCTTGGAGTCTTATAGCTTAGAGTCTTATAGCTTAGAGTCTTATAGCTTAGAGCTTGGAGTGCTATAGCTTGGAGTTTTATAGCTTAGAGTGTTACAGCTTACAGTCTTCTAGCTTAGAGTCTTATAGCTTATTAGAGTCTAAGAGTCTTATAGCTTAGAGTCTTGTAGCTTGAAGTCTTATAGCTTAGAGTCTTATAACTTAGAGTCTTATAGCTTAGAGTCTTATAGCTTAGAGTCTTATATCCTATAGTCTTACAGCTTAGAGTCTTATAGCTTAGAGTCTTATAGCTTAGAGTCTTATAGCTTAGAGTCTTATAGCTTAGAGTCTTATATCTTAGAATCTTATAGCTTAGAATCTTAGAGCTTAGAATCTTATAGCTTAGAGTCTTATAGCTTATAGTCTTATAGCTTAGAGTCTTATAGCTTATAGTCGTATAGCTTAGAGTCTTATAGATAAGAGTCTTGAATCTTAGAGTCTTATAGCTTAGAGTCTTATAAATTATAGTCTTATAGCTTAGAGTGTATAGCTTAGATTCTTATAGCTTAGATTCTTATAGCTTAGAGTCTTATAGATTAGAGTATTATAGCTTAGAGTCTTACAGCTTAGAGTCTTGTGGCTTGTAGTCTTATAGCTTAGAGTCTTATAGCTTAGAGTCTTATAGCTTAGAGTCTTATAGCTTAGAGTCATATAGCTTAGATTCTTATAGCTTACTGTCTTATAGCTTAGAGATTTCTAGCTTATATTCTTATATCTTAGATTCTTATCTCTTAGATTCTTATAGCTTAGAGTGTTACAGCGTAGAGTCTTATTGGATAGTGTCTTATAGCTTAGAGTCTTATAGCTTATAGTGTTACAGCTTAGAGTCTTATTGCTTATAATCTTACAGCTTAGAGTCTTACAGCTTAGAGTCTTATAGCTTATAGTCTTATAGCTAAGAGTCTTAAAGATTAGATTCTTAGAGCTTAGAGTCTTAAAGATGAGAGTCATACAGCGTATCGTTTTATAGCTGAGATTCTTTTGGCCTTGAGTCTTATAAGTTAGATTCTTATAGATTAGAGTCTTTTAGCTTACAAACTTATATTTTAGAGTCTTGAATCTTAGAGTCTTATAGCCTATAGTCTTATAGCTTAGAGTCTTATAAATTAGAGTCTTATATCTTAGAGTCTTATAGCTTAGATTCTTATAGCTTAGATTCTTATAGCTTAGAATCTTATAGCTTAGACTCATATAGCTTATATTTTTATAGCTTTGAGTCTTATAGCTTAGAGTCTTATAGCTTAGAGTCTTATAGCGTAGAGTCTTATAGCTTAGAGTCTTGAATCTTAGAGTCTTATAGCTTAGAGTCTTGTAGCTTAGAGTCTTATAAATTAGAGTCTTATAGCTTAGAGTGTATAGCGTAGAGTCTTATAACTTAGAGTCTTATAGCTTAGAGTCTTATAGCTTATAGTCTTCTAGCATAGAGTCTTATAGCTTAGAGTCTTATAGCTCAGAGTCTTATAGCTTAGAGCTTGGAGTGATATAGCTTTGTTTTATAGCTTAGAGTCTTACAGCTTAGAGTCTTCTAGCTTAGAGTCTTATAGCTTATTAGAGTCTTAGAGTCTTCTAGCTTAGAGTCTTGTAGCTTGAAGTCTTATAGCTTAGAGTCTTATATCTTAGAGTCTTATAGCTTAGAGTCTTATAGCTTAGAGTCTTTTATCTTAGAGTCTTATAGCTTAGAGTCTTATAGGTTAGAGTGTTATTGCTTAGAGTCTTATAGCTTATAGTCTTATAGGTTAGAGTCTTATTGCTTAGAGACTTATGGCCTAGAGTCTTATTGCTTAGAGTCTTATAGCTTAGAGTCTTATAGGTTAGAGTCTTATAGGTTAGAGTCTTATAGCTTAGAGTGTTATAGCTTAGAGTCTTAAAGCTTAGAGTTCTATAGCTTAGAGTCTTATAACTTATTATAGTCTAAGAGTCTTATAGATTAGAGTCTTATAGCTTTAATTCGTATAGCATAGAGTATTTATAGCTTAGAGTCTTATAGCTTAGAGTCTTATAGCTTAGAGTCTTATAGCTTAGAGTCTTATAGCTTAGAGTCTTATTGCTTAGAGTCTTATAGCTTAGAGTCTTATAGCTTAGAGTCTTATAGCTTAGATTCTTATAGCTTAGAGTCTTATAGCTTAGAATCTTATAGCTTAGAATCTTGTAGCTTAGAGTCTTATAGCTTAGAGTTTTATAGCTTAGAGTCGTATAGCTTAGAGTCTTATAGCTTAGAGTCTTATAGCTTAGAGTCTTATAGCTTAGAATCTAATAGCTTAGAGTCTTAAGAAATAGAGTCTTATAGCTTAGAGTGTATAGCTTAGATTCTTATAGCTTAGAGTCTTATAGCTTAGAGTCTTATAGCTTAGAGTCTTATAGCTTAGAGTCTTACAGCTTAGAGTCTTGTGGCTTGAAGTCTTATAGCTTAGAGTCTTATAGCTTAGAGTATTATAGCTTAGAGTCTTATAGCTTAGAGTCTTATAACTTAGAGTCTTATAGCTTAGAGTCTTATAGCTTAGAGTCTTATAGCTTAGAGTCCTATAGCTTAAAGCTTGGAGTGTTATAGCTTAGAGTTTTATATCTTAGAGTCTTACAGCTTAGAGTTTTATAGCTTAGAGTCTTATAGCTTATTATAGTCTAAGAGTCTTACAGCTAAGAGTCTTGTAGCTTGAAGTCTTATAGCTTAAAGTCTTATAGCTTAGAGTCTTATAGTTTAGAGTATTATAGTTTAGAGTCTTACAGCTTAGAGTTCTATAGCTTAGAGTCTTATAACTTATTAGAGTCTAAGAGTCTTATAGCTTAGAGTCTTCTAGCTTGAAGTCTTATAGCTTAGAGTCTTTATAGATTATAGTATTATAGCTTAGAGTCTTATAGCTTAGAGTCTTATAGCTTAGAGTCTTATAGCTTAGAGTGTTATTAATTATATTGTTATAGCTTAGAGTCTTATAGCTTAGATTCTTATAGCTTAGATTATTATAGCTTAGAATCTTATAGCTTAGAATCTTATAGCTTAGATTCTTATAGCTTAGAGTCTTATAGCTTAGAGTCTTATAGCTTAGAGTCTTATAGCTTAGAGTCTTATAGCTTAGAATCTAATAGCTTAGAGTCTTAAGAAATAGAGTCTTATTGATTAGATTGTATAGCTTAGAGTCTTATAGCTTAGAGTCTTATAGCTTAGAGTCTTATACCTTAGAGTCTTATAGCTTAGAGTCTTATAGCTTAGAGTCTTTTTGCTTTTAGTCTTATAGCTTAGAGTCTTATAGCTTAGAGTCTTATAGCTTAGAGTCTTATAGCTTAGAGTCTTATAACTTAGAGTATTATAGCTTAGAGTCTTATAGATTAGAGTCTTATAGCTTAGAGTCATATAGCTTAAAGCTTGGATTGTTATAGCGTAGAGTTTTATAGCTTAGAGTCTTACAGCTTAGAGTTTTATAGCTTAGATTCTTATAGCTTATTATAGTCTAAGAGTCTTACAGCTAAGATTCTTTTAGCTTGAAGTCTTATAGCTTAAAGTCTTATAGCTTAGAGTCTTATAGCTTAGAGTCTTATAGCTTAGAGTTTTATAGCTTAGAGTCTTATAGCTTAGTTTATTATATCTAATAGTCTTATATATTAGAGTCCTATAGCTTAGAGTCTTAAAGCTTAGAGTCTTGTGGCTTGAAGTCTTATAGCTTAGGGTCTTATAGCTTAGAGTCTTATACCTTAGATTCTTATATAATATAGTCTTGTATATTAGTGTCTTATAGATTAGAGTCAAAGAGATAATTGTCTTTTCTATAAGTTTCTTGTAGAAGTGAATATTACAGCATATAGGTTAGTAGTTTAGCGTAGTATATCTTATAGACTTACAGCGGATAGTCTTATAGCTTAGAGACTTACAGATTAGTGTCTTATATTTTAGAATGTTACAGATAAGAGTCTTATAGATAATAGTCTTATGGCTTAGAGTCTTATAGCTTAGAGTCTTATAGATTAGATTCTTATAGCTTAGACTCTTATAGCTTAGAGTCTTATAGCTTAGAGTCTTATAGCTTAGAGTCTTATAGCTTAGAGTCGTTTAGCTTAGAGTCTTATATCTCAGAGTCTTATAGCTTAGAGTCTTATATCCTTAGAGTTTTATAGCTTAGAGTCTTACAGATTAGAGTCTTATAGCTTAGAATCTTATATTTTAGAGTCTTATAGCTTATTAGAGTCTAAGAGTCTTATAGCTTAGAGTCTTGTAGCTTGAAGTGTTATAGCGTAGAGTCTTATAACTTAGAGTCTTATAGCTTAGAGTCTTATAGCTTAGAGTCTTCTAGCATAGAGTCTTATAGCTTAGAGTCTTATAGCTTAGAGTCTTATAGCTTAGAGCGTGGAGTGATATAGCTTAGAGTATTATAGCTTAGAGTCTTAAAGCTTTTTGTCTTATATCTTAGAGTCTTATATCTTATTAGAGTCTATGAGTCTTATATCTTAGAGTCTTTTAGCTTAGATTCTTATAGCTTAGAGTTTTATAGCTTAGAGTCTTATAGATTAGAGTCTTGTAGCTTAGAGTCTTATAGCTTAGAGTATTATAGCTTAGAGTCTTATATCTTAGAGTCTTATTGCTTAGAGCCTTATGGCTTAGAGTCTTATGGCTTAGAGTCTTATGGCTTAGAGTCTTATAGCTTAGAGTCTTATAGTTTAGAGTCTTCTAGTTTAGAGTTTTATAGCTTAGAGTTTTATAGCTTAGAGTCTTACAGCTTAGAGTCTTATAACTTATTAGAGTCTAAGAATATTATAGCTTAGAGTCTTATAGCTTGAAGTGTTATAGCTTAGAGTCTTATAGCTTAGAGTCTTATAGCTTAGAGTCTTATAGCTTAGAGTATTATAGATTATAGTCTTATAGCTTAGAGTCTTATTGATTAGAGACTTATGGCTTAGAGACTTATTGCTTAGAGTCTTATTGCTTAGAGTCTTATAGCTTAGAGTCTTATAGTTTAGAGTCTTATAGTTTAGAGTATTATAGCTAATAGTCTTATAGCTTAGAGTCTTATAGATTAGAGTCTTATTTCTTAGAGTTTTATAGCTTAGAGTCTTATATCTTAGAGTCTTATAGCTTAGAGTATTATAGCTTATAGTTTTATATCTTAGAGTCTTATAGCTTAGAGAATTATAGTTTAGAGTTTTATAGATTAGAGTCTTAAAGCTTAGAGTCTTATAGCTTAGAGTCTTATATTTTAGAGTCTTATAGCTTATTAGATTCTAAGAGTCTTATAGATTAGAGTCTTTTAGCTTTTAGTCTTATAGCTTAGAGTCTTATAGCTTAGAGTCTTATAGCTTAGAGTCTTTTAGCTTAGAGTCTTATAGCTTAGAGTCTTATAGCTTAGAGTCTTATATCTTAGAGAATTATATCTTAGAGTTTTATATCTTATAGTCTTAAATCTTAGAGTCTTATAACTTATAGTGTTATATCTTAGAGTCTTATAGCTTAGAGTATTATATCTTAGAGTCCTATAGCTTATAGCTTTGAGTGTTATATCTTAGAGTTTTAGAGCTTAGAGTCTTACATCTTAGAGTTTTATAGCTTAGAGTATTATAGCTTATCATAGTCTAAGAGTCTTACAGCTAAGATTCTTGTAGATTGAAGTCTTATAGATTAGTCTTATAGATTAGAGTATTATAGTTTAGAGTATTATATCTTAGAGTCTTATAGCTTATAGAAATATAGCTTAGATTCTTATAGCTTAGAGTCTTATAGCTTAGAGTCTTATAGCTTAGAGTCCTATAGCTTAAAGCTTGGAGTGTTATAGCTTAGAGTTTTATAGCTTAGAGTCTTACAGCTTAGAGTCTTATAGCTTAGAGTCTTATAGCTTATTATAGTCTAAGAGTCTTACAGCTAAGAGTCTTGTAGCTTGAAGTCTTATAGCTTAAAGTCTTCTAGCTTAGAATCTTGTAGCTTAGAGTCTTATAGCTTAGAGTTTTATAGCTTAGAGTCTTATAGCTTAGAGTCTTATAGATTATTGTAGTTTAGCTTTGAGTGTTTTAGCTTTGAGTCTTATTGCTTAGAGTCTTTTATCTTAGATTCTTGTAGCTTAGAGTCTTGTAGATTAGAGTCTTATAGCTTAGAGTCTTATAGCTTATTGTAGTGTAAATTAGTGTCTTATATCTAAGTGTCGTATATCTAATTTACGTATGTCGTATAGTCTTATAGCTTATTGTCTTATAGCTTGGAGTCTTATAACTTAGAGTCTTATAGCTTAGAGTCTTATAGCTTAGAGCTTGGAGTGTTATAGCTTGGAGTTTTATAGCTTAGAGTCTTAAATCTTAAAGTCTTCTAGCTTAGAGTCTTATAGCTTATTAGAGTCTAAGATTCTTATATCTTAGAGTCTTGAAGCATGTAGTAGTATAGCTTACATTATTATACCTTAGTGTCTCATAGCTTAGAGTCTTTTTGCTTATAGTCTTATATCTTAGAGTCTTATAGCTTAGAGTCTTATATCCTATAGTCTTACAGCTTAGAGTCTTATACTTTAGAGTCTTATAGCTTAGAGTATTATATATTAGAGTCTTATAGCTTATAATCTTATAGCTTAGAATCTTATAGCTTATAATCTTATAGCTTAGAATCTTATAGCTTAGAGTCTTATAGCTTATAGTCTTATAGCTTAGAGTCTTATAGCTTAGAGTCTTATAGCTTAGAGTCTTACAGATTAGAGTCTTGAATCTTAGAGTCTTATAGCTTAGAGTCTTATAGCTTAGAGTCTTATACATAAGAGTCTTATAGCTTTGAGTGTATATCTTAGATTATTTTATATTAGAGTATTTTATCTTAGAGTCTAATAGCTTAGTCTATTATATCTTATAGTCTTATAGCTTAGAGTCTTGTATCTTAGATTCTTATATCTCAGATTATTATAGCTTAGATACTTATATATTATATTCTTAAATCTTCGAGTCTTATAGCTTAGAGTCTTATAGCTTAGAGTCTTATAACTTAGAGTCTTATAGCTTAGAGTGTTATAGCTTATTGTCTCTTAGCTTAGAGTCTTTTAGCTTAGAGTCTTATAGCTTATATTCTTATAGATTAGAGTCTTATAGCTTAGAGTCTTATAGATTAGAGTCTTATAGCATATAGTCTTAGTGCTTAGATAATTCTTGTTTTGAGCCTTATGGCTTAGAGTCTTATTGCTTAGAGTCTTATAGCTTAGAGTCTTATAGATTAGAGTCTTATAGTTTAGAGTATTATAGCTAATAGTATTATAGCTTAGAGTTTTATAGCTTAGAGTCATATAGCTTAGAGTCTTATAGCTTAGAGTATTATATCTTAGAGTCTTATAGCTTAGATTCTTATAGCTTATAGTTTTTTAGATTAGAGTATTATATCTTAAATAATTAGAGCTTATAGTTTTATTGCTAAAATTCTTATAGCATACAGTTTTATATATTAGAGTCTTATAGTTTAGAGTCTTATAGCTTATAAGAGTCTTAGAGTCTTATAGCTTAGAGTCTTGTAGCTTAGAAGTCTTATAGCGTAGAGTCTTATAACTTAGAGTCTTATAGCATAGAGTCTTATAGCTTAGAGTCTTATAGCTTAGAGTCCTATAGCTTAAAGCTTGGAGTGTTATACCTTAGAGTTTTATAGCCTAGAGTCTTACAGCTTAGAGTTTTATAGCTTAGAGTCTTATAGCTTATTATAGTCTAAGAGTATTACAGCTAATAGTCTTGTAGCTTGAAGTCTTGTAGCTTAGAGTCTTATAGCTTAGAGTCTTATAGCTTAGAGTATTATAGCTTAGATTATTTTTGCTTTTAGTCTTATATCCTTTTGTAAATTAGCTTATTTTCTTTAATATTATAGTCATTTCTATTTGTGTATTTTACATTATAGTTTTTCATCTACTAGTCTTATAGCTTTGAGACATACAGATCAGATTCATATAAATTAGGGTCTTATAGCTTATTGTCTTTTATCTTATATTAGTTTAGATTAGATTATTTTATCTCAGAGTATTACAGATTATTTTCTTGTAGCTTACAGTCTTACAGCTCAGAGTATTTTAGCTGAGTGTCGTATAGATTTGTTTCTTATAGATTATAGTTATACATATTAGAGTCTTTCAACTTATAGAGTTATAGCTTGGAGTCTTATAGCTTAGAGTCTTATAGCTTAGAGTCTTATAGCTTAGAGCTTGGAGTGTTATAGCTTGGAGTCTATAGCTTAGAGTCTTACAGCTTACAGTCTTCTAGCTTAGAGTCCTATAGCTTATTAGAGTCTAAGAGTCTTATAGCTTAGAGTCTTGTAGCTTGAAGTCTTATAGCTTAGAGTCTTATAGCTTAGAGTCTTATAGCTTAGATTCTTATAGCTTAGAGTCTGATAGCTTAGAGTCTTATAGCTTAGAGTCTTATATCTTAGAATCTTATAGCTTATAATCTTATAGCTTAGAGTCTTATAGCTTAGAGTCTTATAGCTTAGAGTCGTATAGCTTAGAGTCTTATAGCTTAGAGTCTTATAGCTTAGATTCTTAGAGCTTATTGTCTGTTAGCTTAGAGTCTTATAGCTTAGAGTCTTATAGCTTAGAGTCTTATAGCTTAGAGTCTTCTATATTAGAGTCTTATAGCTTAGAGTATTATAGATTAGAGTCTTATAGCTTAGAGTCTTATAGCTTAAAGCCTTATGGCTTAGAGACTTATAGCTTAGAGTCTTATTGCTTAGAGTCTTATAGCTTAGAGTCTTATAGATTAGATTCTTATAGCTTAGATTCTTATAGCTAAGATTCTTATAGCTTAGAGTCTTGTATATTAGAGTCTTATAGCTTAGAGTCTTATAGATTTTAGTCATGTAGCTTATAGTATTATAAATGAGATTTATGTAGATAAGATTCTTATAGATTATAGTCATATATCTTAGAGTCTTATAGCTTAGAGTCATATAGCTTAGAGTCTTATAGCTTAGAGTCTTATAGCTTAGAATCTTATATTTTAGAGTCTTATAGCTTATTAGAGTCTAAGAGTCTTATAGCTTAGAGTCTTGTAGCTTGTAGTCTTATAGCGTAGAGTCTTATAACTTAGAGTCTTATATCATAGAGTCTTATAGCTTAGAGTCTTATAGCTTAGAGTCCTATAGCTTAAAGCTTGGAGTGTTATACCTTAGAGTTTTATAGCCTAGAGTCTTACAGCTTAGAGTTTTATAGCTTAGAGTCTTATAGCTTATTATAGTCTAAGAGTATTACAGCTAATAGTCTTGTAGCTTGAAGTCTTATAGCTTAAAGTCTTATCGCTTAGAGTCTTATAGATTAGAGTCTTATAGTTTAGAGTCTTATATCTTAGAGTCTTATAGCTTAGAGTTTTTTAGCTTAGAGTCTTATAGATTAGACTCTTATAGATTAGAGTCTTATAGCTTAGAGTCTTATAGCGTAGAGTCTTATAGCTTAGAGTCTTATAACTTAGAGTCTTATAGCTTAGAGTGTTATAGCTTATTGTCTATTAGCTTAGATTATTGGCTATTTGATTCTTAGATCTTAGCGTATTACTTATCATATTCTTGTATCTTAGAGTCTTACAGATCATTGTCTTATATATGATTGTCGTCTATCTTTTATTGTAGAAGAGTCTAGTCATACTTCTTAGTGTCTTATAGCTTATAGTCTTATAGCTTGGAGTCTTATAGCTTAGAGTCTTATAGCTTAGAGTCTTATAGCTTAGAGCTTGGAGTGTTATAGCTTTGAGTTTATAGCTTAGAGTCTTACAGCTTACAGTCTTCTAGCTTAGAGTCCTATAGCTTATTAGAGTCTAAGAGTCTTATAGCTTAGAGTCTTTTAGCTTGAAGTCTTATAGCTTAGAGTCTTATAGCTTAGAGTCTTATAGCTTAGAGTCTTATAGCTTAGAGTCTTATAGCTTAGAGTCTTATAGCTTAGAATCTTATAGCTTATAGTATTATAGCTTAGACTGTTAGAGCTTAGAGTCTTATAGATTAGAGTCTTATAGCTTAGAGTCTTCTAGCTTAGAGTCTTATAGCTTAGAGTCTTACAGATTAGAGTCTTGAATCTTAGAGTCTTATAGCTTAGAATCTTATATCTTAGAGTATTATAGCTTAGAGTCTTACAGCTTAGAGTCTTGTGGCTTGAAGTCTTATAGCGTAGAGTCTTATAACTTAGAGTCTTATAGCTTAGAGTCTTATAGCTTAGAGTCTTATAGCTTAGAGTCTTATTGCTTAGAGCCTTATGGCTTAGAGCCTTATGGCTTAGAGTCTTATGGCTTAGAGTCTTATAGCTTAGAGTCTTATAGTTTAGAGTCTTATAGTTTAGAGTTTTATAGCTTAGAGTTTTATAGCTTAGAGTGTTACAGCTTAGAGTCTTATAACTTATTAGAGTCTAAGAATCTTATATCTTAGAGTCTTATAGCTTTTAGTCTTATAGCTTAGAGTCTTATAGCTTAGAGTCTTATAGCTTAGAGTCTTATAGATTTGAGTATTATAGATTAGAGTCTTATAGCTTAGAGTCTTATTGCTTACAGACTTATTGCTTAGAGACTTATGTCTTAGAGTCTTATGGCTTAGAGTCTTATAGCTTAGAGTCTTATAGTTTAGAGTCTTATAGTTTATAGTCTTATAGCTTAGAGTCTTATAGCTTAGAGTCTTATAGCTTAGAGTCTTATAGCTTAGTGTTTTATAGCTTAGAGTCTTATAGCTTAGAGTCTTATAGCTTAGAGTCTTATAGCTTAGAGTTTTATAGCTTAGAGTCTTATAGCTTAGAGAATTATAGCTTAGAGTTTTATAGCTTAGAGTCTTACAGCTTAGAGTCTTATAGCTTAGAATATTATATTTTAGATTTTTATATCTTATCAGAGTCTTAGAGTCTTATAGCTTAGAGTCTTTATAGCTTGAAGTATTATTTAGTTTTTAATTACAGCTTTTATTCTGATAGCTTAGATTCTTTTAGCTTCTAGGCTTTATACTTAGATTTTAACATCTCAGATTAATTTAGATTAAAATCTTATTGCTCAGAGTCTTATAGCTTAAAGCTTGGAGTGTTATAGCTTAGAGTTTTATAGCTTAGAGTCTTACAGCTTAGAGTTTTATAGCTTAGAGTCTTATAGCTTATCATATTCTAAGAGTCTTACATCTAAGAGTCTTGTAGCTTGAAGTCTTATAGCTTAAAGTCTTATAGCTTAGAGTCTTATAGCTTAGAGTCTTATAGCTTAGAGTCTTATAGCTTAGAGTCTTATAGCTTAGAGTCTTATAGCTTAGAGTCTTATAGCTTAGAGTCTTATAGCTTAGAGTCCTATAGCTTAAAGCTTTGAGTGTTATAGATTAGAGTGTTATAGCTTAGAGTCTTACAGCTTAGAGTTTTATAGCTTAGAGTCTTATAGCTTATCATAGTCTAAGAGTCTTACAGCTAAGAGTCTTTTAGCTTGAAGTCTTATAGCTTAGAGTCTTATAGCTTAGAGTATTATAGCTTAGAGTCTTATAGATTAGAGTCTTATATATTAGAGTCTTATAGCTTAGAGTCTTATAACTTAGAGTCTTATAGCTTAGAGTCTTATAGCTTATTGTCTAATAGCTTAGAGCTTTGGGGATTAGAGGTGTAGATCCTAGAGGCTAGTATCTCAGTTTTTAAGATATTAGAGTCTTATAGCTGATAGTATTCTAGATTAGAGTCTTATAGCTTATAGTCTTATATATTATACTCTTATATATCAGATTATTATATCTTAGAGTCTTATAGCTTAGAGTCTTATATCTTAGAGTCTTATAGCTTAGAGTCTTATAGCTTAGAGATTGGAGTGTTATAGCGTTGAGTTTTATAGCTTAGAGTCTTACAGCTTAAAGTCTTCTAGCTTAGAGTCTTATAGCTTATTAGACTCAAAGAGTCTTATAGCTTAGAGTCTTTTAGCTTTCAGTCTTATAGCTTAGAGTCTTATACCTTAGAGTCTTATAGCTTAGAGTCTTTTGGCTTAGAGTCTTATAGCTTAGAGTCTTATAGCTTAGAGTCTTATATCATATAGTCTTAAAGCTTAGAGTCTTATAATTTAGAGTCTTGTAGCTTAGAGTCTTATAGCTTAGAGTTTTATAGATTATAGTCTTATAGCTTAGAGTCTTATATATAAGAGTCTTATATCTTAGATTCTTATATATTATATAATTATATCTTAGATTATTATATATTAGAGTATTATAGCTTAGAGTATTATAGCTTAGAGTCTTATAGCTTAGAGTCTTTAATATTAGAGTCTTATAGCTTATAGTCTTATAAATTATAGTCTAATAGCTTAGAGAGTATAGCTTAGTTTCTTATAGCTTAGAGTCTTATAGCTTAGATTCTTATAGCTTAGAGTCTTATAGCTTAGATTCTTATAGCTTAGATTCTTATAGATTAGAGTCTTATATCTTAGTTTCTTATATATTAGAGTCTTATAGCTTAGAGTCTTATATCTTAGAGTCTTATAGCTTAGAGTCTTATACCTTATATTCTTATATCTTAGAGTCATAGAGCTTAGATTGTTATAGCTTAGTGTCTCTTAGCTTAGAGTCTTATAGCTTAGAGTCTTATAGCTTAGAGTCTTATAGCTTAGATTCTTATAGCTTAGAGTCTTATAGCTTAGAGTCTTATAGCTTAGAGTGTTATTGCTTAGAGCCTTATTGTTTAGAGCCTTATGGCTTAGAGTCTTGTGGCTTAGAGTCTTATAGCTTAGAGTCTTATAGTTTAGAGTCTTATAGTCTAGAGTCTTATAGCTAATAGTCTTATAGCTTAGAGACTTATATCTTCGAGTCTTATAGCTTAGAGTTTTATAACTTAGAGTCTTATAGCTTAGAGTCTTATAGCTTAGAGTTTTATAGCTTAGAGTCTTATAGCTTAGAGTGTTATAGCTTAGAGTCTTATAGCTTAGAGTCTTATAGCTTAGAGTTTTATAGCTTAGAGTCTTGCAGCTTAGAGTCTTATATCTTAGAATCTTATATTTTAGAGTCTTATAGATTATTAGAGTCTAAGAGTCTTATAGCTTAGAGTCTTGTAGCTTGAAGTCTTATAGCGTAGATTCTTATAACTTAGAGTCTTATAGCATAGAGTCTTATAGCTTAGAGTCTTATAGCTTAGAGTCCTATAGCTTAAAGCTTGGAGTGTTATACCTTAGAGTTTTATAGCTAAGAGTCTTACAGCTTAGAGTTTTATAGCTTAGAGTCTTATAGCTTATTATAGTCTAAGAGTATTACAGCTAATAGTCTTGTAGCTTGAAGTCTTATAGCTCAGAGCCTTATAGGTTCTAGTCTTATAGCTTAGATTCATTTAGCTCTGTGACGATTCGCTCAGAGTCTAATAGCATAGATTTTTATATCTAATTGGCTAACGTCTATTAGTCATACATCTTTTAGTATGTAAGATAATTTTCTTAGACCGTAGTGTCAAGTAGCTTATTAGTGCTCTGATTTTTGCTGCTTCGAGTCTTGCAGATTTGAGTCTTTTAGCTTATAGTCTTATAGCTAAGAGTATTATAGCTTAGAGTCTTATAGCTTAGAGTATTATAGCTTAGAGTCTTATAGATTAGAGTCTTATAGCTTAGAGTCTTATAGCTTAGAGTCTTATAGATTAGAGTCTTATAGCTAAGAGTCTTATATCTTATAGTCTTATAGCTTTGAGTCTTATAGCTTATAGTCTTATAGCTTAGAGTCTTATAGCTTAGAGCTTGGAGTGTTATAGCTTGGAGTCTATAGCTTAGAGTCTTACAGCTTACAGTCTTCTAGCTTAGAGTCTTATAGCTTATTAGAGTCTAAGAGTCTTATAGCTTAGAGTCTTGTAGCTTGAAGTCTTATAGCTTAGAGTCTTATAGCTTAGAGTCTTATAACTTAGAATCTTATAGCTTAGAATCTTATAGCTTAGAATCTTATAGCTTAGAGTCTTATAGCTTAGAGTCTTATAGCTTAGAGTCGTATAGCTTAGAGTCTTATAGCTTAGAGTCTTATAGCTTATAGTCTTTTATCTTAGAGTCTTATAGATTAGAATCTTATAGCTTAGAGTCTTATAAATTAGAGTCTTATAGCTTAGAGTGTATAGCTTAGAGTCTTATAGCTTAGAGTCTTATAGCTTAGAGTGTTATAGCTTAGAGTCTTATAGCTTAGAGTCTTATAGCTTAGAGTTTTATAGCTTAGAGTTTTATAGCTTAGAGTTTTATAGCTTAGAGTCGTATAGCTTAGAGTCTTATAGCTTAGAGTTTTATAGCTTAGAGTCTTACAGCTTAGAGTCTTATAGCTTAGAATCTTATATTTTAGAGTCTTATAGCTTATTAGAGTCTAAGAGTATTATAGCTTAGAGTCTTGTAGCTTGAAGTCTTATAGCTTAGAGTCTTATACCTTAGAGTCTTATAGCATAGAGTCTTATAGCTTAGAGTCTTATAGCTTAGAGTCCTATAGCTTAAAGCTTGGAGTGTTATACCTTAGAGTTTTATAGCTAAGAGTCTTACAGCTTAGAGTTTTATAGCTTAGAGTCTTATAGCTTATTATAGTCTAAGAGTATTACAGCTAATAGTCTTGTAGCTTGAAGTCTTATAGCTTAGAGTCTTATAGCTTAGAGTCTTATAGCTTAGAGTCTTATAGTTTAGAGTCTTATACCTCAGAGTCTTATAGCTTAGAGTCTTATAGATTAGAGTCATATAGATTAAAGTCTTATAGCTTAGAGTGTTATAGCTTAGAGTCTTATAGCTATAAGACTCTAAGCTATAAGACTCTAAGCTAAGAGTCTTCTTAATGTCATAATTAGATATGATAGTATTTTATCTTTGAGTCTTTTCTGTTAGAGACTTGTAGCTTAGAGTTTTATATCTTATTCTCTTATAGCTTATTTTCGTATGGATATGTTTCTTCAAGCGTATAGTCGTATAGCTCAGAATCTTATAGCTTATAGTCTTATAGCTTTGAGTCTTATAGCTTAGAGTCTTATAGCTTAGAGTCTTATACCTTAGAGTCTTATAGCTTAGAGTCTTATATCCTATAGTCTTACAGCTTAGAGTCTTATAATTTAGAGTCTTATAGCTTAGAGTCTTATAGCTTAGAGTCTTATAGCTTAGAGTCTTTTAGCTTAGAGTCTTTTAGCTTAGAGTCTTGTAGCTTAGAGTCTTGTAACTTAGAGTCTTATAGTTTAGAGTCTTATAGCTTAGAGTCTTATAGCTTAGAGTCTTATAGCTTAGAGTCGTATAGCTTAGAGTCTTTAATCTTAGAGTCTTATAGCTTATAATCTTATAGCTTAGAGTCTTAAGAATTAGATTATTATTGCTTAGAGTGTATAGCTTAGATTCTTATAGCTTAGAGTCTTATAGCTTAGAGTCTTATAGCTTAGAGTCTTATAGCTTAGAGTCTTACAGATTAGAGTCTTGTGGCTTTTATTCTTATAGCTTAGAGTCTTATATCTTAGAGTCTTATAGCTTAGAGTCTTATAGCTTAGAGTCTTATAGCTTAGAGACCTATAGCTTAAAGCTTGGAGTGTTATAGCTTAGAGTTTTATAGCTTAGAGTCTTACAGCTTAGAGTTTTATAGCTTAGAGTCTTATAGCTTATTATAGTCTAAGAGTCTTACAGCTAAGAGTCTTGTAGCTTGAAGTCTTATAACTTAGATTCTTATAGCTTATAGTCTTATAGATTAGAGTCTTATAGCTCATAGTCTTATTTCTAAGAGTTTTATAGCTTAGATTTTTATAGCTTAGAGGCCTATAGATTAGAGTTTTTTATCGTAGAGTCTTATAGCTTATAGTCTTACAGCTTAGGGTCTTATAGATTAGAGACTGAAAGCTTCGATTATTATAGCTTAGAGTCTTATAGCTTAGAGTCTAATAGATTATAGTATGAGCTCTGTTCGTCTAAACGCTGAGATACGTAGTTCAATTATTCTAATTTAGTTTTTTCTATACTAGATTATTCTTAATTAATAGTGACTTTTTTATTATATACATATATATTATATTCGTAATGCTGTGATTCCTAATTCTTAGTTTCTTATAGCTTGGAGTCTTATAGCTTAGAGTCTTATAGCTTAGAGTCTTATAGCTTAGAGATTTGAGTGTTATAGCTTGGAGTTTTATAGCTTAGAGTCTTACAGCTTACAGTCTTCTAGCTTAGATTCTTATAGCTTATTAGAGTCTAAGAGTCTTATAGCTTAGAGTCTTGTAGCTTGAAGTCTTATAGCTTAGAGTCTTATACCTTAGAGTCTTATAGCTTAGAGTCTTTTGGCTTAGAGTCTTATAGCTTAGAGTCTTATAGCTTAGAGTCTTATATCCTATAGTCTTACAGCTTAGAGTCTTATAATTTAGAGTCTTATAGCTTAGAGTCTTATAGCTTAGAGTCTTAAAGCTTAGAGTCTTATAGCTTAGAATCTTATAGCTTAGAATCTTATAGCTTAGAATCTTATAGCTTAGAGTCTTATAGCTTAGAGTCTTATAGCTTAGAGTCGTATAGCTTAGAGTCTTATAGCTTAGAGTCTTATAGCTTAGAGTCTTGAATCTTAGAGTCTTATAGCTTAGAATCTTATAGCTTAGAGTCTTATAAATTAGAGTCTTATAACTTAGAGTGTATAGCTTAGAGTCTTATAGCTTAGAGTCTTATAGCTTAGAGTCTTATAGCTTAGAGTCTTATAGCTTAGAGTCTTACAGCTGAGAGTCTTGTGGCTTTAAGTCTTATAGCTTAGAGTCTTATAGCTTAGAGTCTTATAACTTAGAGTCTTATAGCTTAGAGTCTTATAGCTTAGAGTCTCATAGTTTAGAGTCTTATAGCTTATAGTCTTATATCTTATAGTCTTATAGCTTAGAGTCTTATATATTAGATTCTTATATATTAAAGTCTTGTATCTTATAGTCTTATAGCTTAGAGTCTTATATCTTAGAGTCTTAAAAATTAGATTCTTATAGCTGAGAGTATATAGCGTAGAGTCTTATAACTTAGAGTCTTATAGCTTAGAGTCTTAAAGCTTAGAGTCTTATATCTTAGAGTCTTAAAGCTTAGAGTCTTGTTGCTTGAAGTCTTATAGCTTAGAATCTTATAGCTAAGAGTCTTATAGCTTAGAGTCTTATAGCTTAGAGTCTTATAGCTTAGAGTCTTATAGCTTAGAGTCGTGTAGCTTAGAGTCTTTTAGATTAGAGTCTTATAGCTTAGAGTCTTTAATCTTAGAGTATTATAGCTTAGAATCTTATATCTTAGTGTCTTATAAATTAGAGTCTTATAGCTGAGAGTTTATAGCTTAGATTCTTATAGCTTAGAGTCGTCTTGTAGCTTAGAGTCTTAAGCTTAGAGTCTTATAACTTAGAGTGTTATAGATTAGAGTCTTCTAGCTTAGATTCTTATAAACTAGAGTCTTATATGTTAGAGTCTTATAGCTTATTGTCTATTAGCTTAGAGTCTTTTTTGTTAGATTCTTATCGCTTAGAGTTTTCTAGCTTAGAGTCTTATAGCTTAGAGTCTTGTAGCTTAGAGTTTTTTAGCTTAGAGTATTATAGCTTAGAGTCTTATAGCTTAGACTCTTATAGCTTAGAGTCTTATAGCTTAGAGTCTTATAGCTTAGAATCTTATAGCTCAGAGTCTTATAGTTTAGAGTCTTATAGCTTAGAGTTTTATAGCTTAGAGTCTTAAAGCTTAGAGTCTTATAGCTTAGAATCTTATATTTTAGAGTCTTATAGCTTATTAGAGTCTAAGAGTCTTATAGCTTAGAGTCTTGTAGCTTGAAGTGTTAGAGCGTAGAGTCTTATAACTTAGAGTCTTATAGCTTAGAGTCTTATAGCCTAGAGTCCTATAGCTTAGAATCTTATATTTTAGAGTCTTATAGCTTATTAGAGTCTAAGAGTCTTATAGCTTAGAGTCTTGTAGCTTGAAGTGCTATAGCGTAGAGTCTTATAGCTTAGAGTCTTATAGCTTAGAGTGTTATAGCTTAGAGTCTTATAGCTTAGAGTCTTATAGCCTAGAGTCCTATATCTTAGAGTCTTATATTTTAGAGTCTTATAGCTTATTAGAGTCTAAGAGTCTTATAGCTTAGAGTCTTGTAGCTTGAAGTGCTATAGCGTAGAGTCTTATAGCTTAGAGTGTTATAGCTTAGAGTCTTATAGCTTAGAGTCTTATAGCTTAGAGTCTTATAGCTTAAAGCTTGGAGGGTTATAGCTTAGAGTTTTATAGCTTAGAGTCTTATAGCTTATTAGAGTCTAAGAGTCTTACAGCTTAGAGTCTTGTAGCTTGAAGTCTTATAGCTTAGAGTCTTATAGCTTAGAGTCTTATAGCTTAGAGTCTTATAGCTTAGAGTCTTATACCTTAGAGTCTTATAGCTTAGAGTCTTAGAGCTTAGAGTCTTATAACTTAGAGTCTTATAGCAAAGAGTGTTATAGCTTATTGTCTTTTAGCTTAGAGTCTTATAGCTTAGAGTCTTATAGCTTAGAGACTTGTAGCTTAGAGTATTATAGATTTGATTCTTATATCTTTGAGTATTATATATTATAGTATTACATCTAAGAGTATTATGTGTTATAGTCATATTGCTCAGAGTTTTATACATTAGATTCTTAAATGTAAGATTCTTAATGGTTAGAATCTTATGGCTTAGAGTCTTTAATCTTATAGTCTTGCAGCTTTGTGTCTTTTATCTTATAGTGGTATATCTTAGATTCTTATAGCTTAGAGTCTTATATATTATAGTCTTATAGGTTAGTGTGATATAGCTTAGAGTCTTATAGCTTAGAGCTTGGAGTGTTATAGCTTAGAGTTGTATAGCTTAGAGTCTTACAGCTTAGAGTCTTCTAGCTTAGAGTCTTATAGCTTATTAGAGTCTAAGAGTCTTATAGCTTAGAGTCTTGTAGCTTAAAGTCTTATAGCTTAGAGTCTTATAGCTTAGTGTCTTAGAGCTTAGAGCCTTATGGCTTAGAGCCTTATGGCTTAGAGTCTTATGGCTTAGAGTCTTATAGCTTAGAGTCTTATAGTTTAGAGTCTTATAGTTTAGAGTCTTATAGCTTAGAGTTTTATAGCTTAGAGTCTTATAGCTTAGAGTCTAATAGATGAGAGCTTGGAGTGTTATAGCTTAGAGTTTTATAGCTTAGAGTCTTACAGCTTAGAGTCTTATAGCTTAGAGTCTTATAGCTTATTAGAGTCTAAGAGTCTTATAGCTTATAGTCTTCTAGCTTTAAGTCTTATAGCTTAAATTCTTTATAGCTTAGAGTCTTATAGCTTAGAGTCTTATAGCTTAGAGTCTTATAGCTTAGAGTCTTATAGCTTAGAGTCTAATAGCTGAGAGCTTGGAGTATTATAGTATAGAGTTTTATAGCTTAGAGTCTTACAGCTTAGAGTCTTATAGCTTAGAGTCTTATAGCTTATTATAGTCTAAGAGTCTTATAGCTTAGATTCTTCGAGCTTGAATTCTTATATCTTATATTCTTTATAGGTTAGTGTATTTTAGCTTAGATTATTATTGATTAGATTATTATAGCTTACATACTTATTTCTTTGATTCTTTGGTACTATATTACGAGAGCGTATTTTAATTGTGATTTTAGTCTTTGACTTTAGTGTACTGTAGATTACAGTATTATAGATTAGTTTCATAGCTATGCTATTAATTTAACTTAGAGCTAATTAGCGTAGATTATTATATATTAGAGTCTTTCAGCTTAGCGTCTTATAGCTTATCTGTTTATAGATGATCGTATTATAGCTTATCGTCATTTAGTTCAGCGTATTATAGGTTATAATCTTATGGGTTAGAGTCTTAGTGCTTAGAGTCCTATAGCTTAGAGTCTTATAGTTTAGAGTCTTATAGTTTAGAGTATTATAGATTAGAGTCTTATATCTTAGAGTATTGTATATTATAGTTTTTTATCTTATATTATTATAGATTATATTATTAAAGCTTAGAGTTTTATATGATAGATTCTTATATCTTATAGTCTTATAGCTTAGAGTGTTACAGCTTATAGTCTTATAGCTAAGAGTCTTACAGCTTAGAGTCTTATAGCTTAGAATCTTATATATTAGAGTATTATATATTAATATACTCTAAGAGTCTTATAGCTTAGAGTCTTTTAGATTGAAGTCTTATATCGTAGAGTCTTATATCTTAGATTCTTATATCTTAGATAATTATAGCTTAGTGTATTATATCTTATAGTCATTTTTCTTATAGATTTGTGTGTTATAGAGTATATTTTTATAGATTAGAGTCTTACATCTTAGAGTGTTATAGCTTAGAGTCTTATAGCTTATTAGAGTCTAAGAGTCTTACAGCTAAGAGTCTTGTAGCTTGAAGTCTTATAGCTTAGAGTCTTATAGCTTAGAGTCTTATAGCTTAGAGTCTTATAGCTTAGAGTCTTATAGCTTATAGTCTTATAGCTTAGAGTCTTATAGCTTTGAGTCTTATAGCTTATAGTCTTATAGATTAGAGTCTTTTATCTTAGAGTCATATATATTATAGTTTTATTGCTTAGAGTCTTATAGCAGATAGTCTTACAGATTAGATTCTTATAGCTTAGAGTCTTATTGCTTAGAGTCATATAGGTTAGAGTCTTTTAACTCAGTTTTGTATATCTTAGTGCCTTATTCGTGTATGTTTTATTGCCTAGTGTCTTTTCGCGTATTGTCTTATTGCTTTGTGTCTTATTGCTTAGTGTCTTTTTGCTTTGTGTATTATAGGTTAGAGTCTTATAGCTTAGAGTTTTGAGTGTTATAGCTTAGAGTGTTATAGCTTAGAGTCTTACAGCTTAGAGTCTTATAGCTTAGAGTCTTATAGCTTATTAGAGTCTTAGAGTCTTATAGCTTAGAGTCTTGTAGCTTGAAGTATTATAACTTAGAGTCTTATAGCTTAGAGTGTTATAGCTTAGAGTTATATAGCTTTGAGTCTTATAGCTTAGAGTCTTATCGATTAGAGTCTTATAGCTTAGAGTCTTATAGCTTAGAGTCTTAGAGTTTAGATCCTTATGGCTTAGAGCCTTATGGCTTAGAGTCTTATGGCTTAGAGTCTTATAGCTTAGAGTCTTATAGTTTAGAGTCTTATAGTTTAGAGTCTTATAGCTTAGAGTTTTATAGCTTAGAGTCTTATAGCTTAGAGTCTAATAGCTGAGAGCTTGGAGTGTTATAGCTTAGAGTTTTATAGCTTAGAGTCTTACAGCTTAGAGTCTAATAGCTTAGAGTCTTATAGCTTATTAGAGTCTAAGAGTCTTATAGCTTAGAGTCTTCTAGCTTGAAGTCTTATAGCTTAGATTCTTTATAGCTTAGAGTCTTATAGCTTAGAGTCTTATAGCTTAGAGTCTTATAGCTTAGAGTCTTATAGCTTAGATTCTAATAGCTGAGAGCTTGGAGTATTATAGCTTAGAGTTTTATAGCTTAGAGTCTTACAGCTTAGAGTCTTATAGCTTAGAGTCTTATAGCTTATTAGAGTCTAAGAGTCTTATAGTTTAGAGTCTTCTAGCTTGAAGTCTTATAGCTTAGAGTCTTTATAGCTTAGAGTCTTATAGCTTAGAGTCTTATAGCTTAGAGTCTTATAGCTTAGAGCCTTATGGCTTAGAGTCTTATGGCTTAGAGTCCTATAGCTTAGAGTCTTATAGTTTAGAGTCTTAAAGCTTAGAGTGTTATAGCTTAGAGTCTTATAGCTTATTAGATTCTAAGAGTCTTACAGCTAAGATTCTTGTAGCTTGAAGTCTTATAGCTTAGAGTCTTGTAGCTTAGAGTCTTGGATATTAGATTGTTTTAGCTTAGATTATTAGATATTAGAGTCTTATGTCTTAGCTTATTATAGCTTAGATTCTTACAGCTAAGAGTATTAAACATTAGTTTGTTATATAGTATAGTCTTTTAGATCTTAGTCTTATAGCTTAGAGTATTATAGCTTAGAGTCTTATAGCTTATAGTCTTATAGCTTAGAGTCTTATAGATTAGAGTCATATAGCTTAAAATCTTATAGCTTTGAGTCTTGTTGCATACGGTCGTTTATATTATAGACTTGTATCTTAGTGTGTAATATCTAATATACATAATGCTTTTTTTCTTTAATATTAGATACTTATAGCTTATATTCATATATATTAGTGTCTTAATTATTTTAGTAATATATATAATAGTATTCTAGCTTTGTGTCTTATAGCTTAGAGTCTTATATCTTAGAGTCTTATAGCTTAGAATCTTATAGCTTAGAGTCTTATATATTAGATTCTTATAGCTTAGAGTCTTATAGTTTATAGTCTTATAGCTTAGAGTCTTTTAGCTTAGAATATTTTAGCTTAGAGTCTTATATCTTAGAGTATAATAGATTAGAGTATTATAGATTAGAGTATAAAAGCTTAGAGTATTATATCTTATAGTCTTATAGATTAGAGTCTTATAGATTAGAGTCTTGTAGCTTAGAGTCTTTAATCTTAGAGTCTTATAGTTTAGAATCTTATAGCTTAGAGTCTTATAAATTAGAGTCTTATAGCTTAGAGTGTATAGCTTAGAGTCTTATAGCTTAGAGTCTTATAGCTTAGAGTCTTATAGCTTAGAGTCTTATAGCTTAGAGTCTTACAGCTTAGAGTCTTGTGGCTTGAAGTCTTATAGCTTAGAGTCTTATAGCTTAGAGTCTTATAGCTTAGATTCTTATAGCATTGAGTATTATAGCTTATAGTCTTTTATATTATAGTACTATATATTTTATTCTTAGATATTAGAGTCTTATAGCTGTGTGTCTTATACCTTAGTGAGTTATAAAACAGAGTCTTTTACCTTAAAGGCGTATAACTTATATTATTATATCTTATAGTGTTATATAGAATTGTTTTATAGCTTAGAGTCTTATCGAATATAGTCTTATCTCCTAGACTCTTCTCTCGTAGAGTCTGAGAGCTTAGAGACTTATCGCTGAGAGTAGTATATATTATATTAGTTCATCTGATATTATTATCTATTAGACTCTTATAGCTTAGATTCTTATAGCTTAGAGTCCTATGACTTAGAGTCTTATAGCTCAGAGTCTTATAGCTTAGATTCTTATAGCTTAGAGTTTTATAGCTTAGAGTCTTACAGCTTAGAGTCTTATAGCTTAGAATCTTATATTTTAGAGTCTTATAGCTTATTAGAGTCTAAGAGTCTTATAGCTTAGAGTCTTTTAGCTTGAAGTCTTATAGCTTAGAGTCTTATAACTTAGAGTATTATAGCATAGAGTCTTATAGCTTAGAGTCTTAGATCTTAGAGTCTAATATCTTAGAGCTTTGAGTCATATAGCTTAGAGTATTATAGCGTAGAGTCTTACAGCTTAGAGTCTTCTAGCTTAGAGTCTTATAGCTTATTAGATTCTAAGTGTCTTATAGCTTAGAGTCTTGTAGCTTGAAGTCTTCTAGCTTAGAGTCTTATATCTTAGATTCTTATAGATTAGATTCTTATATCTTAGAGTTTTATAGCTTAGAGTCTTATAGCTTAGAGTCTTATAGCTTAGAGTCTTATAGCTTAGAGTCTTATAGCTTAGAGTCTTATAGCTTAGAGCCTTATTGCTTAGAGCCTTATGGCTTAGAGTCTTATGGCTTAGAGTCTTATAGCTTAGAGTCTTATAGTTTAGAGTCTTATAGTTTAGAGTCTTATAGCTTAGAGTTTTATAGCTTAGAGTCTTACAGCTTAGAGTCTTATATCTTAGAGTCTTATAACTTATTTTATTCTTAGAGTCTTATAGCTTAGAGTCTTATAGCTTGAAGTCTTATAGCTTAGAGTCTTTATAGCTTAGAGTCTTATAGCTTAGATTATTATAGATTAGATTCTTATATATTAGAGTCTTTTAGATTAGAGTCTTATAACTTAGAGTCTTATAGCTTAGAGTCATATAGCTTAGAGTATTATAGATTAGATTCTTATAGCTTAGATTCTTATAGCTTAGATTATTATAGGTTAGATTCTTATAGCTTAGAATCTTATAGCTTAGAGTCTTATAGCTTAGAGTCTAATAGCTTAGAGTCTTATAGCTTAGAGTCTTATAGCTTAGAGTCTTGAATCTTAGAGTCTTATAGCTTAGAATCTAATAGCTTAGAGTCTTAAAAATTAGAGTCTTATAGCTTAGAGTGTATAGCTTAGAGTCTTATAGCTTAGATTCTTATATCTTAGAGTCTTATAGCTTAGAGTCTTATAGCTTAGAGTCTTATAGATTAGATTCTTAAAGCTTAGAGTCTTGTGGCTTGAAGTCTTATAGCTTAGAGTCTTATAGCTTAAAGTCTTATAGCTTAGAGTCTTATAGCTTAGAGTATTATATCTTAGATTATTATAGCTTAGAGTCTTATAGCTTAGAGTCTTTTAGCTTAGAGTATTATAGCTTAGAGTGTTATAGCTTAGAGTCTTATAGCTTAGAGACTTATAGCTTAGAGTCTTATAGCTTAGAGTCTTATAGCTTAGTGTCTCTTAGCTTAGAGTCTTATAGCTTAGAGTCTTATAGCTTAGAGAATTATAGCTTAGAGTCTTATAGCTTAGAGACATATATCTCAGAGTCTTATATCTAATAGTCTTATAGCTAAGAGTCTTATAGCTTAGAGTCTTAAAGCTTAGATTCTTATATCTTAGAGTCCTATAGCTTAGAGTCTCATAGCTCAGAGTCTTATAGCTTAGAGTCTCATAGCCTTAGAGTATTATATCTTAGAGTTTTACAGCTTAGTTTCTTATATCCTAGAATTTTATCTATGATAGTCTAACATATAGTATAAGAGTCTTATAGATTAGAGTCTTTTAGCTTTCAGTGCTAGAGATTTGAGTCTAATAGCCTACAGTCTTATAGCTTAGAGTCTTCTATATTAGAGTATTCTAGCATAGAGTCTTATAGCATAGAGTCTTATATCTTAGAGTCTTATAGCTTAGAGCTTGGAGTGTTATAGCTTTGAGTCTTATAGCTTATAGTCTTACAGCTTAGAGTCTTATAGCTTAGAGTCTTATAGCTTATTATATTCTATGAGTCTTTCAGTTTAGAGTCTATTAGCTTGAAGTCTTATAGATTAGAGTCTTTTATCTTATAGTCTTATAGCATAGTGTATTTTAGATTAGAGTCTTATAGCTTAGAGTCTTACAGCTTAGAGTCTTATAGCTTAGAGTCTTATAGCTTAGAGGCTTATAGCTTAGAGTCTTATAGCTTAGAGACTTATGGCTTAGAACCTTATGGCTTAGAGTCTTATTTCTTAGAGTCTTATAGCTTAGAGTCTTATAGAGTAGAGTCTTATAGATTAGAGTCTTATAGCTTAGAGTTTTATAGCTTAGAGTCTTACAGCTTAGAGTCTTATAGCTTAGAGTCTTATAACTTATTAGAGTCTAAGATTCTTATAGCTTAGATTCTTCTAGCTTGAAGTCTTATAGCTTAGATTATTTATAGCTTAGAGTCTTATAGCTTAGAGTCTTATAGCTTAGAGTCTTATAGCTTAGAGTCTTATAGCTTAGAGTCTTATTGCTTAGAGTCTTATAGCATAGAGTCTTATAGCTTAGAGCCGTGTGGCTTAGAGTCTTATGGCTTAGAGTCGTATAGCTTAGAGTCTTATAGTTTAGAGTCTTATAGTTTATAGTCTTATATCTTAGAGTCTTATAGCTTAGAATCTTATACCTTAGAGTCTTATAGCTTAGAGTGTTATAGCTTAGAGTCTTATAGCTTAGAGTCTTATAGCTTAGAGTCTTAAAGCTTAGAGTCTTATATCTTATAATATTATATTATATAGTATTATATCTTATTAGATTCTAAGAGTCTTATATCTTAGAGTCTTTTAGCTTGAAGTCTTATAGCGTAGAGTATTATAACTTAGAGTCTTATAGCATAGAGTCTTATAGCTTAGAGTCTTATAGCTTAGAGTCCTATAGCTTAAAGTTTGGAGTGTTATAGCGTAGAGTTTTATATCTTAGATTCTTAAAGCTTAGAGTTTTATAGCTTAGAGTCTTATATCTTATTATAGTCTAAGAGTCTTACATATAAGAGTCTTGTAGCTTGAAGTCTTATAGCTTACAGTCTTATAGCTTAGAGTATTATAGCTTAGAGTCTTATAGCTTAGAGTCTTATAGCTTAGAGTGAAAAAAATTATAGTCATATAGCTTAGAGTCATATAGCTAAGAGTATTAGAGCTTATAGTCTTATACCTTAGAGTCATATAGGTTAGAGTCTTCTAGCTTAGAGTCTTATACCTTAGAGTCATATAGCTTAGAGTGTTATAGCTTATTGTCTTATAGCTTAGAGTCTTATAGCGTAGAGTCTTATAGCTTATTAGAGTCTTAGAGTCTTATAGCTTAGAGTCTTGTAGCTTGAAGTCGTATAGCTTGGAGTCTTATACCTTAGAGTCTTATAGCTTAGAGTCTTTGTCTTAGAGTCTTATAGCTTAGAGTCTTATAGCTTAGAGTCTTATATCATATAGTCTTAAAGCTTAGATTCATATATATTAGAGTCTTTTAGATTATATTAATATAGCTTTGGGTATTTGAGCTAAGAGTCTTAAAGCTTAGAGTCTTATAGCTTTGAGTCTTATAGCTTCTTTTCATAACACGTCGTGTCTATTAGATTATATTGTTGTTTATTATAGTCTTATAGCTTAGACTCTTTAAACTCAGTTCCTTAAATCTTATATTATTTGATCTGATTTTCTCATAGATTTGTTTATTAAAGATTTTCGTATTTTCGGGAAGTTTCGTAAATAGTAGTTTCTTAAATCGTTTAGCCTTTTATATTTGATTTATTTAAATATGCGTCTTATAGCTTAGTGTAATATAGCTTGGAGTCTTATAACTTAGAGTCTTATAGCTTAGAGCCTTATAGCTTAGAGCTTGGAGTGTTATAGCTTGGAGTTTTATAGCTTAGAGTCTTACAGCTTACAGTCTTCTAGCTTAGAGTCTTAGAGCTTATTAGAGTCTAAGAGTCTTATAGCTTAGAGTCTTGTAGCTTGAAGTCTTATAGCTTAGATTCTTATACCTTAGAGTCTCATAGCTTAGAGTCTTTTGGCTTAGAGTCTTATAGCTTAGAGTCTTATAGCTTAGAGTCTTATATCCTATAGTCTTACAGCTTAGAGTCTTATAATTTAGAGTCTTATAGCTTAGAGTCTTATATCTTAGAGTCTTATAGCTTAGAATCTTATAGCTTAGAGTCTTATAGCTTAGAGTCTTATAGCTTAGAGTCTTATAGCTTAGAGTCTTATAGATTAGAGTCTTATAGCTTAGAGTCTTATAGCTTAGAGTATTATAGCTTAGAGTATTGAATATTAGAGTCTTATATCTTATAATCTTATAGCTTAGATTATTAAAAATTAGAGTCTTTTAGATTATAGTTTATAGCTTAGAGTCTTTTATCATAGATTCTTATAGCTTAGACTTTTAAAGCTTAGAGTCCTGTAGCTTATATTATTAAAGCTTAGAGGCTTTTTTCTGTTAGTCTTATATCTTAGGGTCTTATAGCTTAGAGTATTATAGCTTAGAGTCTTATAGATTAGAATCTTATAGCTTAGAATCTTATAGCTTAGAGTCTTATAGCTTAGAGTCTTATAGCTTAGAGTCGTATAGCTTAGAGTCTTATAGCTTAGAGTCTTATAGCTTAGAGTCTTGAATCTTATAGTCTTATAGCTTAGAATCTTATAGCTTAGAGTCTCATAAATTATATTCTTATAGCTTATATTATATATTTTATATTATTATATCTTAGAGTCTTATAGCTTAGAGTCCTGGAGCTTAGAATCTTAAAGCTTAGAGTCTTGTTGCTTCTAGTCTTATAGCGTAGGGTCATATTAATTAAAGTATTATAGTTTAGAATCTTATATCTTAGAGTAGTATAGCTTATATTCTTATAGATTAGAGTCTTATAGCTTAGAGTATTATAGCTTAGAGTCTTGAATCTTAGAGTCTTATAGATTAGAATCTTATAGCTTAGAGTCTTATAAATTAGAGTCTTATAGCTGAGAGTGTATAGCTTAGTGTCTTATAGCTTAGAGTCTTATAGCTTAGAGTCTTATAGCTTAGAGTCTTATAGCTTAGAGTCTTATAGCTTAGAGTCTTATAGATTAGAGTCTTATAACGTTGAGTCTTATAGCTTAGAGTGTTATAGCTTAGAGTCTTATAGCTTAGAGTCTTATACCTTAGAGTCTTATAGCTTAGAGTGTTATAGCTTATTGTCTATTAGCTTAGAGTCTTATAGCTTAGAGTTTTAGATCTGAGATTATTCTGGCTTAGAGTCTTAGAGATTAGAGTCTTATAGATTATAGTCTTCGCTCTTAGTGTATTCGATATTTGTTTCGTTTATCTTAGATTCTTATAGCTTAGAGACTTAAATCTTAGAGTCTTATAGCTTAGAGGCTTATAGCTTAGAGTCATATAGCTTAGAGTCTTATAGCTTAGAGTCTTATAGCTTAGAGTTTTATAGCTTAGAGTCTTACAGCTTAGAGTCTTATAGCTTAGAATCTTATATTTTAGAATCTTTCAGCTTATTAGACTCTAAGAGTCTTATAGCTTAGAGTCTTGTAGCTTGTAGTGTTAGAGCTTAGAGTATTGTAACCTATAGTCTTACAGATTATATTCTTATTGCTTATAGGCTTATAGCTTATAGTCTTAAGGCTTAGATTCTTATAGCTTAGAGTATTATATCTTAGAGCTTTGAGTGATATAGCTTAGATTTTTATAGCTTAGAATCTAATAGCTTAGAGTCTTAAGAATTAGATTCTTATAGCTTTGAGTTTATAGCTTAGACTCTTATAGCTTAGAGTCTTATAGTTTAGAGTCTTATAGCTTAGAGTCTTATAGCTTAGATTCTTATAGCTTAGAATCTTACAGCTTAGAGTCTTGTGGCTTGAAGTCTTATAGCTTAGAGTATTAGAGCTTAAAGTCTTATAGCTTAGAGTCTTATATCTTATAGTCTTATAGCTTAGAGTATTAGATCTTAGATGCTTTTAGCTTATAGTCTTATATCTTAGAGTCTTATACCTTAGAGTTTTATAGCTTAGAGTCTTATAGCTTAGAGTCTTATAACTTAGAGTCTTATAGCTTAGAGTCTTATAGCTTATTGTCTCTTAGCTTAGAGTCTTCTAGATTACACTCTTAGATCAAAGAGTCTTCGAGCTTAGAGTCTTGTATCTTTGAGTATTATATCTTAGATTCTTGTATCTAAGATTCTTATAGCTTAGAGTCTTATAGCTTAGAGTCTTATAGCTTAGAGTCTTATATCTTAGAGTCTTATAGCTTAGAGTTTTATAGCTGAGAGTCTTATAGCTTAGAGTCTCATAGCTTAGAGTTTTATAGCTTAGAGTCTTACAGCTTAGAGTCTTATAGCTTAGAGTCTTATATTTTAGAGTCTTATAGCTTATTAGAGTCTAAGAGTCTTATAGCTTAGAGTCTTGTAGCTTGAAGTGTTATAGCGTAGAGTCTTATATCTTAGAGTCTTATACCTTAGAGTCTTATAGCTTAGAGTCTTATATCATAGAGTCTTATAGCTTAGAGTCTTATATCTTAGAGTCTTATAGCTTAGAGCTTGGAGTGATATATCTTAGAGTTTTATATCTTAGAGTCTTACAGCTTAGAGTCTTCTATCTTAGATTTTTATAGCTTATTAGAGTCTAAGAGTCTTATAGCTTAGAGTCTTGTAGCTTGAAGTCTTATAGCTTGAAGTCTTATAGCTTAGAGTCTTATAGATTAGAGTCTTATAGCTTAGAGTCTTTTAGCTTAGAGTCTTATAGCTTAGAGTCTTATAGCTTAGAGTCTTATATCTTAGAGTATTATAGTTTAGAGTCTTATAGCTTAGAGTCTTATTGCTTAGAGCCTTATGGCTTAGAACCTTATTGCTTAGAGTCTGATGGCTTAGAGTCTTATAGCTTAGAGTCTTATAGTGTAGAGTCTTATAGTTTAGAGTCTTATAGCTTAGAGTTTTATAGCTTAGAGTCTTACAGCTTAGAGTCTTATAGCTTAGAGTCTTATATCTTATTAGAGTTTAAGAATACTATAGCTTAGAGTCTTCAAGCTTGATGTATTATAGTTTAGAGTCTTATAGCTTATATTCTTTATAGCTAATAATCTCATTGATTATAGTCTTATTTCTTATAGTATCGTTGATTAGAGTCCTATTGAGTATAGGATTATTGCTTATATACTTTTAGAATATAGACTTATAGCTTAGAGTCTTATAGCTTAGAGTCTTATAGCTTAGAGTCTTACAGTTTATAGTCTTATAGATTAGAGTATTATAGCTAAGAGTCTTATAGCTTAGAGTCTTATAGCTTAGAGTATTATATCTTAGAGTTTTATAGCTTAGAGTCTTATAGCTTAGAGTCTTATATCTTAGAGTATTATATCGTAGAGTGTTATAGCTTAGAGTCTTAAAGCTTAGAGTCTTATAGCTTAGAATCTTATATTTTAGAGTCTTATAGCTTATTAGAGTCTAAGAGTCTTATAGCTTAGAGTCTTGTACCTTGTAGTCTTATAGCGTAGAGTCTTATATCTTAGAGTCTTATAGCTTAGAGTATTATATCTTAGAGTCTTATAGCTTAGAGTCCTTTTTCTTAAAGCTTTGAGTGTTATAGCTTAGAGTTTTATAGCTTAGAGTCTTACAGCTTAGAGTTTTATAGCTTAGAGTCTTATAGCTTATTATATTCTAAGAGTCTTACAGCTAAGAGTCTTGTAGCTTGAAGTCTTATAGCTTAAAGTCTTATAGCTTAGAGTCTTATAGCTTAGAGTCTTATAGCTTAGAGTCTTATAGCTTAGAGTCATATAGCTTAGAGTCATATACCTTAGAGTCTTATACATTAGAGTCTTATAGCTTAGAGTGTTATACCTTAGAGTCTTATAGCTTAGAGTCTTATAGCTTAGAGTCTTATAGCTTAGAGTCTTATAGCTTAGAGTCTTATAGCTTATTGTATTATAGCTTAGAGTCTTATAGCTTAGAGTCTTATAGCTTATTAGAGTCTAAGAGTCTTATAGCTTAGAGTCTTGTAGCTTGAAGTCGTATAGCTTGGAGTCTTATACCTTAGAGTCTTATATCTTAGAGTCTTTTTTCTTAGAGTCATATAGTTTAGAGTCTTATAGCTTAGAGTCTTATATCCTAGAGTCTTATAGGTTAGAATCTTATAGTTTAGAGTCTTTTAGCTTAGAATCTTGTAGGTTAGAATCTTGTAGCTTAGAGTCTTATACCTTATAATCTTATATCTTTGAGTCTTAAGATAAGACTATTATAGACTCGAGTATTTTTTCTTATAGTGTAATAGCTTATAGTCTTATATCTTAGAGTCTTTTAGCTTAGAGTCTTATAGCTTATAGTCTTATAGCTTAGAGTCTTATAGCTTAGAGTCTTATAGCTTAGAGTCTTAAGCTTAGAGTCTTATAACTTAGAGTCTTATAGCTTATAGTCTTATAGCTTAGATTTTTATAGCTTAGAGTCTTATAGCTTATATTCTTATAGCTTAGAGTCTTTTAGCTTAGAGTCTTATAGCTTAGTGTCTTATAGCTTAGAGCTTTGAGTGTTATAGCTTTGAGTTTTATAGCTTAGAGTCTTACAGCTTACAGTCTTCTAGCTTAGAGTCTTAGAGCTTATTAGAGTCTAAGAGTCTTATAGCTTAGAGTCTTGTAGCTTGAAGTCTTATAGCTTAGATTCTTATACCTTAGAGTCTCATAGCTTAGAGTCTTTTGGCTTAGAGTCTTATAGCTTAGAGTCTTATATCCTATAGTCTTATAGCTTAGAGTCTTATAATTTAGAGTCTTATAGCATAGAGTCTTATAGCTTAGAGTCTTATAGCTTAGAGTCTTATAGCTTAGAGTCTTATAGCTTAGAGTCTTGTAGCTTAGATTCTTATAGCTTAGAGTCTTATAGCTTAGAGTCTTATTGCTTAGAGTCTTATAGCTTAGAGTCTTGAATCTTAGAGTCTTATAGCTTAGAATCTTATAGCTTAGAGTCTTATAAATTAGAGTCTTATAGCTTAGAGTGTATAGCTTAGAGTCTTATAGCTTAGAGTCTTATAGCTTAGAGTCTTACAGCTTATAGTCTTATAGCTTAGAGTCTTACAGCTTATAAGAGTCTTGTTGCTTGAAGTCTTATAGCTTAGAGTCTTATAGCTTAGAGTCTTATAGCTTAGAGTCTTATAGCTTAGAATCTTATAGCTTAGACTCTTATAGCTCAGAGTCTTATAGCTTAGAGTCTTATAGCTTAGAGTCGTATAGCTTAGAGTCTTATAGCTTAGAGTCTTATAGCTTAGAGTCTTGAATCTTAGAGTCTTATAGCTTAGAATCTTATAGCTTAGAGTCTTATACATTAGAGTCTTATAGCTTAGAGTATATATCTTAGAGTATTATATCTTAGAGTCTTATAGCTTAGAGTCTTATAGCTTAGAGTCTTAAAGCTTAGAGTATTGTGGCTTGTAGTCTTATAGCTTAGAGTCTTATAGCTTAGAGTCTTATAGCTTAGAGTCTTCTAGCTTAGAGTCTTATAGCTTAGAGTCTTATAGCTTAGAGTCGTATAGCTTAGAGTCTTATATCTTAGAGTATTAAAGCTTAGAGTCTTATATCTTAGAGTCTTATAGCTTAGAATCTTATAGATTAGAGTCTTATTAATTAGAGTCTTATAGCTGAGAGTGTATAGCTTAGTGTATTATAGCTTAGAGTCTTATAGCTTAGAGTCTTATAGCTTAGAGTCTTATACCTTAGAGTCTTATAGATTAGAGTCTTATATATTATAGTCTTATAACTTTGAGTCTTAAAGCTTAGATTGTTAGAGCTTAGAGTCTTATAGCTTAGAGTCTTATAACTTAGAGTCTTATAGCTTAGAGTGTTATAGCTTATTGTCTCTTAGCTTAGAGTATTATAGCTTAGAGTGTTATAGCTTAGAGTTTTATAGCTTAGATTCTTATAGCTTAGATTCTTTGATATTTTTGAATAATAGCTGAGAGTCGTTGATAATATAGTATTTTTTCTTTTTTAGTTCTAGATTGGAGACTTTTTGATGTGTGTCTTGCAGCTTAGAGTCTTTTTTCTTAGGGTCTTATAACTTAGAGTCTTATAGCTTAGATTCTTATAGCTTACAGTCTTATAGCTTAGAGTCTTACAGCTTAGAGTCTTATAGCTTAGAATCTTATATTTTAGAGTATTATAGCTTATTAGAGTCTAAGAGTCTTATAGCTTAGAGTCTTGTAGCTTGAAGTGTTATAGCGTAGAGTCTTATAGCTTAGAGTCTTATAGCTTAGAGTCTTATAGCTTATAGTCTTATAGCATAGAGTCTTATAGCTTAGAGTCTTATAGCTTAGAGTCTTATAGCTTAGAGCTTGGAGTGATATAGCTTAGAGTCTTTTAGCTTAGAATCTAATAGCTTAGATTCTTAAGAATTAGAGTCTTATAGATTAGAGTGTATAGCATAGAGTCTTATATCTTAGAGTCTTATAGTTTAGAGTCTTATATCATATAGTGTTATATCTTAGAGTCTTACAGCTTAGAGTCTTACATCTTAGAGTCTTGTGGCTTGAAGTCTTATAGCTTAGAGTCATATAGCTTAGAGTCTTATAGCTTAGAGTCTTATAGCTTAGAGTCTTACAGCTTAGATTCTTATATCTTAGATTCTTATAGCTTAGAGTATTATAGCTTAGAGTCTTATACCTTAGAGTCTTATAGCTTAGAGTCTTATAGCTTAGAGTCTTATAGCTTAGAGTCTTATAGCTTAGAGTGTTATAGCTTATTGTCTCTTAGCTTAGAGTCTTACGGCTGAGAGTATGATATCTTAGACTTTTCTAGCTTAGAGTCAGGCAGCTTCGAGTATTATCGCTTAGAGTCTTCTAGCTTAGGTTCTTATATCTTAGAGTCTTATAGCCTAGAGTCTTATAGCTTAGAGTCTTATAGCTTAGAGTCTTATAGCTTAGAGTTTTATAGCTGAGAGTCTTATAGCTTAGAGTCTCATATCTTAGAGTTTTATAGCTTAGAGTCTTAAAGCTTAGAGTCTTATAGCTTAGAGTCTTATATTTTAGAGTCTTATAGCTTATTAGAGTCTAAGAGTCTTATAGCTTAGAGTCTTTTAGCTTGAAGTGTTATAGCGTAGAGTCTTATAGCTTAGAGTCTTATACCTTATAGTCTTATAGCATATAGTATTATAGCTCAGAGTCTTCTAGCATAGAGTCTTCTAGCTTAGAGTCTTATAGATTAGAGTGTTAGAGCTTTGTGTTGTATAGCTTAGAGTCTTACAGTATAGAGTCTTATAGATTAGAGTCTTCTAGCTTATTAGAGTCTAAGAGTCTTATAGCTTAGAGTCTTGTATCTTGAAGTCTTATAGCTTGAAGTCTTATAGCTTAGAGTCTTATAGCTTAGAGTCTTATAGCTTAGAGTCTTTTAGCTTAGAGTCTTATAGCTTAGAGTCTTATAGCTTAGAGTCTTATAGCTTAGAGTATTATAGCTTAGAGTCATATAGCTTAGTGTCTTATTGCTTAGAGCCTTATGGCTTAGACACTTATCGCTTAGAGTCTTATGGCTTAGAGTCTTATAGCTTAGAGTCTTATAGTGTAGAGTCTTATAGGTTAGAGTCTTATAGCTTAGAGGTTTATCGCTTAGAGTCTTACAGCTTAGAGTATTATAATTTAGAGTCTTATATCTAATTAGAGTCTAAGAGTCCTATAACTTGGAGTCTTCTAGCTTGAAGTATTATATTTTAGAATCTTTAAAGCTTATAGTGTTATAGCTTAGAGTTTTATAGCTTAGAGTATTGTAGCTTAGAGTCTGATAGCTTAGAGTCTTATAGCTTAGAGACTTATAGCGTAGAGTCTTATAGCTTAGAGACTTGTTGCTTAGAGTCTTATTGCTTAGAGTCTTATAGCTTAGAGTCTTATAGTTTAGATTCTTATAGCTTAGAGTCTTATAGCTTAGAGTTTTAAATCTTAGATTCTTATAGCTTATATTCTTGTAGCTTATATTATTATATTTTAGAGTCTTATATCTTAGAGTCTTATAGCTTATAGACTTAAATCTCAGATTCATATAGCTTAGGGACTTAAATATTAGATTCTTATACCTTATAATCTTATATTTTAGAGTCTTATATCTTATTAGAGTCTAAGATTCTTATAGCTTAGAGTCTTGTACCTTGAAGTCTTATAGCGTAGAGTCTTATAACTTAGAGTCTTATAGCTTAGAGTCTTATAGCTTAGAGTCTTATAGCTTAGAGTCCTTTAGCTTATAGCTTTGATTGTTATAGCTTAGAGTTTTATAGCTTAGAGTCTTACAGCTTAGAGTATTATAGCTTAGAGTCTTATATCTTATTATAGTCTAAGAGTCTTAAAGCTAAGAGTCTTTTAGCTTGAAGTCTTATAGCTTAAAGTCTTATAGATTAAAGTCTTATATCTTAGAGTCTTATAGCTTAGAGTATTATAGCTTAGAGTCTTATAGCTTAGATTATTATATCTTAGAGTCTTATAGACTAGAGTCTTATTGCTTAGAGTGTTATAGCTTATATTATTATAGCTTATAGTCTTATAGATTAGAGTCTTATAACTTAGAGTCTTATATATTAGAGGGTTATAGCGTAGTGTATTTTAGCTTAGAGTCTTATAGCTTAGAGTCTTATAGCTTATTAGAGTCTAAGAGTCTTATAGCTTAGAGTCTTTTAGCTTGAAGTCGTATAGATTGGAGTCTTATAACTTAGAGTCTTATAGCTTCGAGTCTTTTGTCTTAGAGTATTATGGCTTAGAGTATTATATATTATAGTCTTATATCCTAGATTCTTATATCTTAGAGTCTTATAATTTAGATTCTTTTATCTTAGTGTCTTGTAGCTTAGGATTTTGAAGCTAATAATCTTATACCGTGTAATTATATATCTTAGAATGTTATATCTTTGAGTCTTTTTGATTATTGTAGTGTATATTAGATTGTTATATCTTAGTGTTTCTTTGATTAGAGTCATATTACTTATAGTCTTAGATATCACAGTATTATGTCTTAGATTCATATAGCTTATAGTGTTTTAGCTTATAGTCTATCATCTATGTGTCTTTCAGCTTAGATTCTATTATCATAGAGGCTTATATATAAGAGTCGTATATCAAATAGTGAAATATATGTTAGTCTTAACTCTTAGTGTCTTATAGCTTAGAGTCTTATAGCTTAGTGTCTTATAGCTTAGAGCTTGGAGTGTTATAGCTTGGAGTTTTATAGCTTAGAGTCTTACAGCTTACAGTCTTCTAGCTTAGAGTCTTAGAGCTTATTAGAGTCTAAGAGTCTTATATCTTAGAGTCTTGTAGCTTGAAGTCTTATAGCTTAGATTCTTATACCTTAGAGTCTCATAGCTTAGAGTCTTTTGTCTTAGAGTCTTATAGCTTAGAGTCTTATATCCTAGAGTCTTACAGCTTAGAGTCTTATAATTTAGAGTCTTACAGCTTAGAGTCTTATAGCTTAGAGTCTTATAGCTTAGAATCTTATAGCTTAGAATCTTATAGCTTAGAGTCTTATAGCTTAGAGTCTTATAGCTGAGAGTCGTATAGCTTAGAGTCTTATAGCTTAGAGTCTTTTGGCTTAGAGTCTTGTATCTTAGAGTCTTATAGCTTAGAATCTTATAGCTTAGAGTATTATAAATTATAATCTTATAGATTAGAGTGTATAGCTTAGAGTCTTATAGCTTAGAGTCTTATAGCTTAGAGTCTTAAAGCTTAGAGTCTTATAGCTTAGAGTCTTACAGCTGAGAGTCTTGTGGCTTGAAGTCTTATAGCTTAGAGTCTTATAGCTTAGAGTCTTATAGCTTGGAGTCTTATAGCTTATAATCTTATAGCTTAGAATCTTATATCTTAGAGTCTTAGAGCTTAGATTAGTATAGATTAGAGTCGTATATCTTATAGTCTTATAGATTAGAGTCTTATAGCTTATAGTCTTGTTGATTATAGTATTATATATTATAGTCTTATAGCTTAGAGTCTTAAAAATTAGAGTATTATAGCGGAGAGTGTATAGCTTAGAGTCTTATAGCTTAGAGTCTTATAGCTTAGAGTCTTATAGCTTAGAGTCTTACAGCTTAGAGTCTTTTTGCTTGTAGTCTTATAGCTTAGAATCTTATAGCTAAGAGTCTTATAGCTTAGATTCTTATAGCTTAGAGCCTTATAGCTTAGAGTCTTATAGCTTAGAGTCGTATAGATTAGAGTCTTATATCTTAGAGTATTATATCTTAGAGTCTTGAATCTTAGAGTCTTATAGCTTATAGTCTTATAGCTTATAGTATTATAAATTAGAGTCTTATAGCTGAGAGTGTATAGCTTAGGGTATTATAGCTTAGAGTCTTATAGCTTAGAGTATTATAGCTTAGAGTCTTATAGCTTAGAGTCTTATAGATTAGAGTCTTATAGCTTAGAGTCTTATAACTTAGAGTCTTAAAGCTTAGAGTGTTATAGCTTAGAGTCTTATAGCTTAGAGTCTTATAACTTAGAGTCTTATAGCTTAGAGTGTTATAGCTTATTGTCTCTTAGCTTAGAGTCTTATAGCTTAGAGTCTTATATCTTAGATTTTTATAGCTTATATTATTATTGATTAGACAGTTAGATATTAGTGTCTATTAGCTTAGAGTCTTTGATCAATAAGTCTTTTCTAGTAGATTCTTTTAGATTGGTGTCTTATAGATTATTGTCTAGTATTTTATATTCTTACAGCTTCGATTCTTATTGCTTAGAGTCTTACATCTTAGATTCTTATAGCTTACAGTCTTATAGCTTAGAGTATTACAGCTTAGAGTCTTATAGCTTAGAATCTTATATTTTAGAGTCTTATAGCTTATTAGAGTCTAAGAGTCTTATAGCTTAGAGTCTTGTAGCTTGAAGTGTTATAGCGTAGAGTCTTATAGCCTAGAGTCTTATAGCTTAGAGTCTTATAGCTTAGAGTCTTCTAGCATAGAGTCTTATAGCTTAGAGTATTCTAGCTTAGAGTCTTATATCTTAGAGCTTGGACTGATATAGCTTTGATTTTTATAGCTTAGATTCTTAAAGCATAGATTCGTAAATCTTAGAGTCATCTATCTTGGGATAGTCTTCGTGCCTAATAGCTTGGAGTCTTGTATCTTGAATTTTTCGAAATAAGAGTCTTATATCTTAGAGTAGAAATACTGAGAGTCTTATACCTCATTTTCTTAGAAATTATATTTTTTTAGCGTATATGCGTTTTTTTGGGATACTAATTGCTTATAATCAAAAAGATTATTGAATTTTAGCTTAGAGTCTTATGGCTTAGAAACTTATGGCTTAGAGTCTTATTGCTTAGAGTCTTATAGCTTAGAGTCTTATAGTGTAGAGTCTTATAGTTTAGAGTCTTATAGCTTAGAGTTTTATAGCTTAGAGTCTTACAGCTTAGAGTCTTATAGCTTAGAGTCTTATAACTTATTAGAGTATAAGAGTCTTATAGATTAGAGTCTTCTAGCTTGAAGTCTTATATCTTAGAGTCTTTATAGCTTAGAGTCTTATAGCTTAGAGTCTTATAGCTTAGAGTCTTATATCTTAGAGTCTTATAGCTTAGAGTCTTATTGCTTAGAGTCTTATAGCATAGAGTCTTATAGCTTAGAGCCTTGTGGCTTAGAGTCTTATGGCTTAGAGTCGTATAGCTTAGAGTCTTATAGTTTAGAGTCTTATAGCTTAGTGTCTTCTAGATTAGAGTATTGTTTCTCATATTAATAGTTCTCAGATAATTAGAGAATTGTTTTATATAGACTACAGCTTATATATCAGAGTCTCACCGCTTAGTGTCGTGTAGCTTATAGTCTTATAGATTTTAGGCGTATATATTAGAGACTTAAATATTATATCTTGATATCTTAGAGTCTTAAATCTTATATTCTTATATCTTATAATATTATATTTTAGAGTCTTATAGCTTATTAGAGTCTAAGAGTCTTATAGATTAGAGTCTTGTATCTTGAAGTCTTATAGCGTAGAGTCTTATAACTTAGAGTCGTATAGCTTAGAGTCTTATAGCTTAGAGTCCTATAGCTTAGAGTCCTATAGCTTAAAGATTTGAGTGTTATATCTTAGAGTTTTATAGCTTAGAGTCTTACAGCTTAGAGTTTTATAGCTTAGAGTCTTATAGCTTATTATAGTCTAAGAGTCTTACAGCTAAGATTCTTGTAGCTTGAATTCTTACGGCTTAGAGACATATATCTCAGAGTCTTGTGGCATTGATTCTAATGGGTTAGAGTCTAATAACTTAGAGTGTTACAGCTCATAATCTAATAACGTAGGTGCATATAGCTAAGAGTGTTACAGCGTATTTTCGTATAGCTGAGAGTCTTATTTCGAATTGTCTTATAGCTGATATTCGTATAGCGGATTTTCTTATAGCTTATAGTCTTTTAGCTTAGAGTCTTTTAGGTTCGAGTCTTATAGCTTAGAGACTTATATTTTAGAGTCTTATAGCTTAAAGTCTTACAGCTTAGAGTATTATAGCTTAGATTATTATATCATTGTGTCTTATAGCTTAGAGTCTTATAAATTATAGTCTTAAAACTTATAGTCTTATAGCTTGGAGACTTATAACTTGGACTCTTATAGCTTAGAGTATTAGAGCTTAGAGCGTGGAGTGCTATAGCTTGGAGTTTTATAGCTTAGAGTGTTACAGCTTAAAGTATTCTAGCGTAGAGTCTTATAGCTTATTAGAGTCTAAGAGTCTTATATCTTAGAGTCTTGTAGCATGTAGTCTTATAGCTTACAGTCTTATAACTTAGAGTCTTATAGCTTAGAGTCTTATTGCTTAGAGTCTTATAGCTTAGAGTCTTATAGCTTAGAGTCTTATATCATATAGTCTTACAGCTTAGAGTCTTATAATTTAGAGTCTTATAGCTTAGAGTCTTATAGCTTAGAGTCTTATAGCTTAGAGTCTTATAGCTTAGAATCTTATAGCTTAGAGTGTTATAGCTTATTGTCTTTTAGCTTAGAGTCTTATAGCTTAGAGTCTTATAGCTTAGAGTCTTATAGCTTAGAGTCTTATATCTTAGAGTCTTATAGCTTATAGTATTATAGCTTAGAGTCTTATAGCTTAGAGTCTTAAATATTATAGTATAATAGCTTGGAGTCTTATAGCTTAGAGTCTTATAGCTTAGAGTCTTATAGCTTAGAGCTTGGAGTGTTATAGCTTGGAGTTTTATAGCTTAGAGTCTTATACCTTAGAGTCTTATAGCGTAGAGTCTTATAGCTTATTAGAGTCTTAGAGTCTTATAGCTTAGAGTCTTGTAGCTTGAAGTATTATAGCTTAGAGTCTTATACCTTATAGTCTTTCAGCTTAGAGTCTTTTGGCTTAGAGTCTTATAGCTTAGAGTCTTATAGCTTAGAGTCTTATATCCTATAGTCTTACAGCTTAGAGTCTTATAATTTAGAGTCTTATAGCTTAGAGTCTTATAGCTTAGAGTCTTATAGCTTAGAGTCTTATAGCTTAGAATCTTATAGCTTAGAATCTTATAGCTTAGAATCTTATAGCTTAGAGTCTTATAGCTTAGAGTCTTATAGCTTAGAGTCGTATAGCTTAGAGTCTTATAGCTTAGAGTCTTATAGCTTAGAGTCTTGAATCTTAGAGTCTTATAGCTTAGAATCTTATAGCTTAGAGTCTTATAAATTATAGTCTTATAGCTTAGATTGTATAGCTTAGAGTCTTATAGCTTAGATTCTTATAGCTTAGAGTCTTATATCTTAGAGTCTTATATCTTAGATTCTTAAAGCTTAGAGTATTGTTGCTTTAAGTCTTATAGCTTAGAGTCTTATAGCTTAGAGTCTTATAGCTTAGAGTCTTATAGCTTAGACTCTTATAGCTTAGAATCTTATAGCTTAGAGTCTTATAGCTTAGAGTCTTATAGCTTAGAGTCTTATAGCTTAGAGTCTTATAGCTTAGAGTCTTATAGCTTAGAGTCTTTATTCTTAGAGTCTTATATCTTATAATATTTTAGCTTAGAGTATTATATATTATATTATTATCGCTTAGAGTGTATATCATAGATTCTTATATCTTAGAGTCTTATAGCTTAGAGTCTTATAGCTTAGAGTCTTACAGCTTAGAGTCTTTTTGCTTGAAGTCTTATAGCTTAGAGTCTTATAGCTTAGAGTCTTATATCTTAGAGTCTTATAGCTTTGAGTCTTATAGCTTAGAGTCTTATAGAGGAGAGTATTATAGCGTATAGTATTATATCTTAGAGTCTTATAGCTTAGAGTCTTTAATCTTAGAGTATTATAGCTTAGAATCTTATAGCTTAGAGTCTTATAAATTAGAGTCTTATAGCTGAGAGTTTATAGCTTAGAGGCTTATAGCTTAGAGTCTTATAGCTTAGAGCTTAGAGTCTTATAGCTTAGGGTCTTATAGCTTAGAGTCTTAAAGCTTAGAGTCTTATAGCTTAGAGTCTTATAGCTTATAGTCTCTTAGCTTAGAGTCTTATCGCTTAGATTCTGATAGCTGAGAGTGTTCTAGCATAGAGTATTATCGATTAGAGTATTATATCATAGAGTCGTAGAGATGAGTTTAGTATAGCTTATAGTATTATATCTTAAAGTCTAATAGCTTAGAGTCATATAGCTTAGAGTCTTATAGCCTAGAGTCTTATAGCTAAGAGTCTTATAGCTTAGATTCTTATAGCTTAGAGTTTTATAGCTTAGAGTCTTACAGCTTAGAGTCTTATAGCTTAGAATCTTATATTTTAGAGTCTTATAGCTTATTAGAGTCTAAGAGTCTTATAGCTTAGAGTCTTTTAGCTTTAAGTATTTTAGCTTAGAGTGTTATAGCTTAGAGTCTTATAGCTTAGAGTCTTATAGCTTAGAGTCTTATAGCATGGAGTCATATAGCTTAGAATCTTATATTTTAGAGTCTTATAGCTTATTAGATTCTAAGAGTCTTATAGCTTAGAGTCTTGTAGCTTGAAGTGCTATAGCGTAGAGTCTTATAGCTTAGAGTGTTATAGCTTAGAGTCTTATAGCCTAGAGTCTTATAGCTTAGAGTCATATAGCTTAAAGCTTGGAGGGTTATAGCTTAGAGTTTTATAGCTTAGAGTCTTATAGCTTATTAGAGTCTAAGAGTCTTACAGCTTAGAGTCTTGTAGCTTGAAGTCTTAGAGATTACATTCTTATAGCTTAGAGTCTTATAGCTTAGACTATTATAGGTTACAGTCTTATAGCTAAGATTCTTATATGTTAGATTATTTTAGCTTATTAGAGTCTTATAGTCTTATAGCTCATAGTTGTACAGATTATCGTCTATTGTATTAGAGTCTAGTATATTAGAGTCGTATAGCTTAGAGTCTTATAGCTTATAGTCTTAATGCCATGTGTCTTATATATACGTTTTTTTTATATTAGAGCTTAGAGTGTTATAGCTTAGGGTTTTATAGCTTAGAGTCTTAAATCATAGAGTCTTCTAGATTAGATTCTTATAGCTTATTAGAGTCTTAGAGTCTTATAGCTTAGAGTCTTGTAGCTTGAAGTCTTATAGCTTAGAGTCTTATAGCTTAGAGTCTTATAGCTTAGAGTCTTATAGCTTAGAGTCTATAGCTTAGAGTCTTAGAGTTTAGAGCCTTATGGCTTAGAGCCTTATGGCTTAGAGTCTTATGGCTTAGAGTCTTATAGCTTAGAGTCTTATAGTTTAGAGTCTTATAGTTTAGAGTCTTATAGCTTAGAGTTTTATAGCATAGAGTCTTATATCTTAGAGTCTAATAGCTTAGAGCTTGGAGTCTTATAGCTTAGAGTTTTATAGCTTAGAGTCTTACAGCTTAGATTCTTATAGCTTAGAGTCTTATAGCTTATTAGAGTCTAATAGTCTTATAGCTTAGAGTCTTCTAGCTTTAAGTCTTATAGCTTAAATTCTTTATAGCTTAGAGTATTATAGCTTAGAGTCTTATAGCTTAGAGTCTTATAGCTTAGAGTCTTATAGCTTAGAGTCTAATAGCTGAGAGCTTGGAGTATTAAAGTTTAGAGTTTTATAGCTTAGAGTCTTACAGCTTAGAGTCTTATAAATTAGAGTCTTATAGCTTATTAGAGTCTAAGAGTCTTATAGCTTAGAGTCTTCGAGCTTGAAGTCTTATAGCTTAGAGTCTTTATAGCTTAGAGTCTTATAGCTTAGAGTCTTATAGCTTAGAGTCTTATAGCTTAGAGCCTTATGGCTTAGAGTCTTATGGCTTATAGTCCTATATCTTAGAGTATTATAGATTAGAGTATTTTACATTAGAGTCTTATATCTTACATTATTATCTCTTAGATCCTTATATCTTAGAGTCTTATATCTTATAGTTTTATATATTATAGTCTTGTAGATTATAGTCTTTTAGATTAGAATCTTACAGCTTAGAGTCTAATAGCTTAGAGAGTTATAGCTTATAGTCTTAGCGATTAAAGTCTTTGAGCTTAGAGCCATATAGCATAGAGACCTATAGCTTAGAGTCTTATATCCTAGAGTATTATTGGTTAGAGTCTTATAGTTTAGAGTCTTGTATCTTAGTGTCTTATAGCTTAAATTCTTATAGCTTAGAGTTTTATAGCTTATAGTATTATATATTAGAGTCTTATAGCTTAGATTATTCTAGGTTAGAGTCTAATAGCTTAGAGTCTTTTAGATTAGAGTCTTATAGCTTAGAGTCTTATAGCTTAGAGTCTTATAGCTTAGAGTCTTATAGCTTAGAATCTTATATTTTAGAGTATAATAGCTTATAAGAGTCTAATAGTCTTATAGCTTAGAGTCTTGTAGCTTGAAGTCTTATAGCGTAGAGTCTTATAACTTAGAGTCTTATAGCTTAGAGTCTTAAGCTTAGAGTCTTATAGCTTAGAGTCCTATAGCTTAAAGCTTGGAGTGTTATAGCTTAGAGTTTTATAGCTTAGAGTCTCACAGCTTAGAGTTTTATAGCTTAGAGTCTTATAGCTTATTAGATTCTTAGAGTCTTACAGCTTAGAGTCTTGTAGCTTGAAGTCGTATAGCTTAGAGTCTTATAGCTTAGAGTCTTATAGCTTAGAGTCTTATAACTTAGAGTCTTATAGCATAGAGTCTTATCGCTTAGAGTATGATATCACAAAGTCTGTTATATTAGTGCCTAAGATCTTTGAGTCTTATATAAGAGATTCTTATACATTATAGTTTTACAGCTTAGCGTCTGATACGGAATAGTCTATTAGCTTAGTGTCTTTTAGCGTAGAGTTTTATATCTTAGTGTCTTATAGCTTATACTCTTATATCTTAGATTCTTATAGCTTATAGTCTTATAGCTTAGAGTTTTATAGATTAGAGTCTTATCTCTTATAGTCTTATATCTTAGAGTCTTATAGCTAAGAGTCTTATAGCTTAGAGTCATATAACTTAGAGTCTTATAGCTTAGAGTCTTCTTATAGCTTAGTGTCTTAAATCTTAGATTCTTATAGCTTAGGGCCTTACAGCTCAGAGTCTTATACCTTAGATTTTTATTGATTATAATTTTGTATATTATGGACAAATAGATTAGATTCTATTAGATTATAGTATTACAGAATAGAGTAATCTAGATTAGTTACTTATATCTGAGATAATTATATCTTAGTGTCTTTTTGCTTATAGGCCTATAGCTTAGAGACTTGCAACTTAGATTCTTGTAGCTTAGAGTCTTTCTGCTTCTAACCTTAAAGCTTATAGACTTATAGCTTAGTTTTTTATTGCTTTTAATCAAAAATCGTATAGTCTTATAGCTGTGTGACTGAAAGCGTATAGGATTTTATATTAGATAATTATATATTAGAGCTTAGAGTCTTATAGCTTAGAGTTTTATAGCTTAGAGTCTTACATCTTAGAGTCTTATAGCTTAGAGTCTTATATCTTATAAGACTCTTAGAGCCTTATAGCTTAGAGTCTTATAGCTTGAAGTCTTATAGCTTAGAGTCTTATAGCTTAGAGTCTTATAGCTTAGAGTCTATAGCTTAGAGTCTTTGAGTTTAGAGCCTTATTGCTTAGAGTCTTATGGCTTAGAGTCTTATGGCTTAGAGTCTTATAGCTTAGAGTCTTATAGTTTAGAGTCTTATAGTTTAGAGTCTTATAGCTTAGAGTTTTATAGCATAGAGTCTTATAGCTTAGAGTCTTATAGCTTAGAGCTTAGAGTCTTATAGCTTAGAGTATTATAGCTTAGAGTCTTACAGCTTAGAGTCTTATAGCTTAGAGTCTTATAGCTTATTAGAGTCTTAGAGTCTTATAGCTTAGAGTCTTGTAGCTTTAAGTCTTATAGCTTAAATTCTTTATAGCTTAGAGTCTTATAGATTAGAGTCTTATAGCTTAGAGTCTTATAGCTTAGAGTATTATAGCTTAGAGTCTTATAGCTTAGAGTCTAATAGCTGAGAGCTTGGAGTATTATAGTTTAGAGTTTTATAGCTTAGAGTCTTACAGCTTAGAGTCTTATAAATTAGAGTCTTATAGCTTATTAGAGTCTAAGAGTCTTATAGCTTAGAGTCTTCGAGCTTGAAGTCTTATAGCTTAGAGTCTTTATAGCTTAGAGTCTTATAGCTTAGAGTCTTATAGCTTAGAGTCTTATAGCTTAGAGACTTATGGCTTAGAGTCTTATTGCTTAGAGTCATATAGATTTGAGTCTTATAGTTTAGAGTCTTATAGCTTAGAGTCTTATAGCTTAGAGTCTTATAGCTTAGAGACTTATAGCTTAGAGTATTATATCTTATAGTATTATATCTTATAGTCTTATAGCTTATAGTATTAAAGCTTATAGTATTATAGCTTATAGTCTTATAGCTTAGAGTCTTATAGCTTAGAGTCTTATAGCTTAGAGACTTATAGATTAGAGTCTTATAGCTTAGAGTCATATAGCTTAGAGTCTTATAGTTTAGAGTCTTATAGTTTAGAGTCTTGTAGATTAGAGTCTTATAGCTTAGAGTCTTTTAGCTTAGAGTATTATAGCTTAGAGTCTTATAGCTTAGAGTCTTATAGCTTAGAGTCTTATAGCTTAGAGTGTTATAGCTTAGAGTCTTATAGCTTAGAGTATTATATCTTAGAGTTTTATAGCTTAGAGTCTTACAGCTTAGAGTCTTATAGCTTAGATTCTTATATTTTAGAGTCTAATAGCTTATAAGAGTCTAAGAGTCTTATAGCTTAGAGTCTTGTAGCTTGAAGTCTTATAGCGTAGAGTCTTATACCTTAGAGTCTTATAGCTTAGAGTCTTATAGCTTAGAGTCTTATAGCTTAGAGTCCTATAGCTTAAAGCTTTGAGTGTTATAGCTTAGAGTTTTATAGCTTAGAGTCTTACATCTTAGAGTTTTATAGCTTAGAGTCTTATAGCTTATTATAGTCTAAGAGTCTTACAGCTAAGATTCTTGTAGCTTGAAGTCTTATAGCTTAGAGTCTTATAGCTTAGAGTCTTATAGCTTAGAGTGTTATAGCTTAGAGTTTTATAGCTTATATTCTTATAGCTTAGAGTCTTATAGCGTAGAGTGTTGTTTCTTAGAGTCTTTTATCTTAGAGTCTTATTTCTTAGAGTCTTATAGCTTAGAGTCTTATAGATTAGATTCTTATAGCTTAGAGTCTTATAGCTTAGATTCTTATAGCTTAGTGTCTTATAGCTTAAAGTCTTACAGCGTAGAGTCTAATACCTTAGAGTCTTATAGCTTAGAGTATTATAGCTTAGAGTATTATAGCTTAGAGTTTTATAGAGTAGAGTCTTATAGATTAGAGTCTTATAACTTAGAGTCTTATAGCTTAGAGCTTTGAGTGTTATAGCTTAGAGTTTTATAGCTTAGAGTCTTAAAGCTTAGATTCTTATAGCTTAGAGTCTTATAGCTTATAAGAGTCTAAGAGCCTTAGAGCTTGGAGTCTTTTAGCTTGAATTCTTATGAATTAGAGTCTTATAGCTTAGAGTCTTATAGCTTAGAGTTTTATACCTTTGAGTCTTATAGCTTAGAGACTTATAGCATAGAGTCATATAGATTAGAGTCTTATAGATTAGAGTCTTACAGGTTAGAGTCTTATAGGTTTGAGTGTTATATTTTAGAGTATTATAGCTTAGAGTCTTATAGCTTAGAGTCTTATAGCTTAGAGTCTTATAGCTTAGAGTCTTATAGCTTAGAGTCTTATAGCTTAGAGTCTTATAGCTTAGAGTCTTACAGCTTAGAGCTTCAAGTGTTATAGCTTAGAGTCTTACAGCTTAAAGTCTAATAGCTTAGAGTCTTATAGCTTAGAGTCTTATAGCTTAGAGTCTTATAGCTTAGAGTCTTATAGCTTAGAGTCTTAAAGCTTAGAGCTTGGAGTGTTATAGCTTAGAGTTTTATAGCTTAGAGTCTTACAGCTTAGAGTCTTCTAGCTTAGAGTCTTATAGCTTATTAGAGTCTTAGAGTCTTATAGCTTAGAGTCTTGTAGCTTGAAGTCTTATAGCTTAGAGTCTTATAGCTTAGAGTCTTATAGCTTAGAGTCTTAGAGTTTAGAGCCTTATGGCTTAGAGCCTTATGGCTTAGAGTCTTACAGCTTACAGCTTACAGTCTTCTAGCGTAGAGTCTTATAGCTTATTAGAGTCTAAGAGTCTTATAGCTTAGAGTCTTGTAGCTTGAAGTCGTATAGCTTAGAGTCTTATACCTTAGAGTCTTATAGCTTAGAGTCTTTTGGCTTAGAGTCTTATAGCTTAGAGTCTTATAGCTTAGAGTCTTATATCATATAGTCTTACAGCTTAGAATCTTATAAATTAGAGTCTTATAGCTTAGAGGCTTATAGCCTAGAATCTTACAGCTTATAGTCTTATAGCTTAGAGCCTTGCAGCGAAGGTTCTTTTAGCTTAGAGTCTTATAGCTTAGTGACTTATTTCGTATTATGTTTTATCTTAGTGTCTGTTAGGTTTTAGTCTCAATGGTTAGTTTCTGTTTGATTTGAGTCTTTTAGCTTATAGTCTTATATCTTAGTGTATTATAGATTAGAGTCTTATAGATTAGAGAATTATAGTTTAGAGTATTATAGCTTAATTTCTTATAGCTTAGAGTCTTATAGCTTATAGTCTTATAGCTTGGAGTCTTATAGCTTAGAGTCTTATAGCTTAGAGTCTTATAGCTTAGAGCTTGGAGTGTTATAGCTTGGAGTTTTATAGCTTAGAGTCTTACAGCTTACAGTATTCTAGCTTAGAGTCTTATAGCTTATTAGAGTCTAAGAGTCTTATAGCTTAGAGTCTTGTAGCATGAAGTCTTATAGCTTAGAGTCTTATACCTTAGAGTCTTATAGCTTAGAGTCTTATGGCTTAGAGTCTTATAGCTTAGAGTCTTATAGCTTAGAGTCTTATATCATATAGTCTTACAGCTTAGAGTCTTATACTTTAGAGTCTTATAGCTTAGAGTCTTATAGCTTATAGTCTTATAGCTTATAGTCATATAGCTTAGAGTCTTATAACTTAGACTATTATATCTTAGATTCTTATAGATTAGAGTCTTATAGCTTAGAGTATTATAGCTTAGAGTCTTATACCTTAGATTCTTATAGCTTAGAGTCTTATAGCTTAGATTCTTGAATCTTAGAGTCTTATAGCTTAGAATCTTATAGCTTAGAGTCTTATAAATTAGAGTCTTATAGCTTAGAGTGTATAGCTTAGAGTCTTATAGCTTAGAGTCTTATTGCTTAGAGTCTTACAGCTTAGAGTCTTGTAGCTTAGAGTCTTACAGCTTAGAGTCTTGTGGCTTGAAGTCTTATCGCTTAGAGTCTTATAGCTTAGAGTCTTATAACTTAGAATCTTATAGCTTAGAATCTTATAGCTTAGAATCTTATAGCTTAGAGTCTTATAGCTTAGAGTCTTATAGCTTAGAGTCGTATAGCTTAGAGTCTTATAGCTTAGAGTCTTGAATCTTAGAGTCTTATAGCTTAGATTCTTATCGCTTAGAGTCTCATAAATTAGATTCTTATAGCTTAGATTGTATAGCTTAGAATCTTCAACCTTAGAGTCCTATTTCTTAGAATCTTACAGCTGAGGGTCTTTTTGCTTTTATTATTATATCTTATGGTCATATAACTTAGTTTAGTATAGTTTAGAATGTTATATCTTAGAATCGTAAACTTATATTCTTATAACTTAGAGTATTATAGCTTAGATTCTTATAGCTTAGAGTCTTGAATCTTAGAGTCTTATAGTTTAGATTCTTTTAGCTTAGAGTCTTATAAATTAGAGTCTTATAGATGAGAGTGTATAGCTTAGGGTCTTATAGCTTAGAGTCTTATAGCTTAGAGTCTTATAGCTTAGAGTCTTATACCTTAGAGTCTTATAGCTAAGAGTCTTATAGCTTAGAGTCTTATAACTTAGAGTCTTATAGCTTAGAGTGTTATAGCTTATTGTCTATTAGCATAGAGTCTTAGCGCGTAGAGTCTTATAGCAGAGATTCTTCTAGCGTAGAGTCTTAGATCGTAGAGTGTTATCTATTAGTGTCGTATAGCTTAGAGTTTTTTAGCTTAGATTCTTATAGCTTAGAGTCTTATATATCAGAGTCTTATAGCTTAGAGTCTTATAGATTAGAGTCTTATAGCTCAGAGTCTTATAGCTTAGAGTCTTATAGCTTAGAGTTTTATAGCTTAGAGTCTTAAAGCTTAGAGTCTTATAGCTTAGAATCTTATATTTTAGAGTCTTATAGCTTATTAGAGTCTAAGAGTCTTATAGCTTAGAGTCTTTTAGCTTGAAGTATTATAGCGTAGAGTCTTATAACTTAGAGTCTTATAGCTTAGAGTCTTATAGCTTAGAGTCTTATAGCCTAGAGTCCTATAGCTTAGAATCTTATATTTTAGAGTCTTATAGCTTATTAGAGTCTAAGAAAGGAAAAGAAAGACAGAAAAAAAAAGTTTTTGTAAGAAATTTTAATTAGAAATTGAATTGTTGTTATTTAAAAAAGTAATAAAGGAATGATAATTAAATAAGTATTGAAATTATTATAAATTTAAATTTTTAAAGTGATTTGAGAAGTTTTAAAATTATGATAAATATAAAGTTTAAGGGCAATTGAGCAGCCATAGGGGAAAGATATGAGGAGTAATAAGGTTATAGGAAATGAAGTGAAGCAATAATGAGACATTCTAACTCTTATTATTTTTTTTTGTAAAGGTAGTTTTTTCATTTCTATCTCTCTTTTTTTTTAATTTGTAAGTTTTTTTTTTTTTTTTTTTTTTTTATTGTTATTTCGGGGGATGGGGGTAAAAGTAAATTATATATCGGGGGAAATAGAGGTTGATGAAAAAAGATTTGAAAAGTGTAATTTAAGGTCACGATGGAAGGGGTGCCCTAAGGGGGAAGGGCAGCCTGAGATATCGGATGAACCTAAAAGGTATATAAAATTTGAAATGTAGTATACCTCTATTTTTATAACCTGATATATTTTGGAATGCTCAATTTTATATAATTTTAATATATGGATTTTTTTTTTTTTTTTTTTTTTTCTTTTTTTAAGAAAAGAGTAGGTGACATTAAATAAATTATGAGATATTTTTAAAGAAATTTTGAAAGTCACCGAGAGGAGAAAGGAGGTGGGAAAACAAAAAAAAAAAAAAAAAAAATTAGAGTCTAAGAGTCTTATAGCTTAGAGTCTTGTAGCTTGAAGTGCTATAGCGTAGAGTGTTATAACTTAGAGTGTTATAGCTTAGAGTCTTATAGCCTAGAGTCTTATAGCTTAGAGTCCTATAGCTTAAAGCTTGGAGGGTTATAGCTTAGAGTTTTATAGCTTAGAGTCTTATAGCTTATTAGAGTCTAAGAGTCTTACAGCTTAGAGTCTTGTAGCTTGAAGTCTTATAGCTTAGAGTCTTATAGATTAGATTCGTATCGTTTAAAGTATTATAGCGCAGAGTCTTAAAGCTTAGAGTCTGATAGCATAGAATCTTATAGCTTATAGTCTTATAGCTGAGAGACTTATAGTTAGAGTCTTATAGCTTATTGTCTTATTGCTTAGAGTATTACAGATTAGAGTCTTATATGTTTGAGTCTTACAGCTTAGAGTCTTAAAGGTTACAGTCTTACTGATTAGAGTCTTATAGCTTAGATTATTGTAGCTTAGAGTCTTATATCTTAGAGTCTTATAGATTATAGTCTTATAGCTTAAAGTCTTATAGATTAGAGTCTTATAGATTAGAGTCTTATAGCTCAGAGTCTTATAGCTTAGAGTCTTATAGCTCAGAGTCTTATAGCTCAGAGTCTTATAGCTTATAGTATTATAGCTTAGAGTCTTGCAGCTTAGAGTCTTATAGCTTATAGTCTTATAACTTAGAGTATTATATATTAGAGAATTCAATCTTATATTTTTAGTTATTATAGTCTTATAGATAAGAGTCTTATAGCTTAGTGCTTAGATTGTTATTGATTAGATTCTTAAATAACATTTTATTACAAATTATATTCTTATATCTTTTTTTCTTATATATTAGTTTATTATTAGAGTATTTTAGCTTAGAGTCTTGTAGCTTGAAGTCTTATAGCTTAGAGTCTTATAGCTTAGAATCTTATAGCTTAGAGTCTTTTAGCTTATAGTCTTATAGCTTAGAGTCTTATCGCTTAGAGTCTTATAGCTTAGAGTCTATAGCTTAGAGTCTTAGAGTTTAGAGCCTTATGGCTTAGAGCCTTATTGCTTAGAGTCTTATGGCTTAGAGTCTTATAGCTTAGAGTCTTATAGTTTAGAGTCTTATAGTTTAGAGTCTTATAGCTTAGAGTTTTATAGCATAGAGTCTTATAGCTTAGAGTCTAATAGCTTAGAGCTTGGAGTCTTATAGCTTAGAGTCTTATAGCTTAGAGTCTTAAAGCTTAGAGTCTTATAGCTTAGAGTCTTATAGCTTATTAGAGTCTAAGAGTCTTATAGCTTATAGTCTTATATCTTTAATTATTATATCTTTATTTCTTTATAGATTATAGTATTATTGATTAGAGACTTATTTATTATAAGCTTATTTATTAGAGTCAACTTGCTGATCGTCTTATTTGTGAGAGGTGGGTGTATTAGAGTTTAGAGTTTTATAGCTTAGAGTCTTACAGCTTAGAGTCTTATAAATTAGAGTCTTATAGATTATTAGAGTCTAAGAGTCTTATAGCTTAGAGTCTTCAAGCTTGAAGTCTTATAGCTTAGAGTCTTTATAAATTAGAGTCTTATAGCTTAGAGTCTTATAGCTTAGAGTCTTATAGCTTAGAGCCTTATGGCTTAGAGTCTTATGGATTATAGTCCTATAGCTTTGAGTCTTATAGTTTAGAGTCTTATACTTTAGAGTCTTATAGCTTAGAGTCTTATAGCTTAGAGACTTATAGCTTAGAGTCTTATATCTTAGAGTTTTATAGCTTATAGTCTTATAGCTTAGAGTCTTATAGCTTATCGTCTTATAGCTTATCGTCTTATAGCTTAGAGTCTTATATCTTAGAGTCTTATAGCTTAGAGCCTTATGGCTTAGAGTCTTATGGCTTAGAGTCCTATAGCTTAGAGTCTTATAGTTTAGAGTCTTATAGTTTAGAGTCTTATAGCTTAGAGTCATATAGCTTAGAGTCTTACAGCTTAGAGTCTTATAGCTTAGAGTCTTATAGCTTAGAGTCTTATAGCTTAGAGTCTTGTAGCTTAGAGTCTTATAGCTGATAGTATTATAGCTTAGAGTCTTATAGCTTAGATTCTTATATCTTAGAGTCTTACAGCTTAGAGTCTTATAGCTTAGAATCTTATATTTTAGAGTCTAATAGCTTATAAGAGTCTAATAGTCTTATAGCTTAGAGTCTTATAGCTTGAAGTCTTATAGCGTAGAGTCTTATACCTTAGAGTCTTATAGCTTAGAGTCTTATAGCTTAGAGTCTTATAGCTTAGAGTCTTATAGCTTAAAGCTTTGAGTGTTATAGCTTAGAGTTTTATAGCTTAGAGTCTTACAGCTTAGAGTTTTATAGCTTAGAGTCTTATAGCTTATTAGAGTCGAAGATTCTTAAAGCTTAGAGTCTTGTAGCTTGAAGTCTTATAGCTTAGAGTCTTATAGCTTAGAGTCTTATAGCTTAGAGTCTAATAGCTGAGAGCTTGGATTATTAAAGTTTAGAGTTTTATAGCTTAGAGTCTTACAGCTTAGAGTCTTATAAATTAGAGTCTTATAGCTTATTAGAGTCTAAGAGTCTTATAGCTTAGAGTCTTCAAGCTTGAAGTCTTATAGCTAAGAGTCTTATAGCTTAGAGTCTTATAGCTTTGAGTTTTATAGCTTAGAGTCTTAGAGCTTAGAGTCTTATAGCTTGGAATCTTATATTTTAGAGTCTTATAGCTTATTAGAGTCTAAGAGTCTTATAGCTTAGAGTCTTGTAGCTTGAAGTATTAGAGCGTAGAGTCTTATAACTTAGAGTCTTATAGCTTAGAGTCTTATAGCTTAGAGTCTTATAGCCTAGAGTCCTATAGCTTAGAATCTTATATTTTAGAGTCTTATAGCTTATTAGAGTCTAAGAGTCTTATAGCTTAGAGTCTTGTAGCTTGAAGTGCTATAGCGTAGAGTCGTATAACTTAGAGTGTTATAGTTTAGAGTCTTATAGCCTAGAGTCTTATAGCTTAGGGTCCTATAGCTTAAAGCTTGGAGGGTTATAGCTTAGAGTTTTATAGCTTAGAGTCTTCTAGCTTATTAGAGTCTAAGAGTCTTACAGCTTAGAGTCTTATAGCTTAAAGTCTTAGAGCGTAGAGTCTAATAGCTTTGATTCTTGTAGTTTAGATTCTTGTATCTTAAAGTTTTACAGCTCTGAGTCTTATACCATAGAGTCTTACTTAGTTGTTTCATATAGATGAGATTCTAGTAACATAGAGTCTTATAGCTTAGAGTCTTATAGATTTGAGTCTAATATATTATAGTATGATAGCTTAGAGTCTTATATCTTAGAGTCTTATATATTAGAGTCTCATTGCTTAGAGTCTAGTAGATTAGAGTCTTATATATTATAGACGTTTTTCTAATATTCTTAGATCTTAGTGTCTTACGTAATAGTTCATCTGTTCTTATATTCTTATTGCATATATTTTTAAAGATTAGATTCGTATAGCTTACATTAATATAGCTTATAGTACAACGGTTTAGAGTCCTATTTCTGATAGTATTACAGAGCATATTCCGTTTTCGGATTTTCTGTTTGTTGTGTTTCATATTGACTTTATGCGTTGTGATTAGAGTCTTACAAATTCGAGTCTTGTAGCTTAGAGGCTTATAGCTTATAGGCTTTCAGATTAGCTTCTTACAGCTTAGAGTTTTGAGTCTTATAGCTTAGAGTCTTATAGCTTAGAGTCTTACAGCTTAGTGTCTTCTAGCTTAGATTCTTATATTTTAATAGAGTCTAAGAGTCTTATAGCTTAGAGTCTTGTAGCTTGAAGTCTTATAGCTTAGAGTCTTATAGCTTAGAGTCTTATAGCTTAGAGTCTTTTAGCTTATAGTATTATAGCTTAGAGTCTTATCGCTTAGAGTCTTATAGCTTAGAGTCTATAGCTTAGAGTCTTAGAGTTTAGAGCCTTATGGCTTAGAGCCTTATGGCTTAGAGTCTTATGGCTTAGAGTCTTATAGCTTAGAGTCTTATAGTTTAGAGTCTTATAGTTTAGAGTCTTATAGCTTATAGTTTTATAGCATAGAGTTTTATAGCTTAGATTCTTATAGCTTATTAGAGTCTAAGAGTCTTACAGCTAAGAGTCTTGTAGCTTGAAGTCTTATAGCTTAGAGTCTTATAGCTTAGAGTCTTATAGCTTAGAGTCTAATAGCTGAGAGCTTGGAGTATTAAAGTTTAGAGTTTTATAGCTTAGAGTCTTACAGCTTAGAGTCTTATATATTAGAGTCTTATAGCTTATTAGAGTCTAAGAGTCTTATATCTTAGAGTATTCAAGCTTGAAGTCTTATAGCTTAGAGTCTTTATAGATTAGAGTCTTATAGCTTAGAGTCTTATAGCTTAGAGTCTTATAGCTTACAGCCTTATGGCTTAGAGTCTTATGGCTTAGAGTCCTATAGCTTAGAGTCTTATAGGTTAGAGTCTTATAGCTTAGAGTCTTTTAGCTTATATTCTTGTAACTTAGAGCCTTAGAGATTAGAGTCTTATATATTTGAGTTTTATATCTTAGAGTCTTATAGCTTAGATTCTTATAGCTTATAGTCTTATAGCTTAGAGTCTTATAGCTTAGAGTCTTATAGATTAGAGTCTTATAGGTTAGAGCCTTATGGCTTAGAGTCTTATGGCTTAGAGTCCTATAGGTTAGAGTCTTACCGTTTGGAGTTTTAATCTTAGATAAATATAGCTTTGTATCTGCTAGATTATATTCTTATAGCTTATTTTTAAGTAGCTCAGAATCTAATACCATAGATTATCATAGCTTGGAGTCAAGTAGCTTATAAGTGTCTTATAGGTTAATAGAGTCGAATCTTATATATCATCTTCTTACGTCTTATCATCATACCTCTCATCGGCTTATAGATTATAGTCTTATAGCTTAGAGTCTTATATCTTAGAGTATAATATCTTATAAGAGTCTAAGAGTCTTATAGCTTAGAGTCTTCTAGCTTGAAGTCTTATAGCTTAGAGTCTTATATCTTAGAGTCTTATAGCTTAGAGTCTTATAGCTTAGAGTCTTATAGCTTAGAGTCCTATAGCTTAAAGCTTGGAGTGTTATAGCTTAGAGTTTTATAGCTTAGATTCTTACATCTTAGAGTTTTATAGCTTAGAGTCTTATAGCTTATTAGAGTCTAAGAGTCTTACAGCTAAGAGTCTTGTAGCTTGAAGTCTTATAGCTTAGAGTCTTATACCTTAGAGTCTTATATCTTAGAATCTTACAGCTCAGGGTCTTTTGGCTTGGAGTCTCATAGCGTAGAGTATTACAGATTCGAGTATAATAGTTTAGATTCATATAGATTAGATTAGTAGAACTTATATTCTAATATATTAGATTCTTATTTCTTAGAGTCTTATAGGTTAGAATCGTACAGCTTAGAGTCTTGAATCTTAGAGTCTTATAGCTTAGAATCTTATAGCTTAGAGTCTTATAAATTAGAGTCTTATAGCTGAGAGTGTATAGCTTAGAGTCTTATAGATTAGATTCCTATAGCTTAGACTTTTATATCTTAGAGTCTTAAAGCTTAGAGTCTTATAGCTTAGAGTAATTTAGCGAATAGTGATAGTTCTTATTGTGTTAATTCTTCTATTGTTATAGCTTAGTGTTTCTTAGCTTAGATTCTTATAGATTAGAGTCTTCTAGCTTAGAGTATTATAGCTTATAGTCTTATATCATAGAATCTTATATATTAGATTCATTTATCGTAGATTATTATTGCTTATAGTATTAGATATTAGGGTATTATAACTTTGTGTATTATAGCTTAGAGTCTTATAGCTTAGAATCTTATATCTTAGAGTCTTATAGATTAGAGTTTTATATATGAGAGTTTTATAGCTTCGAGTCTTATATCTTAGAGCTTAGAGTCTTATATCTTAGAGTCTTATAGCTTATTAGAGTCTTAGAGTCTTATAGCTTATAGTCTTATATCTTAGAGTCTTATACCTTAGAGTCTTATAGCTTAGAGTCTTATAGCTTAGAGTCTTATAACTTAGAGTCTTATAGCAAAGAGTCTTATAGCTTATTGTCTTTTAGCTTAGAGTCTTATAGCTTAGAGTCTTATAGCTTAGAGTCTTATAGCTTAGAGTCTTATAGCTTAGAGTCTTGTATCTTATAGTCTTATAGCTTAGAGTCTTATAGCATAGATTCTTATAGCTTAGAGTCTTATAGCTTAGAGTCTTACAGCTTAGAGTATTATAGCTAAGAGTCTTATCTCTAAGAGTGCTATAGCTTAGAGTCTTAGAGCTTTGATTCTTATAGATTAGAGTCTTTTCTCATAGAGTGTTATAGCTTACAGTCGTCTATATTCGTGTCTTACAGGTTAGAGTCTTATAGATTAGAGTCTTATAGCTTAGAGTCTTATAGCTTAGAATATTATATTTTAGAGTCTAATAGCTTATAAGAGTCTAAGAGTCTTATAGCTTAGAGTTTTGTAGCTTTAAGTCTTACAGCGTAGAGTCTTATAACTTAGAGTATTATAGCTTAGAGTCTTATAGCTTAGAGTCTTATAGCTTAGAGTCATATAGCTTAAAGCTTTGAGTGTTATAGCGTAGAGTTTTATAGCTTAGAGTATTAAAGCTTAGAGTTTTATAGCTTAGAGTCTTATAGCTTATTAGAGTCTAAGAGTCTTACAGCTAAGAGTCTTGTAGCTTGAAGTCTTATAGCTTAGAGTCTTATAGCTTAGAGTCTTATAGCTTAGAGTCTAATAGCTGAGAGCTTGGAGTTTTAAAGTTTAGAGTTTTATAGCTTAGAGTCTTACAGCTTAGAGTCTTATAAATTAGAGTATTATAGCTTATTAGAGTCTAAGAGTCTTATAGCTTAGAGTCTTCAAGCTTGAAGTCTTATAGCTCAGAGTCTTATAGCTTAGAGTCTTATAGCTTAGAGTTTTATAGCTTAGAGTCTTACAGCTTAGAGTCTTATAGCTTGGAATCTTATATTTTAGAGTCTTATAGCTTATTAGAGTCTAAGAGTCTTATAGCTTAGAGTCTTTTAGCTTGAAGTATTAGAGCGTAGAGTCTTATATCTTAGAGTCTTATAGCTTAGAGTCTTATAGCTTAGAGTCTTATAGCCTAGAGTCCTATAGCTTAGAATCTTATATTTTAGAGTCTTATAGCTTATTAGAGTCTAAGAGTCTTATAGCTTGAAGTGCTATAGCGTAGAGTCGTATAACTTAGAGTGTTATAGTTTAGAGTCTTATAGCCTAGAGTCTTATAGCTTAGGGTCCTATAGCTTAAAGCTTGGAGGGTTATAGCTTAGAGTTTTATAGCTTAGAGTCTTCTAGCTTATTAGAGTCTAAGAGTCTTACAGCTTAGAGTCTTGTAGCTTGAAGTCTTATAGCTTAGAGTCTTATAGATGAGATTCTTATAGCTTAGATTCTTATAGCTTAGAGTCTTATACCTTAGAGTCTTATAGCTTAGAGTCTTATAGCTTAGAGTCTTATAGCTTAGAGTCTTATAGCAAAGAGTGTTATAGCTTAGTGTCTATTAGCTTAGAGTCTTTTAGCTTAGAGTCTTATAGCTTATAGTCTTAGAGCTTAGAGTCTTAGAGGTTATAGTTTTATATCTTAGAGTCTTATATCTTAGTGTATTTTAGCTTATTGTGATATATCTTAGAGTGTTGTGGCTTTGAGCTTTTCAAATTAGATTATTTTATCTTAGAGTCTTATAGATTAGAGTCTTACAACTTATATTCATATAAATTAGAGTCTAATAGCTTATAGACTTATAGCTTATGGTATTATATCTTAGAGTATTTTAGCTTAGTGTAGTATAGCTTCGAGTCTTATAGCTTAGAGTCTTATAGCTTAGAGTCTTATAGCTTATAGTGTTATAGCTTAGAGTTTTATAGCCTAGATTCTTATAGCTTAGAGTCTTATAGCTTAGAGCTTAGAGTCTTATAGCTTAGAGTCTTATAGCTTAGAGTCTTACAGCTTAGTGTCTTATATCTTAGAGTCTTATAGCTTAATAGAGTCTAAGATTCTTATAGCTTAGAGTCTTGTAGCTTGAAGTCTTATAGCTTAGAGTCTTATAGCTTAGAGTCTTATAGATTAGAGTCTTATAGATTAGATTATTATAGATTATAGTCTTATCGCTTATAGTATTATAGCTTAGAGTCTATAGCTTAGAGTCTTTGAGTTTAGAGCCTTATGGCTTAGAGTCTTATGGCTTAGAGTCTTATGGCTTAGAGTCTTATAGCTTAGAGTCTTATAGTTTAGAGTCTTATAGTTTAAAGTCTTATAGCTTAGAGTTTTATAGCATAGAGTTTTATAGCTTAGAATCTTATAGCTTATTAGAGTCTAAGAGTCTTACAGCTAAGAGTCTTGTAGCTTGAAGTCTTATAGCTTAGAGTCTTATAGCTTAGAGTCTTATAGCTTAGAGTCTAATAGCTGAGAGCTTGGAGTATTATAGTTTAGAGTTTTATAGCTTAGAGTCTTACAGCTTAGAGTCTTATAAATTAGAGTATTATAGCTTATTAGAGTCTAAGAGTCTTATAGCTTAGAGTCTTCAAGCTTGAAGTCTTATAGCTTAGAGTCTTTATAGCTTAGAGTCTTATAGCTTAGAGTCTTATAGCTTAGAGTCTTATAGCTTAGAGTCTTATAGCTTAGAGCCTTATGGCTTAGAGTCTTATTGCTTAGAGTCCTATAGCTTGGAGTCTTATAGTTTAGAGTCTTATAGTTTAGAGTCTTATAGCTTAGAGTCTTATAGCTTAGAGCCTTATACCTTAGAGTATTATAGCTTAGAGTTTTATAGCTTAGAGTCTTATAGCTTAGAGTCTTATAGCTTATCGTCTTATAGCTTAGAGTGTTATAGCTTAGAGTCTTATAGCTTAGAGTCTTATAGGTTAGAGCCTTATGGCTTAGAGTCTTATGGCTTAGAGTCCTATAGCTTAGAGTCTTATAGTTTAGAGTCTTATAGATTAGATTCTTATAGCTTAGAGTCTTATAGCTTAGAGCCTTATAGCTTAGAGTCTTATAGCTTAGAGTCTTATAGTTTAGAGTCTTATAGCTTAGAGTCTTATAGCTTAGAGTCTTATAGCTTAGAGTCTTATAGCTTAAAGTCTTATAGCTTATAGTTTATTAGCTTAGAGTCTTATGGCTAAGAGTCTTATGGCTTAGAATCTTATATTTTAGAGTCTTATAGCTTATAAGAGTCTAAGAGTCTTATAGCTTAGAGTCTTGTAGCTTGAAGTCTCATAGCGTAGAGTCTTATACCTTAGAGTATTATAGCTTAGAGTCTTATAGCTTAGAGTCTTTTAGCTTAGAGTCTTATAGCTTATAGCTTGGAGTGTTATAGCTTAGAGTTTTATAGCTTAGAGTCTTACAGCTTAGAGTTTTATAGCTTAGAGTCTTATAGCTTATTAGAGTCTAAGAGTCTTACAGCTAAGAGTCTTGTAGCTTGAAGTCTTATAGCTTAGATTCTTATAGCTTAGAGTCTTATAGCTTAGATTCTTACAGCTTAGATTCTTGTGGCTTGTAGTCTTATAGCTTAGATTCTTATAGCTTAGAGTCTTATAGCTTAGAGTCTTATAGCTTAGAGTCTTATAGCTTAGAGTCTTATAGCTTAGAGTCGTATAGCGTAGAGTCTTTTAGCTTAGAGTCTTATAGCTTAGAGTCTTGAATTTTAGAGTCTTATAGTTTAGAATCTTATAGCTTATAGTCTTATAAATTAGAGTCTTATAGCTGAGTGTGTATAGCTTAGAGTCTTATAGCTTAGATTCTTATAGCTTAGATTCTTACAGCTTAGAGTCTTATAGCTTAGAGTGTTATAGCTCAGAGTCTTTTACCTTAGAGTCTTATAGCTTAGAGTCTTATAGCTTAGAGTGTTATAGCTTATTGTCTCTTAGCTTAGAGTCACATTGACTAGAGTATTATATATTATAGTCTTATAGCCTAGATTATTATTTCTTAGAGTCTTATAGCTTAGAGTATAATAGATTAGAGTCTTATATCATAGAGTAGTATTGCTTAGAGTCTTATAGCTTAGAGTCTTATAGATTAGAGTCTTATAGCTTAGAGTCTTATTGCTCAGAGTCTTATAGCTTAGAGTCTTATAGCTTAGAGTCTTATAGCTTAGAGTCTTACAGCTTAGAGTCTTATAGCTTGGAATCTTATATTTTAGAGTCTTATAGCTTATTAGAGTCTTAGAGTCTTATAGCTTAGAGTCTTGTAGCTTGAAGTATTATAGCTTAGAGTGTTATAGCTTAGAGTCTTATAGCTTAGAGTCTTATAGCTTAGAGTCTTATAGCTTAGAGTCTTATAGCTTAGAATCTTATATTTTAGAGTCTTATAGCTTATTAGAGTCTAAGAGTCTTATAGCTTAGAGTCTTGTAGCTTGAAGTGCTATAGCGTAGAGTCTTATAACTTAGAGTGTTATAGTTTAGAGTCTTATAGCCTAGAGTCTTATAGCTTAGGGTCCTATAGCTTAAAGCTTGGAGGGTTATAGCTTAGAGTTTTATAGCTTAGAGTCTTATAGCTTATTAGAGTCTAAGAGTCTTACAGCTTAGAGTCTTGTAGCTTGAAGTCTTATAGCTTAGAGTCTTATAGCTTAGAGTCTTATAGCTTAGAGTATTATAGCTTAGAGTCTTATACCTTAGAGTCTTATAGCTTAGAGTCTTATATCTTAGAGTCTTATAACTTAGAGTCTTATAGCAAAGAGTGTTATAGCTTATTGTCTTATAGCTTAGAGTCTTATAGCTTAGAGTCTTATAGCTCAGAGTCTTATAGATTAGAGTCTTATAGCTTAGAGTCTTATAGAATAGATTATTATAGCTTATAATCTTACAGATTATAGTATTATATCTTAGACTCTTATAGATAAGAGTGTTATATCTTAGAGTCTTATAGCTCAGAGTATTATAGCTTAGAGTATTATAGCTAAGAGTCTTATAGCTTAGAGTCTTATAGCTTAGAGTATTATAGCTTAGAGTCTTATAGCTTAGAGTCTTATATCTTATAGTATTATAGCTTAGAGTCTTATATCTTAGAGTATTATAGCTTAGAGTCTTATAGCTTAGAGTATTTTTGCTTAGAGTCTTATAGCTTAGAGCTTAGAGTCATATAGCTTAGAGTATTATAGCTTAGAGTCTTACAGTTTAGAGTCTTATAGATTAGAGTCTTTTAGCTTATTAGAGTCTTAGAGTCTTATAGCTTAGAGTCTTGTAGCTTAAAGTCTTATAGCTTAGAGTCTTATAGCTTAGAGTCTTACAGCTTCGAGTCTTCTAGCTTATAGTCTTATAGCTTAGAGTCTTATCGCTTAGAGTCTTATAGCTTAGAGTCTATAGCTTAGAGTCTTAGAGTTTAGAGCCTTATGGATTATATCCTTATGGCTTAGAGTCTTATGGCTTAGAGTCTTATAGCTTAGAGTCTTATAGTTTAGAGTCTTATAGCTTAGAGTCTTATAGCTTAGAGTTTTATAGCATAGAGTCTTATAGCTTAGAGTCTAATAGCTTAGAGCTTAGAGTCTTATAGCTTAGAGTCTTATAGCTTAGAGTCTTACAGCTTAGAGTCTTATAGCTTAGAGTCTTATAGCTTATTAGAGTCTAAGAGTCTTATAGCTTATATTCTTCTATCTTTAATTCTTATAGCTTTACTTAATTATAGCTTAGAGTCTTATAGCTTAGAGTCTTATAGCTTAGAGTCTTATAGCTTAGAGTCTTATAGCTTAGAGTCTTATAGCTGAGAGCTTGGAGTATTAGAGTTTAGAGTTTTATAGATTAGAGTCTTACAGCTTAGAGTCTTATAAATTAGAGTCTTATAGCTTATTAGAGTCTAAGAGTCTTATAGCTTAGAGTCTTCAAGCTTGAAGTCTTATAGCTTAGAGTCTTTATAGCTTAGAGTCTTATAGCTTAGAGTCTTATAGCTTAGAGTCTTATAGATTAGAGTCTTATTGCTTAGAGTATTATTGCTTAGAGTCCTATAGCTTGGAGTCTTATAGATTAGAGTCTTATAGATTAGAGTCTTATAGCTTAGAGTCTTATAGCTTAGAGCCTTATAGCTTAGAGTCTTATATCTTAGAGTGTTATAGCTTAGAGTCTTATAGCTTAGAGTCTTATAGCTTATTATGTTATAGCTTAGAGTCTTATAGCTTAGAGTCTTATAGCTTAGAGTCTTATAGCTTAGAGACTTATGGCTTAGAGTCTTATGGCTTAGAGTCATAGAAATTCGAGTCTTATAGTTTATAGTATTATCATTCTGAGTCTTTTATCTTTTATACGTAGATCTGTTTTTATTATGTATTATTTTTATCTTGCTTATATACTTTGAAATCTTTGACTTAACGCTTATTGCTTTACTGCTAATAGTCTAATAGCTTCTAGTATTATATCTTTTAGTATTCTATCTGATAGTTTTATGTATTATAGTCTTATATATTAGAGTATTATATATTAGAATCTTATATGTTATAGTCTAATTGCTTATAAGAGTCTAAGAGTCTTATAGCTTAGAGTCTTGTAGCTTGAAGTCTTATAGCGTAGAGTCTTATAACTTAGAGTCTTATATCTTAGATTATTATAGCTTAGAGTCTTATAGCTTATAGTCGTATAGCTTAAAGCTTTGAGTGTTATAGCTTAGAGTTTTATAGCTTAGAGTCTTACAGCTTAGAGTTTTATAGCTTAGAGTCTTATAGCTTATTAGAGTCGAAGATTCTTACAGCTTAGAGTCTTGTAGCTTGAAGTCTTATAGCTTATAGCTTAGAGTCTTATAGCTTAGAGTCTTATAGCTTAGAGTCTTATAGCTTAGAGTCTTATAGCTTAGAGTCTAATAGCTGAGAGCTTGGAGTATTATAGTTTAGAGTTTTATAGCTTAGAGTCTTACAGCTTAGAGTCTTATAAATTAGAGTCTTATAGCTTATTAGATTCTAAGATTCTTATAGCTTAGAGTCTTCAAGCTTTAAGTCTTATAGCTTAGAGTCTTTATAGCTTAGAGTCTTATAGCTTAGAGTCTTATAGCTTAGAGTCTTATAGCTTAGAGACTTATGGCTTAGAGTCTTATGGCTTAGAGTCCTATAGCTTGGAGTCTTATAGTTTAGAGTCTTATAGCTTAGAGTCTTATAGCTTAGAGTCTTATAACTTAGAGACTTATAGCTTAGAGTCTTATAGCTTATAGTCTTATAGCTTAGAGTCTTATAGCTTATAGTCTTATATCTTATATTCTTATAGCTTAGAGTCTTATAGCTTAGAGTCTTATAGCTTATAGTCTTATAGCTTAGAGCCTTATGGCTTAGAGTCTTATGGCTTAGAGTCATATAGCTTAGAGTCTTATAGTTTAGAGTCTTATAGATTAGAGTCTTATAGCTTAGAGTCTTATAGCTTAGAGTCTTATAGCTTAGAGTCTTATAGCTTAGAGTCTTATAGCTTAGAGTCTTATAGCTTAGAGTCTTATAGGTTAGAGTATTATAGCTTATAGTCTTATAGCTTAGAGTCTTATAGCTTAGAGTTTTATAGCTTAGAGTCTTACAGCTTAGAGTCTTATAGCTTAGATTCTTATATTTTAGAGTCTAATAGCTTATAAGAGTCTAAGAGTCTTATAGCTTAGAGTCTTTTAGCTTGAAGTCTCATAGCGTAGAGTCTTATAACTTAGAGTATTATAGCTTAGAGTCTTATAGCTTAGAGTCTTATAGCTTAGAGTAATTTAGCTTAAACCTTTGAGTGTTATAGATTAGAGTTTTATAGCTTAGAGTCTTAAAGCTTAGAGTCTTATAGCTTAGAGTCTTATAGCTTATTAGAGTCTAAGATTCTTACAGCTAAGAGTCTTGTAGCTTGAAGTCTTATAGCTTAGAGTCTTATAGCTTAGAGTCTTATAGCTTAGAGTCTTATAGGTTAGAGTCTTATAGCTTAGAGTCTTATAGCTTAGAGTCTTATATATTAGAGTGTTATATATTAGAGTATTATAGCTTAGATTCTTATAGATTATAGTCTTATAGATTAGAGTCTTATAGCTTAGAGTCTTATAGCTTAGAGTCTTATAGCTGAGAGTCTTATAGCTTAGAGTCTTATAGTTAAGAGTCTTATAGCTTAGAGTCTTATATCTTAGAGTCTTTTAGCTTAGAGTCTTATAGCTTAGAGTCTTATAGCTTATAGTCTTATAGCTTAGAGTCTTATAGTTTAGACTCTTATAGCTTAGAGTCTTAAAGCTTAGAGCTTGGAGTGTTATAGCTTAGAGTTTTATAGCTTAGAGTCTTACAGCTTAGAGTCTTATAGCTTAGAGTCTTATAGATTATTAGAGTCTAAGAGTCTTATAGCTTAGAGTCTTGTAGCTTGAAGTCTTATAGCTTAGAGTCTTTTAGTTTATAGTGTTATAGATTAGAGTCTTATCGCTTAGAGTCTTATAGATTAGAGTCTTATAACCTAGAGCATATAGCTTAGTGTCTTATAGATTAGATTCTTTTATCTTTGTTTCTTTTATGTTTGAGTCTTATAGCGTAGTCTCTTATCGCTTTGATTCTTTTTGCTTAGATTCTTATAGATTAGAGTCTTATAGCTTAGAGTCTTATAGCTTAGCGGCTTATAGCTTATAGTCTTAAAGCTTAGAGTCTTGTGGCTTGAAGTCTTATAGCTTAGAGTCTTATAGCTTAGAGTCTTATAGCTTAGAATCTTATAGCTTAGAATATTTTATCTTATAGTCTCATAGTTTATAGTCTTATAGCTTAGAGTATTATAGCTTAGAGTCTTATATCTTAGAGTCTTATAGATTAGAGTATTATAGCTTATAGTATTGAATATTATAGTATTATAGCTTAGAATATTATAGCTTAGAGTCTTATAAATTAGAGTCTTATAGCTTAGAGTGTATAGCTTAGAGTCTTATATCTTAGAGTCTTATAGCTTAGAGTCTTATAGCTTAGAGTCTTACAGCTTAGAGTCTTGTGGCTTGAAGTCTTATAGCTTAGAGTCTTATAGCTTAGAGTCTTATAGCTTAGAGTCTTATAGCTTAGAGTCGTATAGCTTAGAGTCTTATAGCTTAGAGTCTTATAGCTTAGAGTCTTGAATCTTAGAGTCTTATAGCTTAGAATCTTATAGCTTAGAGTCTTATAAATTAGAGTCTTATAGCTGAGATTTTATAGCTTAGAGTCTTATAGCTTAGAGTATTATAGCTTAGAGTCTTATAGCTTAGAGTCTTATACCTTAGAGTCTTATAGCTAAGAGTCTTATAGCTTAGAGTCTTATATCTTAGAGTCTTATAGCTGAGAGTGTTATAGCTTATTGTCTCTTAGCTTAGAGTCTTATAGCTTAGAGTCTTATAGCTTAGAGTCTGCTAGCTTAGAGTCTTAGAGCTTAGAGTGTTATAGCTGAGATTCGTATATCTGAGAGTCGTAGATCTTAGATTCTTATAGCTTAGAGTCTTGTAGCTTAGAGTCGTATAGCTTAGAGTCTTATAGCTTAGAGTCTTACAGCTCAGAGTCTTATAGCTTAGAGTCTTATTGCTTAGAGTCTTATAGCTTAGAGTCTTATAGCTCAGAGTCTTATAGCTTAGAGTCTTATATTTTAGAGTCTTACAGCTTATTAGAGTCTAAGAGTCTTATAGCTTAGAGTCTTGTAGCTTTAAGTGTTATAGCGTAGAGTCTTATAACTTAGAGTCTTATAGCTTAGAGTCTTATAGCTTAGAGTCTTATAGCTTAGAGTGATATAGCTTAGAATCTTATATTTTAGAGTCTTATAGCTTATTAGAGTCTAAGAGTCTTATAGCTTAGAGTCTTGTAGCTTGAAGTGCTATAGCGTAGAGTCTTATAACTTAGAGTGTTATAGCTTAGAGTCTTATAGCCTAGAGTCTTATAGCTTAGAGTCCTATAGCTTAAGGATTGGAGGGTTATAGCTTAGAGTTTTATAGCTTAGAGTCTTATAGCTTATTAGAGTCTAAGAGTCTTACAGCTTAGAGTCTTGTAGCTTGAAGTCTTATAGCTTAGAGTCTTATAGCTTAGAGTCTTATAGCTTAGAGTCGTACAGCTTAGAGTCTTATAGCTTAGAGTCTTATTTCTTAGAGTCTTAGAGCTTAGAGTCTTGTATATTAGAGTATTATAGCAAAGAGTGTTATAGATTTTAGTTTTATAGCTTAGAGTCATGAATCATATAGTCTTATAGCTTAGATACATGTATCTTAGAGTATTTTAGCTTATAGTCTTGTTGATTATTGTCTTATAGGATTTATTCTTGTTTCTTATTGTCTTATATCTTCGAGTCTTTCGTGTTTTAGTAATTTATCTAAGAGTGATACATCAAAGAGTAGTATAAATTAGAGTGAAACAGATTATAGTCAAGTGGGATATAGTCCAACATCTTTTCGTTTTATAGCTTATAGTATTATATATTAGTTTCGTGTAGCGTAGAGTCTTATATATTATATTCGTATTGCGGAGAGTCTAAACGCTTTTATAAAAAAATCTTAGTGACTTTATTATAAGTAACTTATATAATAGTGGAATATATATTAGAGTAGTATAGCTTAGATGTTAGTGTCTAAAGTCTTAGGGTCTTGGCGCTGATTTATTTAAGACTTAATTGATTATAGATGAATTTATTATTTCTTAGTTTTGTCTATGTGCATTTTATTAAAGATTATTATATCTTCTTTTGTTATAAATTTTAGTTTGATTTATTTGAATGTTATAGATTTGAATCTTATTGCTTAGAGTCTTATCGCTTAGAGTTTTATAGCTTAGAGTCTATAGCTTAGAGTCTTAGAGTTTAGAGCCTTATGGCTTAGAGCCTTATGGCTTAGAGTCTTATGTCTTAGAGTCTTATAGCTTAGAGTCTTATAGGTTAGAGTCTTATAGATTAGAGTCTTATATCTTAGAGTTTTATAGCATAGAGTCTTATAGATTAGAGTCTAATAGCTGAGAGCTTGGAGTAATATAGCTTAGAGTTTTATAGCTTAGAGTCTTACAGCTTAGAGTCTTATAGCTTAGAGTCTTATAGCTTATTAGAGTCTAAGAGTCTTATAGCTTAGAGTATTATAGCTTTAAGTCTTATAGCTTAAATTCTTTATAGATTAGAGTCTTATAGCTTAGAGTCTTATAGCTTAGAGTCTTATAGATTACAGTCTTATAGCTTAGAGTCTAATAGCTGAGAGATTGGAGTATTATAGTTTAGAGTTTTATAGCTTAGAGTCTTACAGCTTAGAGTCTTATAAATTAGAGTCTTATAGCTTATTAGAGTCTAAGAGTCTTATAGCTTAGAGTCTTAAAGCTTGAAGTCTTATAGCTTAGAGTCTTATAGCTTAGAGTCTTATAGCTTAGAGTCTTATTGCTTAGAGTCTTATGGCTTAGAGTCTTATAGATTAGAGTCTTATAGTTTAGAGTATTATAGTTTAGAGTCTTATAGCTTACAGTCTTATAGCTTAGAGTCTTATAGCTCAGAGTCTTATAGCTTATAGTGTTATAGCTTAGAGTCTTATAGCTTAGAGTCTTATATCTTATCATCTTATAGCTTAGAATGTTTTAGCTTATAGTTTTATATCTTAGAGTCTTTTAGATTAGAGACTTATTGCTTAGAGTCTTATTGCTTAGAGTCATATAGCTTAGAGTCTTATAGATTAGAGTCTTATAGTTTAGAGTCTTTTAGCTTAGAGTCTTATAGCTTAGAGTCTTATAGCTTATAGTATTATAGCTTAGAGTCTTATAGCTTAGATTCTTATAGCTTAGAGTCTTATAGCTTAGAGTCTTATAGCTTAGAGTCTTATAGCTTAGAGTCTTATAGCTTAGAGTCTTATAGCTTAGAGTCTTATAGCTTAGAGTCTTATAGCTTAGAATCTTATATTTTAGAGTCTAATAGCTTATAAGAGTCTAATAGTCTTATAGCTTAGAGTCTTGTAGCTTGAAGTCTCATAGCGTAGAGTCTTATAACTTAGAGTCTTATAGCTTAGAGTGTTATAGCTTAGAGTCTTATAGCTTAGAGTCCTATAGATTAAAGCTTGGAGTGTTATAGCTTAGAGTTTTATAGTTTAGAGTCTTACAGCTTAGAGTTTTATAGCTTAGAGTCTTATAGCTTATTAGAGTCTAAGATTCTTACAGCTAAGATTCTTGTAGCTTGAAGTCTTATAGCTGAGAGTCTTATAGCTTAGAGTCTTGTAGCTTAGAGTCTTATAGCTTAGAGTCTTATAGCTTAGAGTATTATAGCTTAGAGTTATATAGCTTAGAGGCGTATAGCTTATATTATTATATCTTATAGTCTTATATCTTATAGTATTATAGCTTAGAGTCTTATAGCTTAGAGTCTTAAAGCTTAGAATCTTAGAGCTTAGAGTCTTATAGCTTAGAGTCTTATAGCTTAGAGTCTTTTAGCTTGGAGTATTATAGCTTAGAGTCTTGTATCTTAGAGTCTTATAGCTTAGATTCTTATAGCTTAGAGTCTAATAGCTTAGAGTTTTAAAGCTTATAGTCTTATAGCTGAGAGTCTTATAGCTTAGAGCTTAGAGTCTTATAGATTTGAGTTTTATAGATTATAGTCTTACAGATTAGAGTCTTCTATCTTAGAGTCTTATAGCTTATTAGAGTCTAAGAGTCTTATAGCTTAGAGTCTTGTAGCTTTAAGTCTTATAGCTTAGAGTCTTATAGCTTAGAGTCTAATAGCTGAGAGCTTGGAGTGTTATAGCTTAGAGTTTTATAGCTTAGAGTCTTACAGCTTAGAGTCTTATAGCTTAGAGTCTTATATCTTATTAGAGTCTAAGAGTCTTATAGCTTATAGTCTTCTAGCTTTAAGTCTTATAGCTTAAATTATTTATAGCTTAGAGTCTTATAGCTTAGAGTCTTATAGCTTAGAGTCTTATAGCTTAGAGTCTTATAGCTTAGAGTCTAATAGCTGAGAGCTTGGTGTCTTAGAGTGTAGATTTTTATATATTAGTGTATTACAGATTAGAGTCTTATAAATTAGAGTCTTATAGCTTATTAGAGTCTAAGAGTCTTATAGCTTAGAGTCTTCAAGCTTGAAGTCTTATAGCTTAGAGTCTTTATAGATTATAGTCTTATAGCTTAGAGTCTTATAGCTTAGAGTATTATAGCTTAGAGCCTTATGGCTTAGAGTCTTATTGCTTAGAGTCCTATAGCTTGGAGTATTATAGTTTAGAGTCTTATAGTTTAGAGTCTTATAGCTTACAGTCTTATAGCTTAGAGTCTTATAGATTAGAGTATTATATCTTAGAGTCTTATAGCTTAGAGTCTTATAGCTTAGAGTCTTATAGCTTATAGTCTTATAGCTTAGAGTCTTATAGCTTAGAGTCTTATAGCTTAGAGTCTTATAGCTTAGAGATTAGAGTCTTATAGCTTAGAGTCTTATAGCTTAGAGTCTTATAGTTTAGAGTCTTATAGATTAGAGTCTTTTAGCTTAGAGTCTTATAGCTTAGAGTCTTATAGCTTAGAGTTTTATAGCTTAGAGTCTTATAGCTTAGAGTCTTATAGCTTAGAGTCTTATAGCTTAGAGTCTTATAGCTTAGAGTCTTATAGCTTAGAGTCTTATAGCTTAGAGTCTTATCGCTTAGAGTCTTACAGCTTAGAGTCTTATATCTTAGAGTATTATATTTTAGAGTCTAATAGCTTATAAGAGTCTAATAGTCTTATAGCTTAGAGTCTTATTGCTGGAAGTCTTATAGCTTAGAGTCTTATAACTTAGAGTATAATATCTTAGAGTCTTATAGCTTAGAGTCTTATAGCTTAGAGTCATATCGCTTAAAGCTTTGAGTGTTATAGGTTAGAGTTTTATAGCTTAGAGTCTTACAGCTTAGAGTCTTATAGCTTAGAGTCTTATAGCTTATTATAGTCTAAGATTCTTACAGCTAAGAGTCTTGTAGCTTGAAGTCTTATAGCTTAGAGTCTTATAGCTTAGAGTATTATAGCTTAGAGTCTAATAGCTGAGAGCTTGGAGTATTATAGTTTAGAGTTTTATAGATTAGAGTCTTACAGCTTAGAGTCTTATAAATTAGAGTCTTATAGCTTATTAGAGTCTAAGAGTCTTATAGCTTAGAGTCTTCAAGCTTGAAGTCTTATAGCTTAGAGTCTTTATAGCTTAGAGTCTTATAGCTTAGAGTCTTATAGCTTAGAGTCTTATAGCTTAGAGCCTTATGGCTTAGAGTCTTATGGCTTAGAGTCCTATAGCTTGGAGTCTTATAGTTTAGAGTCTTATAGTTTAGAGTCTTATAGCTTAGAGTCTTACAGCTTATAGTCTTATATCTTTGAGTCTTATAGCTTTTAGTCTTATATCTTATAGATATATAGATTTAATTCTTATAGCTTGTCTTCTTTTAGCTTAGAGTCTTATAGCTTAGAGTAGTATAGCTTAGAGTCTTATAGGTTAGAGCCTTATGGGTTAGAGTCTTATGGCTTAGAGTCCTATAGCTTAGAGTCTTATATGTTAGAGTCTTATAGCTTAGAGTCTTTTAGCTTAGAATCTTATATATTAGATTATTATATATTAGAGTCATTAAGCTTAGAGTCTTATAGCTCAGAGTCTTATAGCTTAGAGTCTTATAGCTTAGAGTCATATAACTTAGAGGCTTATAACTTAGAGTCTTATAGCTTAGAGTTTTATAGCTTAGAGTTTTACAGCTTAGAGTCTTATAGCTTAGAATCTTATATTTTTGAGTCTAATAGCTTATAAGAGTCTAAGAGTCTTATAGCTTAGAGTCTTATAGCTTAGAGTCTTGAATCTTAGAGTCTTATAGTTTAGAATCTTATAGCTTAGAGTCTTATAAATTAGAGTCTTATTGCTTAGAGTGTATATCTTACGGTCTTATAGCTTAGAGTGTTATAGCCTATAGTTTTATAGCTTAGAGTCTTATACCTTAGAGTCTTATAGATTATAGTATTATAGCTTATAGTATTATAGCTTTTAGTGATATAGCTTAGAGTGTTATAGCTTATTGTCTATTAGCTTAGAGTCTTATAGCTTAGAGTCTTATAGCTTAGAGTCTTAAGACTTAGATTATTATAGCTTGGAGTAATATAGCTTAGAGTCTTAAAGATTAGAGTCTTATAGCTTCGAGTTATATAGTTTAGAGAAATATAGCTGAGAGTCATAAATATTAGGTCCATATAGCTTAGAGTTTTAGAGCTTTAAGTCTTATATATTAGAGTCTTATAGCTTAGAGTCTTATATTTTAGAGTCTTATAGCTTATTAGAGTCTAAGAGTCTTATAGCTTAGAGTCTTGTAGCTTGAAGTATTAGAGCTTAGAGTCTTATAACTTAGAGTCTTATAGCTTAGAGTCTTATAGCTTAGAGTCTTATAGCCTGGAGTCCTATAGCTTAGAATCTTATATTTTAGAGTCTTATAGCTTATTAGAGTCTAAGAGTCTTATAGCTTAGAGTCTTGTAGCTTGAAGTGCTATAGCGTAGAGTCTTATAGCTTAGAGTGTTATAGCTTAGAGTCTTATAGCCTATAGTCTTATAGCTTAGAGTCCTATAGCTTAAGGCTTGGAGGGTTATAGCTTAGAGTTTTATAGCTTAGAGTCTTATAGCTTATTAGAGTCTAAGAGTCTTACAGCTTAGAGTCTTGTAGCTTGAAGTCTTATAGCTTAGAGTCTTATAGCTTAGAGTCTTATAGCTTAGAGTCTTATAGCTTAGAGTCTTATACCTTAGAGTCTTATATATTAGAGTCTTATAGCTTAGAGTCTTATAACTTAGAGTCTTATAGCAAAGAGTGTTATAGCTTATTGTCTTTTAGCTTAGAGTCTTATAGCTTAGAGTCTTATAGCTAAGAGTCTTATATATTATATTCTTATGTCTTAGAGTCTTATAGCTTATAGTCTTATAGCTTAGTGTTTTTTAGTTTTTAGTGCTAAATCTTAGAGTTTTATGGATTATATTCATATTGCTTATAGTCATACTGCTTATATTCTTATAGCATAGAGCCTGACAGATTAGATTCAACTGTCTTGTAGCCTAACATCTTAAAGTATTATATCTTAGGGTCTTATAGCTTAGTGTTTTACAGTGTATAGTCTTATAGATTATTGTCTTACCGCTTAGAGTCTTATAGCTTAGAGTCTTATAGCTTAGATTATTATATCTTAGAGTCTTATATCTTAGAGTATTATTGCTTAGAGCGTTGAGGGTTATAGCTTATAGTGTTATAGATTAGAGTCTTACAGCTTAGAGTCTTATAGCTTAGAGTCTTATAGCTTATTAGATTATTAGAGTCTTATAGCTTAGAGTCTTGTAGCTTTTAGTCTTATAGCTTAGAGTCTTATAGCTTAGAGTCTTATAGCTTAGAGTTTTTTAGCTTATAGTCTTATAGCTTAGAGTCTTATCGCTTAGAGTTTTATAGCTTAGAGTCTATAGCTTAGAGTCTTAGAGTTTAGAGCCTTATGGCTTAGAGCCTTATGGCTTAGAGTCTTATGGCTTAGAGTCTTATAGCTTAGAGTCTTATAGTTTAGAGTCTTATAGTTTAGAGTCTTATAGCTTAGAGTTTTATAGCATAGAGTCTTATAGCTTAGAGTCTAATAGCTGAGAGCTTGGAGTAATATAGCTTAGAGTTTTATAGCTTAGAGTCTTACAGCTTAGAGTCTTATAGCTTAGAGTCTTATAGCTTATAAGAGTCTTAGAGCCTTATAGCTTATAGTCTTATAGCTTTAAGTCTTATAGCTTAAATTCTTTATAGCTTATAGTCTTATAGCTTAGAGTCTTATAGATTAGAGTCTTATAGCTTAGAGTCTTATAGCTTAGAGTCTAATAGCTGAGAGCTTGGAGTATTATAGTTTAGAGTTTTATAGCTTAGAGTCTTACAGCTTAGAGTCTTATAAATTAGAGTCTTATAGCTTATTAGAGTCTAAGTGTCTTATAGCTTAGATTCTTCAAGCTTGAAGTCTTATAGTTTAGACTATTATAGATTAAAGTCTTAGAGCTTAGAGCCATATTGCTTAGAGTCTTTTGGCCTATAGTCAGATAGCTTGGAGTCAGATAGTTTATAGTATTTTAGTTTAGAGTCTTATAGATTACAGTCTTCCAGATTAGAGCCTTATAGATTAGAGTCTTATAGTTGATAGTTTTATAGCTTAGAGTCTTATAGCTTAGAGTCTTATAGCTTATCGTATTATAGCTTAGAGTCTAATAGCTTATAGTTTTATAGCTTATAGTCTTATAGCTTAGAGCATTATGGCTTAGAGTCTTATGGCTTAGAGTCCTATAGCCTAGAGTCTTATAGTTTAGATTCTTCTAGCTTTGAGTCATTAGTCGTTTTTTCTTAGATAATATTGTATTAGCTATTAGTGTCTTTTAGCCTTTTTACTTATAGCTTCTATTCTTATATATTTGTGTAATAAAGCATATCTACTAATGTCTGAGAGTCGTTTATATTATCGACAAACTGATTATATCCATTTTTATGTGCTTATTAAATATTATAGTCTTATAGCTTAGAATCTTATATTTTAGAGTATAATAGCTTATAAGAGTCTAATAGTCTTATAGCTTAGAGTCTTGTAGCTTGAAGTCTTATAGCGTAGAGTCTTATACCTTAGAGTCTTATAGCTTAGAGTCTTATAGCTTAGAGTCTTATAGCTTAGAGTCCTATAGCTTAAAGCTTGGAGTGTTATAGCTTAGAGTTTTATAGCTTAGAGTCTTACAGCTTAGAGTTTTATAGCTTAGAGTCTTATAGCTTATTAGAGTCTAAGATTCTTACAGCTAAGAGTCTTGTAGCTTGAAGTCTTATAGCTTAGAGTCTTATAACTTAGAGTCTTATAGCTTAGAGTCTTATAGCTCAGAGTCTTATAGCTTAGAGTCTTATAGCTTAGAGTATTATAGCTTAGAGTCGTATTTCATTGAGAATACTTGATTATATACTTTTTTATTTGTTTCATATATATTATATTCTTTTATATTATATTCTTTTATCTTAGATTCTTATAGCTTAGATTTTTATAGCTTACAGTATTATAGCTTAGAGTCTTATAGCTTAGAGTTTTATAGCTTAGAGTCTTACAGCTTAGAGTCTTATAGCTTAGAATCTTATATTTTAGAGTCTAATAGCTTATAAGAGTCTAAGAGTCTTATAGCTTAGAGTCTTATAGCTTAGAGTCTTGAATCTTAGAGTCTTATAGCTTAGAATCTTATAGCTTATAGTCTTATAACTTAGAATATTATAGATTAGTGTTTATAGATCAGGGTCTTATAGCTTAGAGTCTTATAGCTTATAGTTTTACACCTTAGAGTCTTATACCTTAGAGTGTTATATATTAGAGTCGTATATCTTAGAGTCATATAGATTTGAGTCTTATTGCTTTGAGTGTTATATCGAATTGTCTCATATATTATAGACTCATGTCTTATAGTCTTACATCTTAGAGTGTAATCGCTTAGAGTCTTATAGCTATTATACCTATTTGTTTGAGAAGTATTTAGTTTCGTCATATTGATTAGAGTCGTATAGCTTAGAGTCCTATTGCTAAGTTTATCACTGCTTAGAGTCTTAGTTCTTGTAGCCTATTAGCTCCTAGTCATATAGAGCAAATAAATATATCTCATAGATTTAAATATTGTAATCTTAACATTGATTGTCTAACATATTAATAGTTTCTAATATTCTTATATCTTAGAGTCTTGTAGCTTTTAGTGTTTTAGCGTAGAGTCTTATACCTTAGAGTCTTATATCTTAGAGTCTTATAGCTTAGAGTGTTATATCCTGGAGTCATATATCTTAGACTCTTATTTTTTATAGTATTATATCTTATTAGATTCTAAGAGTCTTATAGCTTAGAGTCTTGTAGCTTGAAGTGCTATAGCGTAGAGTCTTATAACTTAGAGTGTTATAGCTTAGAGTCTTATAGCCTAGAGTCTTATAGCTTAGAGTCCTATAGCTTAAGGCTTGGAGGGTTATAGCTTAGAGTTTTATAGCTTAGAGTCTTATAGCTTATTAGAGTCTAAGAGTCTTACAGCTTAGAGTCTTGTAGCTTGAAGTCTTATAGCTTAGAGTCTTATAGCTTAGAGTCTTATAGCTTAGAGTCTTATATCTTAGAGTCTTATAAATTATATTCTTATATCTTAGAGTCTTATAGCTTAGAGTCTTATATCTTAGAGTCTTATAGCAAAGAGTGTTATAGCTTATTGTCTTTTAGCTTAGAGTCTTATAGCTTAGAGTCTTATAGCTTAGATTCTTATATCTTAGAGTCTTATAGCTTAGAGTCTTATAGCTTAGAGTCTTATAGCTTAGAGTCTTATATCTTACAGTCTTATAGCTTAGAGTCTTAGTTCTTTGTTTCTTAGATATTATATTCTTATTTAACAGATTCTTTTAGCTCAGAGTCATTTAGATTAGAGTCTTAAAACTTAGACTCTAATCGCTTAGTTCATATTATCTCAGATACTTAGATCTTCTTGTCTTACATCTTAGTTTCCTTCTGCGCATACTGTTTTAGATTAGAGTAATATATCTCATAGTCTTAAAGCTTAAATTCTTACTACATAGAGTCTTTCATATTATAGTCTTATAGCTTAGAGCTTAGAGTGTTATTGCTTAGAGTTTTATAGCTTAGAGTCTTAGATCTTAGAGTCTTATAGCTTAGAGTCTTATAGATTATTAGAGTCTTAGAGTCTTAGAGCTTAGAGTCTTTTAGCTTGTAGTCTTATATCTTAGAGTCTTATAGCTTAGAATCTTATATCTTAGAGTCTTCTAGCTTAGAGTATTATATCTTAGATTATTATCGCTTAGAGTTTTATAGCTTATAGTATATATCGTAGATTCGTTTAGTTTATAGCCTTATTGATTAGAGTCTTATGGCTTATAGTCTTATGGCTTAGAGTCTTATAGATTAGAGTCTTATAGTTTAGAGTCTTATAGATTATAGTATTATAGCTTATAGTTTTATAGCATAGAGTCTTATATCTTAGAGTCTAAAATCTTAGAGCTTAGAGTGATATAGATTAGAGTCTTATAGCTTAGAGTCTTACAGCTTAGAGTCTTATAGATTAGTGTCTTATAGCTTATTAGAGTCTAAGAGTCTTATAGCTTATAGTCTTCTATCTTTAATTCTTATTGCTTAACTTCCTTATAGCTTAGATTCATATAGCTTAGAGTCTTATAGCTTAGAGTCTTATAGCTTAGAGTCTTATAGCTTAGAGTCTTATAGCTGAGAGCGTGGAGTCTTAGAGCGTAGATTCTTATAGATTAAAGTCTTACAGCTTAGAGTCTTATACATTAGAGTCTTATAGCTTATTAGAGTCTAAGAGTCTTATAGCTTAGAGTCTTAAAGCTTGAAGTCTTATAGCTTAGAGTCTTATAGCTTAGAGTCTTATAGCTTAGAGCATTATGGCTTAGAGTCTTATGGCTTAGAGTCCTATAGCTTGGAGTCTTATAGTTTAGAGTCTTATAGTTTAGAGTCTTTTAGCTTAGAGTCTTATAGCTTAGAGTCTTTTAGCTTAGAGTCTTATAGCTTATAGTCTTATAGCTTAGAGTCTTATAGCTTAGAGTGTTATAGCTTATAGTATTATGGCTTATAGTCTTATAGCTTAGAGTTTTATAGCTTAGAGTCTTATAGCTTATAGTCTTATAGCTTAGAGTCTTATAGCTTAGAGTCATATAGCTTAGAGTCTTATAGCTTAGAGTCTTATAGTTTAGAGTCTTGTAGCTTAGAGTCTTATAGCTTAGAGTCTTATAGCTTAGAGTATTTTAGCTTAGAGTCTTATAGCTTATAGTCTTATAGATTAGAGTCTTATAGCTTAGAGTCTTATAGCTTAGAGTCTTATAGCTTAGAGTCTTATAGCTTAGAGTCTTATAGCTTAGAGTCTTATAGCTTAGAGTATTATATCTTAGAATATTATATTTTAGAGTCTAATAGCTTATAAGAGTCTAATAGTCTTATTGCTTAGAGTCTTGTACATTTTAGTCTCCCAGATTAGAGTCTTATAACTTAGAGTATTATAGATTAGAGTATTATAGGTTAGAGTACTATAGCTTAGAGAACTTTCGCTTATACTTTTGAGGCTTATAGCTTTGAGTTTTATAGATTAGAGTCTTACAGCTTAGATTTTTATAGCTTAGAGTCTTATAGCTTATTATAGTCTAAGATTCTTACAGCTAAGAGTCTTGTAGCTTGAAGTCTTATAGCTTAGAGTCTTATAACTTAGAGTCTTATAGCTAAGAGTCTTATAGCTCAGAGTCTTATAGCTTAGAGTCTTATAGCTTAGAGTCTTATAGCTTAGAGTCTTGTAGCTTAGAGTCTTCTATCTTAGAGTGTTACATATTATAGTCTTATAGCTTAGAGTCTTATAGCTTAGAGTCTTATAGCTTAGAGTCTTATAGCTCAGAGTCTTATAGCCTAGACACTTATTGCTTAGAGTCTTATAGTTTATTTTAGCTTAGAGTATTATAGCTTAGAGTCTTGTAGCTTATAGTATTATAGATTATAGTCTTTTAGCGTATAGTATTATAGCTTAGAGTGTTATAGCTTAGAGTCTTATAGCTTAGAGCTTAGAGTCTTATAGCTTAGAGTCTTATAGCTTAGAGTCTTACAGCTTAGAGTCTTATAGCTTAGAGTCTTATAGCTTATAAGAGTCTTAGAGTCTTATAGCTTAGAGTCTTGTAGCTTGAAGTCTTATAGCTTAGAGTCTTATAGCTTAGAGTCTTATAGCTGAGAGCTTGGAGTGTTATAGCTTAGAGTTTTATAGCTTAGAGTCTTACAGCTTAGAGTCTTATAGCTTAGAGTCTTATAGCTTATTAGAGTCTAAGAGTCTTATAGCTTAGAGTCTTCTAGCTTTAATTCTTATAGCTTTATTTCTTTATAGATTAGAGTCTTATAGCTTAGAGTCTTATAGCTTAGAGTCTTATAGCTTAGAGTCTTATAGCTTAGAGTCTAATAGCTGAGAGCTTGGAGTTTTAAAGTTTAGAGTTTTATAGCTTAGAGTCTTACAGCTTAGAGTCTTATAAATTAGAGTCTTATAGCTTATTAGAGTCTAAGAGTCTTATAGCTTAGAGTCTTCAAGCTTGAAGTCTTATAGATTAGAGTCTTTATAGCTTAGAGTCTTATAGCTTATAGTCTTATAGCTTAGAGTCTTATAGCTTAGAGACTTATGGCTTAGAGTCTTATGGCTTAGAGTCCTATAGCTTGGAGTCTTATAGTTTAGAGTCTTATAGTTTAGAGTCTTATAGCTTAGAGTCTTATAGCTTAGAGTCTTATAGCTTAGAGTCTTATAGCTTAGAGTTTTACATCTTAGAGTCTTACAGCTTAGATTATTATATATTATAGTCTTATGGATTAGAGTCTTATAGATTAGATTCTTATAGCTTAGAGTCTTATAGCTTAGAGACTTATGGCTTAGAGTCTTATGGCTTAGAGTCTTATAGCCTAGAGTCTTATAGGTTAGAGTCTTATAGTTTAGAGTCTTGTAGCTTAGAGTCTTATAGCTTAGAGTCTTGTAGCTTAGAGTTTTATAGCTTAGAGTCTTATATCTTAGAGTCTTATAGCTTAGAGTGTTATAGCTTAGAGTTTTATATCTTATAGTCTTATAGCTTAGAGTCTTATAGCTTAGAGTTTTATAGCTTAGAGTCTTACAGCTTAGAGTCTTATATCTTAGAATCTTATATGTTAGAGTCTAATAGCTTATAAGAGTCTAAGAGTCTTCTATCTTAGAGTGTTGTTGCTGGAAGTCTTATAGCTTAGAGTCTTATAACTTAGAGTCTTATAGCTTAGAGTCTTATAGCTTAGAGTCTTATAGCTTAGAGTCATATTGCTTAAAGCTTGTAGTGTTATAGCTTAGAGTCTTATAGTTTAGAGTCTTACAGCTTAGAGTTTTATAGCTTAGAGTCTTATAGCTTATTAGAGTCTAAGAGTCTTACAGCTAAGATTCTTGTAGCTTGAAGTCTTATAGCTTAGAGTCTTATAGCTTAGAGTCTTATAGCTTAGAGTCTAATAGCTGAGAGCGTGGAGTCTTATAGCTTAGAGTTTTATAGCTTAGAGTCTTACAGCTTAGAGTCTTATATATTAGAGTCTTATAGCTTATTAGAGTCTAAGAGTCTTATAGCTTAGAGTCTTCAAGCTTGAAGTCTTATAGCTTAGAGTCTTTATAGCTTAGAGTCTTATAGCTTAGAGTCTTATAGCTTAGAGTCTTATAGCTTAGAGCCTTATGGCTTAGAGTCTTATGTCTTAGAGTCCTATAGCTTGGAGTCTTATAGTTTAGAGTCTTATAGTTTAGAGTCTTATAGCTTATAGTCTTATAGCTTAGAGACTTATAGCTTAGAGTCTTATATCTTAGAGTATTCTAGCTTAGAGTCTTATAGCTTAGAGTCTTATAGCTTATAGTCTTATAGCTTAGAGTCTTATAGCTTATAGTCTTATAGCTTAGAGTCTTATAGCTTAGAGTCTTATGGCTTAGAGTCTTATAGCTTAGAGTCCTATATCTTAGAGTCTTATAGCTTAGAGTCTTATATCTTATAGTTTGTGATACGTTAGTCTTAGAGCTTTTAGCTCATTGATTAGAGTCTTATATGTTTGAGGGATATATCGTAGATTCTTACAGATTAGAGTCTTATATCTTAGATTATTACGTATTTTATTCTAAAGCTTAGAGTCTTCTTATATCTAATCGTCGTAAGGATTAAAATAGTATATATTAGAGCCTTATACACTAGAGTCTTACAGTTTAGAGTCTAATAGCTTATAAGAGTCTAAGAGTCTTATAGCTTAGAGTCTTATAGCTTGAAGTCTTATAGCTTAGAGTCTTATATCTTAGAGTATTATAGCTTAGAGTATTTTAGCTTAGAGTATTTTATCTTAGAGTCCTTTAGCTTAAAGCTTTGAGTGTTATAGCTTAGAGTTTTATAGCTTAGAGTCTTACAGCTTAGAGTTTTATAGCTTAGAGTCTTATAGCTTATTAGAGTCTAAGAGTCTTACAGCTAAGAGTCTTGTAGCTTTAAGTCTTATAGCTTAGAGTCTTATAGCTTAGAGTCTTATAGCTTAGAGTCTTACAGCTTAGAGTCTTGTGGCTTGAAGTCTTATAGCTTAGAGTCTTATAGCTTAGAGTCTTATAGCTTAGAGTCTTATAGCTTAGAGTCTTATAGCTTAGAGTCTTATAGCTTAGAGTCGTATAGCTTAGAGTCTTATAGCTTAGAGTCTTATAGCTTATAGTATTGAATCTTAGATTCTTATAGCTTAGATTCTTATAGCTTAGAGTCTTATAAATTAGAGTCTTATAGCTGAGAGTGTATAGCTTAGGGTCTTATAGCTTAGAGTCTTATAGCTTAGAGTCTTATAGCTTAGAGTCTTATAGCTTAGAGTCTTATAGCTTAGAGTCTTATAGCTTAGAGTCTTATATCTTAGAGTCTTATAGCTTAGAGTGTTATAGCTTATTGTCTATTAGCTTATTGTATTATCTCTTTTATACTTATAGCTTTGAGTATTATAGATTTTTGCCGTTTAGCCTTGAGCATGTGATATTAGAGTCCTATAGCTTAGAGTCTTACAGCTTACAGGCTTATAGCTTAGATTATAATAGCTTAGAGTCTTATAGATTAAAGTATAATATCTTAGAGGTATGTATCTTAGAGTATTATAGATTAGAGTCTTATAGCTTATTAGATTCTAAGAGTCTTATAGCTTAGAGTCTTGTAGCTTGAAGATTTAGAGCGTAGAGTCTTATAACTTAGAGTCTTATAGCTTAGAGTCTTATAGCTTAGAGTCTTATAGCCTGGAGTCCTATAGCTTAGAATCTTATATTTTAGAGTCTTATAGCTTATTAGAGTCTAAGAGTCTTATAGCTTAGAGTCTTGTAGCTTGAAGTGCTATAGCGTAGAGTCTTATAACTTAGAGTGTTATAGCTTAGAGTCTTATAGCCTAGAGTCTTATAGCTTAGAGTCCTATAGCTTAAAGCTTGGAGGGTTATAGCTTATAGTTTTATAGCTTAGAGTCTTATAGCTTATTAGAGTTTAAGAATCTTATAGCTTAGAGTCTTGTAGCTTGAAGTCTTATAGCTTAGAGTCTTATAGCTTAGATTCTTATAGCTTAGAGTCTTATAGCTTAGAGTCTTATATCTTAGAGTCTTATAGCTTAGAGTCTTATAGATTAGAGTCTTATAGCTTAGAGTCTTATAGCTTAGAGTTTTATAGCTTTGATTTTTATAGCTTAGAGTCTTTTAGCTTACAGTCTTTTCCCTTAGTTAATAATAGCTTATTGACTTATACATAATATGAGCTCCTTGTCTGTGATATTTTAGACTTGGTTATGTGTTTCTTATATAAATGAGTCATATAGATTAGATCATCATAGATTATTTTAATATATAATTTATTCTTATATAGTATATACATTCATATTAGAGTCAGTAAGATTATACTCTTCTAGTTCAGAGTATTATAGCTTAGAGTCTTATAGCTTAGAGTCTTATAGCTTAGAGTATTTTAGCTTAGAGTCTTATAGATTAGAGTCTTATAGCTTAGATTGTTATAGCTTAGAGTCTTATAGCTTAGAGTCTTATAGCTTAGAGTCTTATAGCTCAGAGTCTTATAGCTTAGAGCTTGGAGTGTTATAGCTTAGAGTTTTATAGCTTAGAGTCTTACAGCTTAGAGTCTTATAGCTTAGAGTCTTATATCTTCTTAGATTCTTAGAGTCTTATAGATTAGAGTCTTGTAGCTTTAAGTATTATAGCTTAGAGTCTTATAGCTTAGAGTCTTATAGCTTAGAGTCTTCTAGCTTATAGTCTTATAGCTTAGAGTCTTATCGCTTAGAGTTTTATAGCTTAGAGTCTATAGCTTAGAGTCTTAGAGTTTAGAGACTTATGGCTTAGAGTCTTATGGCTTAGAGTCTTATGGCTTAGAGTCTTATAGCTTAGAGTCTTATAGTTTAGAGTCTTATAGTTTAGAGTCTTATAGCTTATAGTTTTATAGCATAGAGTCTTATAGCTTAGAGTCTAATAGCTGAGAGCTTGGAGTGTTATAGCTTAGAGTTTTATAGCTTAGAGTCTTAAAGCTTAGAGTCTTATAGCTTAGAGTCTTATAGCTTATTAGAGTCTAAGAGTCTTATAGCTTAGAGTCTTCTAGCTTTAAGTCTTATAGCTTAAATTCCTTATATCTTAGAGTCTTATATCTTAGAGTCTTATAGCTTAGAGTCTTATAGCTTAGAGTCTTATAGCTTAGAGTCTAATAGCTGAGAGCTTGGAGTATTATAGTTTAGAGTTTTATAGCTTAGAGTCTTACAGCTTAGAGTCTTATAAATTAGAGTCTTATAGCTTATTAGAGTCTATGAGTCTTATAGATTAGAGTCTTCAAGCTTGAAGTCTTATAGCTTAGAGTCTTTATAGCTTAGAGTCTTATAGCTTAGAGTCTTATAGCTTAAAATCTTATAGCTTAGAGCCTTATGGCTTAGAGTCTTATGGCCTAGAGTCCTATAGCTTGGAGTCTTATAGTTTAGAGTCTTATAGTTTAGAGTCTTATAGCTTAGAGTCTTATAGCTTAGAGCCTTATAGCTTAGAGTCTTATAGCTTAGATTTTTATAGCTTAAATTATTGTATCTTATAGTATTAAGCGTATAGTCTTATAGATTAGTGTTTTAATCTTAGTATTATAACTTAGATTCTTATAGCTTAGAGTCTTATAGCTTATATTTTTATATCCTAGAGTCTTTTATCTTAGAGTATTATAGCTTAGAGCTTAGAGTCTTAAAGCTTAGAGTCTTACAGCTTAGAATATTATATTTTAGAGTCTAATAGCTTATAAGAGTCTAAGAGTCTTAGAGCTTAGAGTCTTGTGCCTTTAAGTCTCTCAGCTTAGAGTCTTATAACTTAGAGTAGAATAGCTTAGAGTCTTATAGCTTAGAGTCCTATAGCTTAGAGACCTTTAGCTTATACTTTTGAGTGTTATAGCGTTGAGTTTTATATCTTAGAGTCTTACAGCTGCGAGTGTTATAGCTTAGAGTCTTATAGCTTATTAGAGTCTAAGAGTCTTACAGCTAAGAGTCTTTTAGCTTGAAGTCTTATAGGTTAGAGTCTTATTACTTAGAGTATTACAGCTTAGAGTCTTATAGCTCAGAGTTTTACAGCTTAGAGTCTTATTGCTTATTTTCTTTTAGCTTCGAGTCTTGTAGCTTAGAGTCTTTTAGCTTAGAATCTTATATATTAGAGTCTTATATATTATAGTATTATAGCTTAGAGTCTTATAGCTTAGAGTCTTATAGCTCAGAGTCTTATAGCTTAGAGTCTTATAGTTCAGATTCTTAAAGCTTAGAGTCTTATAGCTTAGAGTGTTATAGCTTAGATTCTTTTAGCTTAGAGTCTTATAGCTTATAGTCTTATAGCTTAGAGTCTTATAGTTTAGACTCTTATAGCTTAGAGTCTTATAGCTTAGAGCTTGGAGTGTTATAGCTTAGAGTTTTATAGCTTAGAGTCTTACAGCTTAGAGTCTTATAGCTTAGAGTCTTATAGCTTATTAGAGTCTAAGAGTCTTATAGCTTAGAGTCTTGTAGCTTGAAGTCTTATAGCTTAGAGTCTTTTAGCTTAGAGTCTTATAGCTTAGAGTCTTATCGATTAGAGTCTTATAGCTTAGAGTCCTATAGCTTAGAGTCTTATAGTTTAGAGTCTTATAGTTTAGAGTCTTATAGCTTAGAGTTTTATAGCTTAGAGTCTTATAGCTTAGAGTCTTATAGATTAGAGTCTTATAGCTTAGTGTCTTACAGCTTAGAGTCTTATAGTGTACCGGGAGTAAAACACGATATATTTGAAATACCAAAATAAAGTTCCTTCTTTAATTCGGACTCTATAATTAAGCTAAATCTAGTTTCAAAAATGAAAAATTCCCTAATCAGCAAAGACAAGAAACTGCAATCTTTGGATTTCGCTAAGACAGTGAGCAATAAGAAAAGTGCTACGCACAATATTTTTAAGGACGTTTAAACGATAAGAACCGTGTGAACGCCTAAATCATCAAAAATATTTAAGACGTATTATTGGACGAGGGTTCGCGTCCTTGGGGCACGTGAGCCAATGGCAGGCAGTCCCTAGAGCGCAGGACGAAAGAACTGCGTTTGGGAGTGGGGAAAATGTGTTTTTTAATTGGAATGTTAAGTGGGATCTAAAAGAGCTCGTACCGCAAACAATCTCGGTCACCATTTATTTGTCTTTGAAGTGACCCGTTGCTGTACAACTAAGCATGTAAGTTTAATAAATCTATTGTCTTTTTATGAGTGTTCGTTTCTCTTGTATGTCTGAGTCTAGTCCGATAATAGGTAACTAGTTCGCCAGTCCCCAAGGTAAATGCTCCCAAAGGAATCTGACCTCCAAGCGGCGCTATAGGAGAAATCTCTATCACCACGAGCAAACCTTTTCTATTACCACAAACAAACATTCAAGGGTACAAATGGTGCGGTCGGACATTGGAGGAAGACTGCGAACTAGTTAGGCTGTATAAACTCTGTAATTCAAATTTTATTTTCGTAAAGATACAGACATATAAGAAAATTTACTAGGCCTAGAACCGATTGGCTACTATAGGAAACCCATTATATATAATTGTATATATTTGACAACCCAAAATTTTTTTAATTAAATTTTATAAAAATTTTATAAAACCGCAAAAAAAAAAAAAACTAAAATATGGAAGATATAAATTAATTAATATTATTGCATAATTTATTCGCGAAAAAAATATAAATTTCGAAATCTATCCCGGAATACAATGGTCAATCAGATATTGACGAATTTAATATCCAATTGACCCAGTTTGTACAATTAACAAAAACAGACGTTGGAGCGTTAAGAGACATGCTCCTATTACGATTAAGAGGCCAGGCCTTAACCTTTCTAAAACAGGTCGAGCATACCATATGAAGTAACGCCAACTTGCCAATAAATACGGTTGATGACTTGTTAAAAGCATTCAAAGAGAGTTTTATAGAAACCAGTTCAATAAATAAATTAAAACATGGAGTAGTAAGCTTTGATTTTTCACAGAATATAAGGGAATACCTGGATAATATAAGTATTTCTGTAGAAGCAAAATACGGAAGTGGTTCTGGCCAACTGTATGAAAAAATCATACTAAATACCTTTTTGCAAGGGCTACCCCCAAAACTATATAGAGTAGTAATATCCAAGAACATTCAGACATTGGATCTTGCAGTCCAAGAGGTAGAACGACTAATTGAAGTTGATAAAATGGTTGCTAATCATAGTAATACAAAAATAAACAGCCTAGGCGACTCAAACGCTAACCTAATCTTCAAGGGCGATCAGGCATCACCCAATTTCTTTTCAAGGGATAATTCCCCAGTAGCACAAAGAAACAATACGCCCGAACCCGCTAGGCAGAAAACAGTACGTTTTCAGCCCATTAACCCTACAATAATAAGGTGCGATAACTGCAATCATGTTGGCCACATAGCGAGAGAGTGCCACTATGTCCCCAATCCCATACCAAGAAATGCTGTCGGTAATACGCAAAATTACGGTAACCATTTGTTCAGAAGAACAAATTTTAGCACCGGTCGTGCAATAGACTATAGCCAGGGGGAATTGCGCCAATCAGTACCTTATAATGCGTACCAACCAAATCTGTATAGCCCTTTCCCCAACAGGCAAATTAATTACCGGTTTGAAAACCCAAATACTCGCCAAGGCCAATATAATGCGAGAATGCAATATAAAAATCATGAAAATTTGCCGATGAGAAATGAAAATTTTACAAGCCAACAGCACTGGCAAACGACGCCAGCAAATGGCACTGACACGAGACATCCACGCTACCATAATAATACATGGCGAAGACTGGCAGACGTAAATCATTTAAATATGCCTACGGAACCTAATACGTCTGAATATCTATTACAGGCACCGAGAAATGAAATAAATTCTCAGGGAAACGCTTCAGGCCCCTCAGAAACATAAGTTGGACCCCGAGGGTGCCAGGGATATTTAATAGGTCCAAAACAATACTAGTGCCTTCTTGTAGTGATATTATTAACAAGTTACCTATATTTAATGACTTTTTTGTAGAAAACGTTTACTTTACGGCCTTAATTGACAGTGGTGCTACTGTAAATATCATAAACTCTTGCGTATTTAATACGTTGCCTCTGCACATTAGGCGACAAAAAAACCCAAATAATCCCAATTTAACAAGTGTTACAGGCCATAAATTAAACGCAAAAGGGTCAATTTGCCTAAACGTAAAAAGAGACAACAGAACCTTCATGACAAATTTTATTATATGCGATAATCTCCCATATAAAGCTATTATAGGGGCAAATTTTCTAAGGTCTAATGAAATACTATTAGACGTAGCCACCGAGAAGTTTGTATACCCAGCTAAGGTGGGGAAAAGAATTTCTACCTTAAGAAATCGTAACAGAAGTTACGAAGATAACATAACAGTAAAAAAAACTTCTAGTGGTATAAGGTCGAAGTATTTTGAACCCCATGTCTCGCAAAGACATGGCATAATTGGAAATTTGTTCAATTATCCTGAAAGATATCGCAGAAATGAAGCAAATTTAAATAATAACAGTATTGAATCTGCGAAAATAAAAATAGGAGATATGCGACAGTAAAGATCAAATGAAATTAAGAAAATAGTGGAATTGTGTAAAAACATAATAAAACCCAACGTGACGCCACAAGATGCCGCAACAGCGCAGCATAGCGCCAGCATGAATCTAATAAACAATAAAAATGAAGAGAAATATTACGGATTTGCTATAAGGAAAACAAAAGTCCCTCCCAAAACGATGCAAAAAATCCAAATATCACAACTGATCGAGCCAATAATTAGCAAATCAGAAATATGGTTTGCGACACCGTCTGAAATACCCGAAAATCTGTTATGCGAGGAACAGATTATATATTATGACAAAGGGGAAGGTTTTATTTGGGTAACCAATAACCATTAAAACGATACAATTACAATTAAAAAGGGGACTAGTTTAGTCCAAATCCAGGTTTTAACGGAAAATGATTTAAATACATGGGAAAATTCAAAAAGAAACATAGTTAACGGTATTAAAACTTCAAATAACGAATATCCTTTGACTAAATCGCAATTTTTAAACAAATTTAAAATGGATCATATTACGTATATGGAAATTAAGAAAAATTTTTGCTAATTATTTTGTATTTTTATGGATTTTTTTTCTGCATCTGAAAATGACATGGGGATGATCCCATTTTACCAGCATTCATTTTTAACGACTGGTAATCCCGTAGCAAAACAGCCATATCGCGTGCCATATAAGCACAAAGAGTGGTTAAAAAATAAAATCCATGAATTAGAAAGGAACGAGATTATACGCCCAAGTATAAGTCCGTATAGTGCACCAATAATCTTAGTACCAAAAAATAATGGAGATTTCAGACTCGTTGTAGATTATAGGGCTCTCAACAAACAAGTAGTTAGCGATAAATTTCCTCTACCAAGAATAGACGAAATTCTTGACTAAATTTCAATCAAAAACAAAATTTTTAATTCTTTGGATCTTACCCAAGGCTACCACCAAGTGAAAATAGCCGAAAAGGATGTCCATAAAACTGCATTTTCAGCATCCGAATATGGATCTTATGAATACTTGAGAGTACCATTTGGGCTTAAAACAAGTTCAAGCGCGTTATGCAGACCCCTATTGCACCTGTTAAGAGGATTAAAGAATATAATTCATTTTGTTGACGATATTATATGCGTGGGGGAAAACACTGAGCAACACTTGGCAACTTTAGCTGAGGTGTTCGAGAAGTTCAGGCAAGGCAATTTAAAATGCCGGCCTGAGAAAGTAAATTTATTTCAATCCAAAATTAAATTTATAGGAGTAGTAGTAACCCAGGGAGAGATATCCCCAGACCCTGATAAAATAAAATGTGTTGAAAACCTCAAGCCCCCCAGAACTATGAAAGAATTAAGGGGAATTTTAGGACTTACTGGCTACTTTAGAAAATTTTTACGCAATTAGGCTCAAAGTGCGAAACCTCTCTCTTAACGATCGAAATTAAATTCACAGAATGTGACCTGGTCACATGAAGCGAAAACGTCCCGAGACCAACTCACCCAGGCACTCATGTCCGACCAAATTTTCTAACTCACTTAGTTCGACCATGGACCATACATAGTTACCACTGATACTAGCTCAAAGGGCGTAGGCGCTATCCTTTCGCAAACAAACCCAGTAGAAAACCCTAACCCTCTACAGGGAACACCTAAACAAATAGAACAAGTTATATGCTATTCAAGTAAAACTCTATCAAAAGGCGAAAGTAGTTATTCCGCCACAAACTTAGAATTGCTATCTATTATCTACCACTTGGACAAATTTAGACATTATTTAATTTGTAGAAAATTTATATTACGATCAGACCATAAAAGCTTGCAGTACCTACACACATTTAAAAACCCCACGGGCATTCTAGCGAGATGGATCATGAAAATCCAATACCTAGATTATGAATTTGAACACTTAAAGGGAAAACAAAACGCAGCTTGCGACTTTTGAGTAGGTATCCAGAAAATGATCAGTCGGAAACTGAAGAAAATTAAGTTAATGATATTAATTCTAAAATCAAACATGGATGTAAGAAAAACAAATTCAAAGATCCAGTAAAAGACAAAAAGATTAACTATTGTCCCCTGTCTTTGGACAATATAAAAAGAAAGCAAAAAAAGGACGAAATGTGTGCAGCACTAATTGATTATTTTGCGAATAATGAGGCGTTACCGGATAAATTCAAAACTATTAGAAAAGAGATAGATAATTTCTACTACGACCTTGATGAAGAAATACTGTGTAGAATTGTGACTGCTGAGACAAATAGAAACCAAACCTCGATAATACCTGTATTACCACAAAGCTTGATAGGGCCCGTATTTGAATATTTTCATTCAGACACAGGTGGAAATTCAGGAGTTATGAAAATATTCCATAAGCTAAAACAATACTTTTACGTACAATCGACACTGACAAAACATAAAGAATTTGTAAGTACATGCGAAGCATGTAACCTGAGAGAAATCCCCCCAGCTGATCGAAATCCTCCAATGGGAAGGGTTCCAGTAGCAAAGTACTGCTTCTATGTTATCTCATTTGACCTGTACGGGACTACTGGAGGCTTACCTGTTTCCAGCAGATGCCATACGTGTATTCTTTCGGTGGTAGATCATTTGTCAGGATTTACTTGTGCAAAAGCATTAAAAATTCAAGGTGCTTATGCCACAAGTAAGGCATTAGCAAAATTATTTTTACAATTTGGCATTCCTAATAAAATTTTGAGTGACAACGGGAGCAATTTTGTTGCAAAAGTAACAAAACATTTAATGAGTTTTCTTAATATAGAGAAAATGGTGACAGCGCCGTATCATCCACAAGCTAATGGCAAAATAGAAAACAGACATAAAATATTTTCTACAGTTCTATGTATTTATACGAAAGACAATAGGAGCGACTGGGATAAATTCTTACATTATTTAACCAACGTAATCAACACTGATTATTCCTAAAAAACAAAAGAAAATCAATTTTTTTTAATTTTTGTTCTATATTTTATAATCCGTTTTTATTAGTTTTTTTATTATGTGATATTTTAACACGACTCATAAGATTATAAACAAGAATTCAATAATAGGATGAGGAAAACTTATAAGATAGTTAGGCACGAATTTGAAAAATGTAAAATAAACCAAGAGCTAAGAAACTAACCCAAAATCAAGGGGGGTACTGATTTCAAAGTAGGAGACTTCGTTTACCTAAAGAACGAGACAAAAACGGAAGGAAAAAAACTTTCCAACAAATATTCTGGGCCGTACAGAATAGTCAAAAAGTACGATAATGAATATACCTTTAAAATGGAGAACCCCGAGAGCGGAAAAACTTACCAAGCGCATGTTAGCCGAATAAAAACAGCCAAATTTCCAGAGAGATGGGTATCCCATCCCTCTTCTACTGAGTCGTCAGATTCGGAAAATGAGCCCCCTAGGTCAAGACTGGCAGAGCTAAAACCCTTTAATTTCAAACAAGATTATTTTGAAAATGAAAGTGATGAACAAAACTTTGAAGAATTTTTGGCTATGGAAAATCTAGTTATTCCAGATAAAAAATCCGTAATACCAGTAAGAATAAAAACGCCAAAAAGCCCAACAAATTATTCATCAGCAAACACAGGAGATTTAGATTATACACTATCTCCAAAAACTCAATTGTTTCCAGATAGAATCTCGACCCCATGTCCCCCCCACAGATTTCCAGATGATATGGTTTCCCCTACAACACCAATAGAAAGGCCCCTGTCATTACAGGAAGAATTAAACAGAGCTGTAGAAACCACCGGTATTACTTTAAAGAAAAATCCTCTCAAAGAGTTAATTAAAACAAGCCTGCGAGAAGCTATGAATTTAATAAATTTTCACATAAAAACGAGTCAGAGTACAGTGCCCGGTACTAAAACTCCAAAGGATGACCAGCAAGGTCAATATCATGATATACCTGTGTCCAAGGTCAAACCTAAACACGACTGGACATGGTCTTCACGGAGGGAATCCCTACTGCAAAGAATACCCCATCCCCCTGAAGACATGGCCTTCAAACAATGGAGGAACCCCGCAAAAACTATTGATTCCTCCCAAAGCTCTCATGAATCTTTCAAATCCCCCGAGTTGAGAACTCAAGGCGAGGACTTAGAGAATAAACCTTCTACTTCCAGGGGAGCAGAAATTTACGAAGGAATGGCAGGTGATACTACAAAAATTGCAACCTCTAAAATTTCTTATCCGGATTCGTCAGCAACCAGTTCTGAAGAGTCTGAAGTCTAACCAGACCAAATAGTAGCTAAAGAAATAGGGAAAGCAAGGCCAACCTCAGCAGCCTCACACGGTAAAAAAACTAAATTAAAAGTGAAAGAGTTTTTTAAAAAAAAATAAAAAAATTTTTAAATTATTTAGATAGACAACCCTAAAAATAAAAAACTGCAAGAAACCGAGTAGACCATCACGACACAGTCAGGTAGAACTGTTAAAAAACCTGACAGATGGAAATATCCCTAATTAATGTAAAGACAAATTTTAAATATATTAATTTAACACCATAATAAATTCAAAAGTGTGCAAGTAAAGTTAACCAAGTCAATATTAATGAAAAAAAAATAAAATAATACGAGTAATGTCAAAACGTTGACGATCACAGAAAATAACCACCAGTGGGAAGCTCGTGGTATAATGAAAACGACAACTCGCGACGGACCAAGTTTTGTGGGAAGCCTGGGGAGAAACCCAAAGCCCATGTAGCTTTTATCTGTTGGGTTTTGGCGGTCCCCTCGGATTTTCTATGAAAAATCGACCCAGGTCCAAACATAAGAAGGTTCTGTCTCCCCTACCGACCGTGTTATCAACGACAAAATCATAGATCCTAAGCGTGTTGTTGTTATACTTGGTCATTGGACACCAGGTATAGGGACAACACGTAGGGAATCATATGGAATTCAACTTATTTAGCTAGAACATGATCTAAATCGTGTTTTGCTCTATTTTTAAGTTTTTAGTGTTTAGTCATCCCCTTTACTTGCAAAGGAACTAGTGAAATCAACCCTCATTGTAATAAGGGCTGATGTCATCAAAAAAAAATTACCAGGACAGAAAGGTCTAATTATGGGCTGATCGTGTTCATAGTTTTGAACTGTGGGGTGATCATGTTCATGGTTCTAATTGTGAACATTTTCAGATCATGACAATGGAATCAAAATCTACTGGAAGGGCGATAATTGATACGGAGTTCATTAGCATAATGAATGCGAAGGAAAACATTATATATTCGGCAGCTATGTTAGTCGTGGACGAACAAGGAAATAAAATATACGAGAAAGAATGGGATGTAACCTACAACCTTAAAGGGTATGCTCCCCACACTTGTAGGTATGGTTTAGCACTTGCAAATTCCCCCAAGTATCGTCCGGCTAGAGGGGAGGTCAAAACAAAATATAGGAAAAGAAGCGCAAAGCAACTCGGCTGTCTACAATTATTGATAAGGCGCCTACAAAAGAACCTCAATATCAAGTATTTCTATTGCAAGGGACCCACTCAAACAGATTTATTACTCCTTGATAAATGCAGAGCCCCCAAAATTTGCTATAACCTCGAAAAAAATCACCAATGTGTCAAGTATGAAGGCATACATCATCCTTTAGCGGAAATTCAATATTTCAAACAATTTTTATTTGACCCTGAATCTGAAGAATACAAATCCATCGGTAGCAAATTATTTCTGAAACGTGTGAAAACTTACCAAAGGAAAAGAGACGCCCATAAAAATAATAACAAGAAAATAAAGAAAAGATTCTAAACTCAAAACTACCCATTAGTAGGTGACTTCTGAAGAAATTAACCTCCTATGCATAAGATATTTTGGAATAGTGCAGATGATAATTGTTTTAGGCTTACGCACAAGTTAGGATACCAGTGTAATTATGTACTGTACGCCTGCTTACCTATATTTTCCTTACTCAAGAAATATAATGCAAAAAAAAAAAGATTACTAGCTAAACTTTAAGGTTATATCTCAACCAGTCTTAGAGACATATCACGGCCAGAATTAAGTTCTAAAATCCTAACCTTACTTTCCTAACCTATCTAATCATTAAATAATCATTCTGTTTTACGCTCACAAGTCAGTTTTCCTTGGCCAATGCCTCAAAATGATTACAAAAAAAAAAGGGAGTATACAAAATAAGTTTACAAAAAAAGAGGTACAATAAATGATAAATTAATTATAGAAACAAACAAGAAGATGAGTCCTAAGAATATCATCCTTATCCTCGTTGTTCACGCAGTGGCCCAAGACGTTGTAAAACACGGAGTAATATTCAAGCATGAAAATTCACTCCTAGTTAGCCATGACGCATGGAAAATCTTTATGAAATTGGATCCCAAACCTTTTGAAACCTTGTTCCAGCAAGTAACAAGGATATAAAAAAACACGAATGAACTCAATGCATTGATATTTCAATACCTTAGATCGAACAAAGGACTACAGGCCAGTAAAATAATACATAATAAAGATAATAAAGAATTTCCGACTTCGGTTATACCCAAACAAAAATCAAAATTCGTAATAGATGAGCCTGATGAGAAAAGGACAGGAATCGACATGGCATTCGGAACGAGCACTGAGGAAGACAGAGAGAAAAGACTGGCGAATAATATGGAAGACTCAGCAAAAGACGTTGCTAAAACAAAATTAATTCAAAACCCTCAACTACTGATTACAGAGAAAGGAAAACCTTACAATGGAAATCACGCAACGAACGACGAACAACCGTTACCCAACCCAAATGAGAAAAGTACAAAAAAAATTTCAACTCATCAAGCCTACTTAATACTATATAGACAAAGATTACAAGCCCTATTTGAATTATTCAACACGGAAATACAAAAATTAAAACAAAGTACCACGAAGATTTTCGAAGTATTCTTTCAAAGAAATAAATACCGTAGATCCATAGGCCTAAGTCCCAACATCGGAGAACTCGCCTCCCAATTCTTCGGTTTAACGACAGATTACGCCCTAAACAGCCGCAAGGACAATGTCAGACAGTTGAACAATGCCATGAACGTAACATTACACGTTCAAGAGATACAAGCCAGTGTAGCAAATTACCAGAGAGATAAAATCGATATGATATCTAAGAGAATCTCGAAAACCATAAACGTAATGAATTACTTAAGGAATGAAGCGGACCGCGTGGTAATAGACGCGAGCTTAACCATGATTTCACTCGACACAATTACCATGTCATTACTAAATTTGGCGACAGACGTCAGCAAGTTCGAGTTTGCACTATTTGCCCTCACGGGAGGAACTTTGTCCCACGACCTAGTAGATCCTTCTAGCCTAAAATGTATGCTAGACAAAATAAAAACGCACCTAACGTTTGGCTTACATCTGCCCCTAGAACCAGAAGTATCAAATTTATTCCATTACTATACTAAATTAAAAGTCCACGTCACGGAAATAAATGCACAGCTATTTGTAGTGGTAACAATTCCATTGATAAATCAACAATCCGTTTACGACCTGTACAAAATTTCGACCTTCCCGGCAAACATAAAGACAACGAATTAATTTATGACCATCACGCCTGAAGCAGAATATTTGCTTATTGATCAAGATAGACGAAAATACGCCCTAGCCAATCCACAAGACTTAAAAGAGTGCGTACCATTCAAAAACTTAGTATGCCAACTCACGTTACCTATTTATAACGTCAAACCTGGATCATGTATGTTAGACATATTTTTGAAAGACACACAACAGGAAGAAACACCGAATTCATGCGAAGCCGTGGTAGGAAGTACTAAGCGAGAAATATTCATTCACCTAAAAAATGACCTTTGGTTATTCTCAGTTCCAAGAGAAACCGTCGGAACTCTGTCTTGTTACAATAATACGGAAAGAATAGAACCAAGTTACAAGACAGAAGTACTGTTAAAACACGTGGGTACGATAACCATAAAACAAGGGTGTCGACTCGTAACTAAAGAGTCAACCGTCCGAAAGCCGTTAATTACCACAAGCACAAAGGTAATAAGTCCCGAAATAACCAACTTCAAGGCGATCAACCTGTCGTACACTATTCCCAAACTAGAAAACGAGGAAATTAAAACCTCGGTATGGTCAAAAATAGAGAAAAATAAAGGAACGATAAGGCTTACAAAAATAAGAGAGGCATTAGATTCACAGATTCCCCTATTTACAAACGAAGACCAAAGATTAGCGTATGTAGATAATAAATACGGATTGTTCTCGACCAATTTCTGGTGGAACACATTATCGGCCGTATGTTTCGTATTCGCAACCTCCCTGACCCTAAAAACCCTATTGACTTTTAATTACGGAAAAGTCTTAAGAATAAGAAGAAGAAAACCAAAAGAAGAACACGGAGAAACAGCTGAAATGCTGAGAATAAACCCGGAGCCACATGAAAACGTCTAAGCCAAGAAATAGGGAAGACATCAGAAAACTAGTGGGTATAGAGGTCTCCACTAGTCCTTGTTATGTCTTATTCCCCCATCGTAGTATCGTTTGCGTAAAACCGTGTGGTTATGACGCTGCAACATGCGTTTCTTACGTAGCACGGACTTGCGTGAACAATACAGGCATGAAAAGTACTGTAAAAGTAGACCTCAAACTTAATAATGTAGTGTAAATTATTTTTATTTCATATCGATATTTTCGTTATCAAAACAAATTGAAGAAATTTCTGTTTTAGATTTTCATTGTGAGTACTAATATTAGTGTATTTATTTAATTCTGTCTCATAGCTAAGAAATTATAACCCAATTAATGCGTGAATTATTGTATGTGTATTTACTTAAAAGAACATGTGATTCTGCCGCGTTGTCTTTATTACAGGAAAGTAAATGGACATTTTGGTCATTGAGTATTACAATAAGCTGCCCAGTACAGATACGACCCAGTAACATCTATTTTTATCATATCTCAACCAACGAAGAGTACTCACCATAACTCCAGGCAACTTTCATCCCAGCTTCGTCTACGAAAACAACAGTTACCTTCGACCGTCGTTTCTTCGACTATGAACCATATCATGTATCAGGTAACACGATATTTGAACCGCAGTATCAAGTACTTTAACGAACTATATAATCGCATAAACGCTGAGAAACCCATCGGCCAGTACAAGATATAAATACGTAGATATCGCTGTTGATACTCACTACGGACCCCATAATAATTTGACAGTATAGTGATGATATTTGAAGCTAAACGATATTAAACAATATTTAAAGTTAAAAGATACTTAAAGACATTTGAAGATATTTGAAGACGAAATTAAAGACAATTTGAAGTTTAATTCTGAGAACTCCATCAATCAGCACAAGATAAACAATATTTGAAGTTAAAAGATACTTAAAGACATTTGAAGATATTTGAAGACAAAATTAAAGACAATTTGAAGTTTAATTATGAGAACTCCATCAATCAGCACAAGATAGACGATATTTGAAGTTAAATGACACTTAAAGACATTTGAAGATATTTGAAGCAGAAATAAAGACAATTTGAACTTTAACTCTGAGAACACCATCGAGCAGTACAAGATAAACGATATTTAACGATATTTGAAGTTAAATGATAGTTGAAGATGTTTGAAGTTGAATTTAAAGACAATATATTAAGAGAGTTACTATAGTATGACGACAACCCGTTTCAAAAGGCACAAATGAACAATTTTACGCGAGAATACATTCTCTATGTGCCTCAAAAAATCCTAAAAATGATATGCTGAGAAGAAAAACACCAACACCTATAGTGTGAAGAATCATTTCCCAGTTGACCATTAGAACGATATTTAACGGTCATTTCCCAGTCGACTATTAGGAAAAACCTACCGTGTAAAGACAACTAGACTCAAACTGTTCCATGAAGAAACCATAACGTAAGTGCTTCGAAATTTTTGCCAGGACAAAAGGAGTGAAGGACCGTAATTTACAACAGAAGGGTGTAGTACACTAAGGACACGAAAGGTGATGAATAGATGTGAAGCTACATGTGTTACGTCCTAACAGCTTTGACAATGCAAAAATCTAAATAGTGAAAGTGTTTTAATGTCATCTGTGAATATGTTGAACCAAATATTGTATGTTATAAATCATTTATGTATGTACCACAAGTAGAATTAGGTGTAATATTATTATGTTACTCATTTAACGTTGTGTAGATAGTATGTAGTACGTAATATATAAAGCAAAAAAAAAAAAGAGAACTAACCTAAAATTATAATTGGCCAAAAATTTTTTGAAAATTAAAATTAATAATTTTTTTTGATAGAAAAAAAAAAAAAAAAATCTTTAGTATAGTAGCTAACCTATAACCAAAAAAAATCTTAGTCCGGTAGATGAATTTTAGATAGGGATGTATAATAAAATAATAAAAATAATTGAAAAATTTTAAAACTCCTGATGGGCAGTAACTAATGACGGGGCGTCATTAGTTCATGGGAAGGGTGATATGTACCGGGAGTAAAACACGATATATTTGAAATACCAAAATAAAGTTCCTTCTTTAATTCGGACTCATATAATCAAGCTAAATCTAGTTTCAAAAATGAAAAAGTCCTTAATCAGCAAAGACAAGAAACTGCAGTCTTTGGATTTCGCTAAGACAGTGAGCAATAAGAAAAGTGCTACGCACAATATTTTTAAGGAAGTTTAAACGAGAAGAACCGTGTGAACGCCTAAATCATCAAAAATATTTAAGACGTATTATTGGACGAGGGTTCGCGTCCTTGGGGCCCGTGAGCCAATGGCAGGCAGTCCCTAGAGCGCAGGACGAAAGAACCGCGTTTGGGAGTGGGGAAAATGTGTTTTTTAATTGGAATGTGAAGTTGGATCAGAGAGAGCTCGTACGGCAAATAATCTCGGTCACCATTTATTTGTCTTTGAAGTGACCCATTGCTGTACAACTAAGCATGTAAGTTTAATAAATCTATTGTCTTTTTATAAGTGTTCGTTTCTCTTGTATGTCTGAGTCTAGTCCGATAATAGGTAATTAGTTCGCCAGTCTCCAAGGTAAATGCTCCCAAAGGAATCTGATCTCCAAGTGGCGCTATAGGAGAAATCCCTATCGCCACGAGCAAATCTTTTCTATTACCAATATCAATTCTTCAATGGTACAATAGCTTAGAGTCTTATAGCTTAGAGTCTTGTAGCTTAGAGTTTTACAGCTTAGAGTCTTGTGGCTTTTAGTCTTATAGCTTAGAGTGTTTAAGCTTAGAGACTTATAGCTTAGAATCTTATAGATTAGATTCTTATAGCTTAGAATCTCATAGCTTAGAGTCATATAGCTTATAGTCTTATATATTAGAGTCTTATAGCGTATAATCGTATATCTTATATCGTTACAGATTAGGGTATTGTTGATTAGATTATTTTAGATTAGATTCTTATAGCTTAGAGTCTTATAACTTAGATTCTTATAGCTTAGAGTGTATATCTTAGAGTCTTATAGCTTAGAGTCTTATAGCTTAGAGTCTTATAGCTTAGAGTCTTACAGCTTAGAGTCTTATTGCTTGGAGTCTTATAGCTTTGACTGTTAGATCTTAGAGTCTTATCTTTAATATTATTATATCGTGGATTCGTTTTTATTTGTTTAGTATTGCTTAGAATAGTTTATCTTAGAGTATTATAGCTTAGGGTCTTGTATCTTAGAGTATTATATCTTATAGTCTTATATCTTATTGTATTATAAATTAGATTCTTTTATCTTAGAGTGTATATCGTATGGTCTTATATCTTAGAGTGTTATAGGTTAGAGTTTTATAGCTTTGAGTCTTATAGCTTAGAGTCTTATACCTTAGAGTCTTATAGCTTAGAGTCTTATAGCTTAGAGTCTTATAGCTTAGAGTCTTATAGCTTAGAGTGTTATAGCTTATTGTCTCTTAGCTTAGAGTCTTATAGCTTAGAGTCTTATAGCTTAGAGTCTGCTAGCTTAGAGTCTTATAGCTTAGACTCGTATAGCTGAGAGTCGTATAGCTTAGAGTCTTAGAGCTTAGAGTCTTATAGCTTAGAGTCTTATAGCTTAGAGTCTTATAGCTTAGAGTCTTATAGCTCAGAGTCTTATAGCTTAGAGTCTTATAGCTTAGAGTTTTATAGCTTAGAGTCTTAAAGCTTAGAGTCTTATAGCTTAGAATCTTATATTTTAGAGTCTTATAGCTTATTAGAGTCTAAGAGTCTTATAGCTTAGAGTCTTGTAGCTTGAAGTATTTGAGCGTAGAGTCTTATACCTTAGAGTCTTATAGCTTAGAGTCTTATAGCTTAGAGTCTTATAGCCTGGAGTCCTATAGCTTAGAATCTTATATTTTAGAGTCTTATAGCTTATTAGAGTCTAAGAGTCTTATAGCTTAGAGTCTTGTAGCTTGAAGTGATATAGCTTAGAGTGTTATAGCTTAGAGTGTTATAGCTTAGAGTCTTATAGCTTAGAGTCTTATAGCTTAGAGTCCTATAGCTTAAAGCTTTGAGGGTTATAGCTTAGAGTTTTATAGCTTAGAGTCTTATAGCTTATTAGAGTCTAAGAGTCTTACAGCTTAGAGTCTTGTAGCTTGAAGTCTTATATCTTAGAGTCTTATAGCTTAGATTCTTATAGCTTAGAGTCGTATAGCTTAGAGTCTTATAGCTTAGAGTCTTATAGCTTAGAGTCTTATAGCTTAGAGTCTTATATCTTAGAGTCTTATAGCAAAGAGTGTTATAGCTTATTGTCTTTTAGCTTAGAGTCTTATAGCTTAGAGTATTATAGCTTAGAGTCTTATAGCTCAGAGTCTTATAGCTTAGAGTCTTATAGCTTAGAGTCTTATAGCATAGAGTCTTGTATATTATAGTCTTATAGCTTAGAGTATTATCGCTTATTTTCTTATAGCTCAGAGTCTTATAGCTCAGTTTCAGATATCTTTAACTCTTACTACTTATATAATAACAGCTTAGATACTTATAGCTTAGATTCTTATAGCTGATGATTGCTTATTTTTGAATTAGAGCTTTGTTTCTTGTAGCTTAGAGTCTTGTAGCTCTGATTCATACATCTCTTATCCATACATCTTAGATACTATCAGCTTATGGTAATACTGATTTTATTCATCCAGCTCTTCTTCTTATAGCTTATAGCTTGGAGTCTTATAGCTTAGAGTCTTATAGCTTAGAGTCTTAGAGCTTAGAGTCTTCTAGCTTAGAGTCTTATAGCTTATTAGAGTCTAAGAGTCTTATAGCTTAGAGTCTTGTAGCTTGAAGTCTTATAGCTTAGAGTCTTATAGCTTAGATTCTTATAGCTTAGAGTATTTTAGCTTATTGTATTATAGCTTAGAGTCTTATAGCTTAGAGTCTTATAGCTTAGAGTCTATAGCTTAGAGTCTTTGAGTTTAGAGCCTTATGGCTTAGAGTCTTATGGCTTAGAGTCTTATGGCTTAGAGTCTTATAGCTTAGAGTCTTATAGTTTAGAGTCTTATAGCTTAGAGTCTTATAGCTTATAGTTTTATAGCCTAGAGTCTTATAGCTTAGAGTCTTATAGCTTAGAGCTTTGAGTCTTATAGCTTAGAGTCTTATAGATTAGAGTCTTACAGCTTAGAGTCTTATAGATTAGAGTCTTATAGCTTATTAGAGTCTTAGAGTCTTATAGCTTAGAGTCTTCTAGCTTTAAGTCTTATAGCTTAAATTCTTTATAGCTTAGAGTCTTATAGCTTAGAGTCTTATAGCTTAGAATCTTATAGCTTAGAGTCTAATAGCTGAGAGCTTGGAGTATTAAAGTTTAGAGTTTTATATCTTAGAGTCTTACAGCTTAGAGTCTTATAAATTAGAGTCTTATATCTTATTAGAGTCTAAGAGTCTTATATCCTAGAGTCTTCAATATTTAAGTCTTATATCTTAGAGTCTTTATAGCTTAGAGTCTTATAGCTTAGAGTCTTATAGCTTAGAGTCTTATTGCTTATAGCCTTATTGCTTAGAGTCTTATGGCTTAGAGTCCTATAGATTGGAGTCTTATAGTTTAGAGTCTTATAGTTTAGAGTCTTATAGCTTAGAGTCTTATAGCTTAGAGACTTATAGCTTAGAGTCTTATAGCTTAGAGTTTTATAGCTTAGAGTCTTATAGCTTAGAGTCTTAAAGCTTATAGTCTTATAGCTTAGAGTCTTATAGCTTATAGTCTTATAGCTTATAGTCTTATAGCTTAGAGCCTTATGGCTTAGAGTCTTATGGCTTAGAGTCTTATAGATTAGAGTCTTATAGCTTAGAGTCTTATAGTTTAGAGTCTTGTAGCTTATAGACTTTTATCTTATAGTCTTATATCTTTTAGTCTTATAGCTTTGAGTCGTATAGATTAGAGTCTTATAGCTTAGATTCTTACAGATTAGAGTCTTAAAGCTTAGAGTCTTATAGTTTAGAGTCTTATGGATTATAGTCTTATAGCTTAGAGTCTTACAGCTTAGAGTCTTATAGCTTAGAATCTTATATTTTAGAGTCTAATAGCTTATAAGAGTCTAAGAGTCTTATAGCTTAGAGTCTTGTAGCTTGAAGTCTTATAGCGTAGAGTCTTATACCTTAGAGTCTTATAGCTTAGAGTCTTATAGCTTAGAGTCTTATAGCTTAGAGTCGTATAGCTTAAAGCTTGGAGTGTTATAGCTTAGAGTTTTATAGCTTAGAGTCTTACAGCTTAGAGTTTTATAGCTTAGAGTCTTATAGCTTATTAGAGTCTAAGAGTCTTACAGCTAAGAGTCTTTTAGCTTTAAGTCTTATAGCTTAGAGTCTTATAGAATAAAGTCTTACAGCTTAGAGTCTTATAGCTTAGAGTTTTATAGCGTAGAGTCTTATAGCTTATTAGAGTCTTATAGCTTAGAGTCTTATAGCTTATAGTCTTATAGCTTAGAGTCTTATAGCTTAGATTGTTATAGCTTAGATTCTTATATCTTAGAGTATTATAGATTAGAGTCTTATAGCTTAGAGTCTTATAGATAAGAGTCTTATAGCTAAGAGTCTTATAGCTTAGAGTCTTATAGATTAGAGTCTTACAGCTTAGAGTCTTATAGCTTATAGTCCTATAGCTTAGAGTCATATAGTTTATAGACTTATTGCTTAAATTATTATCTCTTAGATTATTACATCTGATAGCTGTGTGGTTTATATATGTGTGGTTGATATATAAGAGTCTGATAGCAGACAATATTATATATAATATTAATATATATTTATAGAGTCTAAGAGTATTATAGCTTGGAGTATTTTATCTTGAATTCCTATGAATAAGAGTCTTTTAGATTAGAGTCTAAACTATTAGAGTCTTATACCTTGTAGTCTTATAGATTAGAGATTTATAGCTCGGATTCTTATAGATTATAGTCTTATAGCTTAGAGTCTTATAGTTTAGAGTCTTATAGTTTAGATTGTTATAGATTAGAGTCTTATAGCTTAGAGTCTTATAGCTTAGAGTCTAACAGCTGAGAGCTTGGAGTGTTATAGCTTAGAGTTTTATAGCTTAGAGTCTTACAGCTTAAAGTCTAATAGCTTAGAGTCTTATAGCTTAGAGTCTTATAGCTTAGAGTCTTATAGCTTAGAGTCTTATAGCTTAGAGTCTTACAGCTTAGAGCTTGGAGTGTTATAGCTTTGAGTCTTATAGCTTAGAGTCTTACAGCTTAGATTCTTATATCTTAGAGTCTTATATCTTATTAGAGTCTTAGAGTCTTATAGCTTAGAGTCTTGTAGCTTTCAGTCTTATAGCTTAGAGTCTTATAGCTTAGAGTCTTATAGCTTAGAGTCTTATAGCTTAGAGACTTATGGCTTAGAGCCTTATGGCTTAGAGTCTTATAGCTTAGAGTCTTATAGCTTAGAGTCTTATAGTTTAGAGTCTTATAGTTTAGAGTCTTATAGCTTAGAGTTTTATAGCTTAGAGTCTTATAACTTAGAGTCTAACAGCTGAGAGCTTTGAGTCTTATAGCTTAGAGTTTTATAGCTTAGAGTCTTACAGCTTAGAGTCTTATAGCTTAGAGTCTTATAGCTTATTAGAGTCTAAGAGTCTTATAGCTTAGATTCTTCTAGCTTGAAGTCTTATAGCGTAGAGTCTTATAGATTAGATTCTTATAGTTTAGAGTCTTGTAGCTTAGAGTCTTATAGTTCAGAGTCTTATAGTTTAGAGTCTAATAGCTGAGAGCTTGGAGTGTTATAGTTTAGAGTCTTATAGCTTAAAGTCTTACAGCTTATAGTCTTATATCCTAGAGTCTTATAGCTTTAAGTCTTATAGCTTAGATTCTTATAGCTTAAAGTCTTATAGCTTAGAGCCTTATAGCTTAGAGTCTCATAGCTTAGAGTCTTATGGCTTAGAGTCTTATGGCTTAGAGTCCTATAGCTTAGAGTCTTATAGTTTAGAGTCTTACAGCTTAGAGTTTTATAGCTTAGAGTCTTATAGCTTATTATAGTCTAAGAGTCTTACAGCTAAGATTCTTGTAGCTTGAAGTCTTATATCTTAGAGTCTTATATCTTCGAGTCTTACATATCATATTCTTATAGCTTATAGTCTTGTGGATAAGATTCTTATAGCTTAGAGGCTTATAGCTTAAAGTCTTACAGCTTAGAGTCTTATACCTTAGAGTCTTATAGCGTCGAGACTTATAGCTTAGAGTCTTATAGCTTAGAATCTTATAGCTTAGAATCTTATAGCTTAGAGTCTTATTGATTTTTGTCTTTTTTATTTGTGTATTATTGCTTAGATTCTTATAGATTAGAGTGTTTTAGCTTAGAGTCTTATAGCTTAGAGTCTTATAACTTATATTCTTATAGCTTATAGTATTATAGCTTAGAGTATTATATCTTAGAGTATTATATCTTAGAGTCTTATATCTTTGAGTCTTATAGCTTAGAGTCTTATAGCTTAGAGTCTTATAGCTTAGAGTCTTATAGCTTAGAGTCTTTTATCTTAGAGTCTTATAGCTTAGAATCTTACAGCTTAGAGTTATATAATTGAGCGTCTTATAGCTTAAAGCATTATAGATTAGAATATTAAATCTTAGAATATTATATCTTAGAATATTATATCTTAGAGTCTTATATCTTAGAGTCTCATAGCTTATAGAATTATATCTTATAGTTTTACATATTATAGTCGTATAGTTTAGAGTCTTATAGCTTAGAGTCTTGAATCTTAGAGTCTTATAGCTTAGAATCTTATAGCTTAGAGTCTTATAAATTAGAGTCTTATAGCTTAGAGTGTATAGCTTAGAGTCTTATATCTTAGAGTATTATAGCTTAGAGTCTTATAGCTTAGAGTCTTATAGCTTAGAGTCTTATAGCTTAGAGTCTTACAGATTAGAGTCTTGTGGCTTTTAGTCTTATAGCTTAGAGTCTTATAGCTTAGAGTCTTATAGCTTAGAGTCTTTTAGCTTAGAGTCTTATAGATTAGATTCTTATAGCTTAGATTCTTATAGCTTAGAGTCTTATATCTTAGAGTCTTATAGCTTAGTGTCTTATACCTTAGAGTCTTATAGCTTAGAGTCTTTTAGCTTAGAGTCTTATAACTTAGAGTCTTATAGCTTAGAGTGTTATAGCTTATTGTCTCTTAGCTTAGAGTCTTATAGCTTAGTGTCTTATAGCTTAGAGTCTTCTAGCTTAGAGTCTTATAGCTTAGAGTCTTATTGCTTTGAGTATTATAGCTTACAGTCCTATATCTTAGAGTCTTAGTTCTTAGATTATTACAGCTTAGAGTATTATACCTTATAGTTTTATAGCTTAAAGTCATATAGCTTATAAGAGTTTTATAGCTTAGATTCTTTCAGCTTAGAGTCATATATGTTATAGTCTTGTAGCTGAGAGTCTTATAGCTCAGAGGCTAATAGCTTAGAGTCTTATAGCTTAGAGTTTTATAGCTTAGAGTCTTATAGCTTAGAGTTTTATATTTTAGAGTTTTATAGCTTATTAGAGTCTAAGAGTCTTATATCTTAGAGTCTTGTATCTTGAAGTGTTATAGCGTAGAGTCTTATAACCTAGAGTCTTATAGCTTAGAGTCTTATATCTTAGAGTCTTATATCTTAGAGTATTTTATCTTAGAGTCTTTTATCTTAGAGCTTGGAGTGATATAGCTTAGAGTCGTATAGCTTAGAGTCTTACAGTTCAGAGTCTTATAGCTTAGAGTCTTTTAGCTTATAAGAGTCTTAGAGCCTTTTATCTTAGAGTCTTATAGCTTGAATACTTATAGATTAGAGTCTTATAGCTTAGATTCTTATAGATTAGATTCTTATAGATTAGAGTCTTATAGCTTAGAGTCTTATAGCTTAGAGTCTTATAGCTTAGAGTCTTATAGCTTAGAGTCTTATAGCTTAGAGTCTTATAGCTTAGAGACTTATGGCTTAGAGCCTTATGGCTTAGAGTCTTATTGCTTAGAGTCTTATAGCTTAGAGTCTTATAGTTTAGAGTCTTATAGTTTAGAGTCTTATAGCTTAGAGTTTTATAGCTTAGAGTTTTACAGCTTAGAGTCTTATAGCTTAGAGTCTTATATCTAATTAGAGTTTAAGATTCTAATATCTTAGAGTCTTATATCTTGAAGTCTTATATCTTAGAGTCTTTATAGCTTATAGTCTTATAGCTTAGAGTCTTATAGCTTAGAGTCTTATAGCTTAGGGTTTTATAGCTTAGAGTCTTATTGCTTAGAGTCTTATAGCTTAGAGTCTTATAGCTTAGAGTCTTATAGCTTAGATTCTTATAGCTTAGAATCTTATAGCTTAGAATCTTATAGCTTAGAATCTTATAGCTTAGAGTCTTAAAAATTAGAGTCTTATAGCTTAGAGTGTATAGCTTAGAGTCTTATAGCTTAGAGTTTTATAGCTTAGAGTCTTGAATCTTAGAGTCTTATAGCTTAGAATCTAATAGCTTAGAGTCTTAAAAATTAGAGTCTTATATATTAGAGTGTATAGCTTAGAGTATTATAGCTTAGAGTCTTATAGTTTAGAGTCTTATAGCTTAGAGTCTTATAGCTTAGAGTCTTATAGCTTAGACTCTTACAGCTTAGAGTCTTGTTGCTTGAATTATAATCTCATATGTTCTTAGAGATGCTAGAACTTTTTCTTTTTGTCGTGTATCAATGAATCCTATTTATCAGAGTATAGTGGCATATCGTTGATGTTAGCATAGTCTTATACAGCCTGGTCTTCTATCTGTGAAGCTTAGTCCTTAGATGCCTGTATAGTAGATACTAATTGATTATAGTGTTCTATCTTATAGTATTATAGCTTAGAGTCTTATAGCTTACAGTCTTATAGCTTAGAGTCTTATAGCTTAGAGTCTTATAGCTTAGAATCTTATAGCTTAGAGTCTTATAGCTTAGAGTCTTATAGCTTAGAGTCTTATAGCTTAGAGTCTTATAGCTTATAGTCTTATAGCTTAGAGGCTTATAGCTTAGAGTCTTATAGCTTAGAGTCTTATAGCTTAGAGTCTTATAGCTTAGAGTTTTATAGCTTAGAGTCTTACAGCTTAGAGTCTTATAGCCTAGAATCTTATATTTTAGAGTCTTATAGCTTATTAGAGTCTAAGAGTCTTATAGCTTAGAGTCTTGTAGCTTGAAGTGTTATAGCGTAGAGTCGTATAACTTAGAGTCTTATAGCTTATAGTCTTATAGCTTATAGTCTTCTAGCTTAGAGTCTTATAGCTTATAGTCTTATATCTTAGAGTCTTATAGCTTAGAGCTTGGAGACATATAGCTTTGGGTCTTATAGCTTAGAGTCTTAAAGCTTACAGTCTTCTAGCTTAGAGTCTTATAGCTTATTAGAGTCTAAGAGTCTTATAGCTTAGAGTCTTATAGCTTGAAGTCTTATAGCTTAGAGTCTTATAGCTTAGATTGTTCTAGCTTATAGTCTTTTAGCTTAGAGTCTTATAGCTTAGAGTCTTATAGCTTAGAGTATTATAGCTTAGAGTCTTATAGCTTAGAGTATTATAGCTTAGAGTCTTATTGCTTAGAGCCTTATGGCTTAGAACCTTATGGCTTAGAGTCTTATGGCTTAGAGTCTTATAGCTTAGAGTCTTATAGTGTAGAGTCTTATAGTTTAGAGTCTTATAGCTTAGAGTTTTATAGCTTAGAGTCTTAAAGCTTAGAGTCTTACAGCATAGAGTATTATAACTTATTAGAGTTTAAGAATATTATAACTTAGAGTATTCTATCTTGTAGTATTATAGTTTAGAATCTTTATAGCTTAGAGTCTTATAGCTTAGAGTCTTATAGCTTATATTCTCATATATCAGATTCTTATAGCTTAGAGTGTTATAGCTTAGAGTATTATTGCTTAGAGTCTTATAGATTAGAGACTTTTGGCTTAGAGTCTTATGGATTAGAGTCTTATAGCTTAGAGTCTTATAGTTCAGATTCTTATAGTTTAGAGTCTTATAGCTAAGAGTTTTATAGCTTAGAGTCCTATAGCCTAGAATCTTATATCTTATAGTATTATATCTTAGAGTCTTAGATCTTATAGTCTTATAGCTTAAAGTATTGTTGCTTAGAGTATTATCTATTAGAGATTAGAGTATTATATCTTAGATTCATATAGCTTAGGTTCCTATAGATTAGAATCTTATAGCTTAGAGTCTCATATTTTAGAGTCTTACAGCTTGTTAGAGTCTAAGATTCTTCTATCCTAGAGTCTTGTAGCTTGAAGTCTTATAGCTTAGAGTCTTATATCTTAGAGTCTTATAGCTTAGAGTCTTATAGCTTAGAGTCCTATAGCTTAGAGTCCTATAGCTTAAAGCTTGGAGTGTTATAGCTTAGAGTTTTATAGCTTAGAGTCTTAGAGCTTAGAGTATTATAGCTTAGAGTCTTATAGCTTATTATAGTCTAAGAGTCTTACAGATAAGAGTCTTGTAGCTTGAAGTCTTATATCTTATAGTCTTATAGCTTAGAGTCTTATAGCTTAGAGTCTTATAGCTTAGAGTCTTATAGCTTAGAGTCTTATAGCTTAGATTCATATAGCTTAGAGTCTTATAGCTTAGAGTCTTATAGCTTAGAGTGTTATAGCTTAGAGTGTTATGGCTTAGAGTCTTTTAGCTTATATTGTTATAAATTATAGTCTGATCTCTAAGAGACTGACAGCTATGTGATCTATAGCTTATTATCGTAGTGCCATGTTCCGTAGAGATCTGATTCATAGTTCTTATAGTCATATTGCTTAGATTCTTATGGCTTTGATTCTAATAGATTTTACTCTGATAGCTTATAATATTGTAGCTTTTAGTATAAAGATTATAGCTTTATTACGTATAGTCATAAGATTAGTGTTCAAGATTATATTCTTAAAGATTATAATCGAATTGATTATAGCTTTATTTCCTAGAGCCTTACATATTCGAGGCATACAGAGTAGAGTCTTATAGCTTAGTCTTATATCTTAGTGCTTAGAGTCTTATAGCTTGGAGTTTTATAGCTTAGAGTCTTACAGCTTACAGTCTTCTAGCTTAGAGTCTTATAGCTTATTAGAGTCTAAGAGTCTTATAGCTTAGAGTCTTGTAGCTTGTAGTCGTATAGCTTAGAGTCTTATACCTTAGAGTCTTATAGCTTAGAGTCTTTTTGCTTAGAGTCTTATATCTTAGAGTATTATATCTTAGAGTCTTATATCATATAGTCTTACAGCTTAGAGTCTTATAATTTAGAGTCTTATAGCTTAGAGTCTTATAGCTTAGAGTCTTATAGCTTAGAGTCTTATAGCTTAGAATCTTATAGCTTAGAATCTTATAGCTTAGAATCTTATAGCTTAGAGTCTTATAGCTTAGAGTCTTATAGCTTAGAGTCTTATAGCTTAGAGTCTTATAGCTTAGAGTCTTATAGCTTAGAGATTAGAGTCTTATAGCTTAGAATCTTATAGCTTAGAGTCTTAAAAATTAGATTCTTATAGATTAGAGTTTATAGCTTAGAGTCTTATAGCTTAGAGTCTTATAGCTTAGAGTCTTATAGCTTAGAGTCTTATAGCTTAGAGTCTTACAGCTTAGAGTCTTGTGGCTTGAAGTCTTATAGCTTAGAGTCTTATAGCTTAGAGTATTATAGCTTATATTCTTATATCTTATAGTATTATATCTTAGAGTCTTTTATATTAGAGTCTTTTATCTTAGAGTATTATAGCTTAGATTCTTATATCTTAGAGTCTTATAGCTTAGAGTCTTATAGCTTAGAGTCTTATAGCTTATAGTCTTATAGCTTAGAGTCTTATAGCTTAGAGTGTTATAGCTTAGTGTCTTATAGCTTAGAGTCTTATAGCTTAGAGTCTTATAGCTTAGAGTTTTATAGCTTAGAGTCTTATAGATTAGAGTCTTATAGCTTAGAGTCTTATAGCTTAGAGTCTTATTGCTTAGAGCCTTATGGCTTAGAGCCTTATGGCTTAGAGTCTTATGGCTTAGAGTCTTATAGCTTAGAGTCTTATAGTTTAGAGTCTTACAGCTTAGAGTCTTATAGTTTAGAGTCTTATAACTTATTAGAGTCTAAGAGTCTTATAGCTTAGAGTCTTCTAGCTTGAAGTCTTATAGCTTAGAGTCTTTATAGCTTAGAGTATTATAGATTAGAGTCTTATAGCTTAGAGTCTTATAGCTTATAGTATTATAGCTTAGAGAATTATAGATTAGAGTATTATTGCTTAGAGTCTTATAGCATAGAGTCTTATCGCTTAGAGCCTTATGGCTTAGAGCCTTATGGCTTAGAGTCTTATCGCTTAGAGTCTTATAGCTTAGAGTCTTACAGTTTAGAGTCTTATAGTTTAGAGTCTTATAGCTAAGAGTCTTATAGCTTAGAGTCTTATAGCTTAGAGTCATATAGCTTAGAGTTTTATAGCTTAGAGTCTTATGGCTTAGCGTCTTATAGCTTAGAGTTTTATAGCTTAGAGTTTTATAGCTTAGAGTATTATAGCTTAGAGTCTTATAGCTTAGAGTTTTATAGCTTAGAGTCTTACAGCTTAGAGTCTTATAGCTTAGAATCTTATATTTTAGAGTCTTATAGCTTATTAGAGTCTAAGAGTCTTATAGCTTAGAGTCTTGTAGCTTGAAGTCTAATAGCGTAGAGTCTTATAACTTAGAGTCTTATAGCTTAGAGACTTATAGCTTAGAGTCTTATAGCTTAGAGTCATATAGCTTATAGATGTGATTGTTATAGGGTAGAGTCTTATAGCTTAGTGTCTTACAGCTTAGAGTCTTATATCTTAGAGTCTTATAGCTTATTATAGTCTAAGAGTCTTACAGATAAGAGTCTTTTAGCTTGAAGTCTTAGAGCTTAGTCTTATAGCTTAGGTTCTTGTAGCATTGATTCCTGTTTCTTAGAGTATTAGAGCCTGTAGTCTTATATCATAGTTTAGAATATCTAAGTCCCATATGTCTTAGAGTCAAATAGAGAAGAGTCAGATAGATGTTTTACTTATTTATGATAGTCGTATAGCTTATATTCTTAAATCTTATAGTCTTTTAGCGTATAGTTTTATATTTTAGAGTATTATTTCTGAGAGTCTTATCTCACAGTGTATAAGAGCTTAGCGACTTAAATATTGGAGTCTTATAGCTATGTGTCTTCTTACGACCTAGCTACTTATGTCTTCAAGGCTTACGGATTAGAGCCTTATTGATTCTAGTCTTATAGCGCAGAGACTTATAGCTTACTGACTTATAGCTTAGAGACTAATAGCGTCGAGTCTTATAGCTTAGAGTCTTCCAGCTTAGAGCTTGGAGTGTTATAGCTTGGAGTTTTATAGCTTAGAGTCTTACAGCTTACAGTCTTCTAGCTTAGAGTCTTATAGCTTATTAGAGTCTAAGAGTCTTATAGCTTAGAGTCTTGTAGCTTGAAGTCTTATAGCTTAGAGTCTTATACCTTAGTGTCTTATAGCTTAGAGTCTTTTGGCTTAGAGTCTTATAGCTTAGAGTCTCATAGCTTAGAGTCTTATATCCTATAGTCTTATAGCTTAGAGTCTTATAGCTTAGAGTCTTATAGCTTAGAGTCTTATAGCTTAGAGTCTTAAAGCTTAGAGTCTTATAGCTTAGAATCTTATAGATTAGAATCTTGTAGGTTAGACTCTTATAGATTAGAGTCTTATAGCTTAGAGTCTTATAGCTTAGAGTCTTATAGCGTAGAGTATTATAGATTAGAGTCTTATAGCTTAGAGTCTTGAATATTAGAGTCTTATAGCTTAGAATCTTATAGCTTAGAGTCTTATAAATTAGAGTCTTATAGCTTATAGTTTATATCTTAGAATCTTATATCTTAGAGTCTTATAGCTTAGAGTCTTATAGCTTAGAGTCTTATAGCTTAGAGTCTTACAGCTTAGAGTCTTGTAGCTTGAAGTCTTATAGCGTAGAGTCTTATAACTTAGAGTATAATATCTTAGATTCTTATAGCTTAGAGTACTATAGCTTAGAGTCCTTTATCTTAAAGTTTTGAGTGTTATAGATTAGAGTATTATAGCTTAGAGTCTTAAAGCTTAGAGTTTTATAGCTTAGAGTCTTATAGCTTATTATATTATATGAGTCTTACATATTAGATTCTTGTAGCTTGAAGTCTTATAGCTTAGAGTCTTATAGCTTAGAGTCTTATAGCTTAGAGTCTTATAGCTTAGAGTCTTATAGCTTAGATTCTTAAAGCTTAGAGTATTATAGCTTAGAGTCTTATAGCTTAGAGTCTTATACCTTAGAGTCTTATAGGGTAGAGTCTTATAGCTTAGAGTCTTATAGCTTAGAGTCTTATAGCTTAGACTCTTATAGTTTACAGTCTTAGAGCTAATATCATTACTTAATAGAGTCTTATAGAACATATACTAATATCTAAGAGTCTTATAGCTCAGAGTCTTATAGATTATATAATATTAGCATTTATTCCTATAAATTAGTTCCAAACCGCGCTTTTTCTGACTTCTTAGAGTCTATTTTATCTGTGTCGTTTGAGGTTTAGAAAAATAGAGTATTGTCAAATATCGTAGTGCCTTATGGCTTAGAGCTTGGAGTGTTATAGCTTGGAGTTTTAAGGCTTAGAGTCTTACAGCTTACAGTCTTCTAGCTTAGAGTCTTATAGCTTATTAGAGTCAAAGAGTCTTATAGCTTAGAGTCTTGTAGCTTGAAGTCTTATAGCTTAGAGTCTTATAGCTTAGAGTCTTATAGCTTAGAGTCTTTTGGCTTAGAGTCTTATAGCTTAGAGTCTTATAGCTTAGAGTCTTATATCCTATAGTCTTAAAGCTTAGAGTCTTATAATTTAGAGTCTTATAGCTTAGAGTCTTATAGCTTAGAGTCTTATAGCTTAGAGTCTTATAGCTTAGAATCTTATAGCTTAGAATCTTATAGCTTAGAGTATTATAGCTTAGAGTCTTATAGCTTAGAGTCGTATAGCTTAGAGTCTTATAGCTTAGAGTCTTATAGCTTAAAGTCTGGAATCTTAGAGTCTTATAGCTTAGAATCTTATAGCTTAGAGTCTTATAAATTAGAGTCTTATAGCTTAGAGTGTATAGCTTAGAGTCTTATAGCTTAGAGTCTTATTGCTTAGAGTCTTACAGCTTAGAGTCTTGTGGCTTGAATTCTTATAGCTTATAGTCTTATAGATTAGAGTCTTATAGATTAGAGTCTTATAGCTTATAGTATTATAGCTTAGATTCTTATATCTTAGATTATTATAGATTAGAGTCTTATAGCTTAGAGTCTTATAGCTTAGAGTCTTATAGCTTAGCGTCTTACAGCTTATAGTCTTATAGCTTAGAGTCTAATAACTTAAAGTCTTATAGCTTAGAGTCTTATAGCTTATTGTTTCATAGATTAGACACTACGATATTAGATTCTTTTAGCATAGTGTCATCTAGATCAGAGTCTTATATCTTAGAGTGTTCTAGCTTAGAGACTTGTAGCTTAGAGTCGAAGCGAATAGATTATTATAGATTAGATTCATATCGCTTAGTTTCATATTGCATAGGGTCTTAGAGCTTAGATTCATTTTGATTATCGTCATATAGCTTAGAGTCTTATAGCTTAGAGTCTTATAGCTTAGAGTTTTATAGCTTAGAGTCTTAAAGCTTAGAGTCTTATAGCTTAGAATCTTATATTTTAGAGTCTTAGAGCTTATTAGAGTCTAAGAGTCTTATAGCTTAGAGTCTTGTAGCTTTTAGTGTTATAGCTTAGAGTCTTATATCTTAGAGTCTTATAGCTTAGAGTCTTATAGCTTAGAGTCTTATAGCTTAGAGTCCTATAGCTTAGAATCTTATATTTTAGAGTCTTATAGCTTATTAGAGTCTAAGAGTCTTATAGCTTAGAGTCTTGTAGCTTGAAGTGCTATAGCGTAGAGTCTTATAACTTAGAGTGTTATAGCTTAGAGTCTTATAGCTTAGAGTCTTATAGCTTAGAGTCCTATAGCTTAAAGCTTGGAGTGTTATAGCTTAGAGTGTTATAGCTTAGAGTCTTATAGCTTATTAGAGTCTAAGAGTCTTACAGCTTAGAGTCTTGTAGTTTGAAGTCTTATAGCTTAGAGTCTTACAGCTTAGAGTCTTATAGCTTAGAGTCTTATAGCTTAGAGTCTTATACCTTAGAGTCTTATAGCTTAGAGTCTTATAGCTTAGAGTCTTATAACTTAGAGTCTTATAGCTAAGAGTGTTATAGCTTATTGTCTTATAGCTTTGAGTCTTATAGCTTATAGTCTTATAGCTTGGAGTCTTATAGCTTAGAGTCTTATAGCTTAGTCTTATAGCTTAGAGTCTTATATCTTAGAGTCTTTTAGCTTAGAGTCTTATAGCCTAGAGTATTATAGCTTAGAGTCTAATAGCTTAGAGTCTTATAGCTTAGAGTCTTATAGCTTAGAGTCTTATAGCTCAGAGTCTTATAGCTTAGAGTCTTATAGCTCAGAGTATTATAGCTTAGAGTCTTATAGCTTAGAGTCTTATAGCTTAGAGTCTTATAGCTTAGATTCTTATAGATTATAGTCTTATAGCTTAGAGTCTTAAGCTTAGAGTCTTATAACTTAGAGTCTTATAGCTTAGAGTCTTATAGCTTAGAGCTTGGAGTGTTATAGCTTAGAGTTTTATAGCTTAGAGTCTTACAGCTTAGAGTCTTCTAGCTTAGAGTCTTTTAGCTTATTAGAGTCTACGAGTCTTATAGCTTAGAGTCTTGTAGCTTGAAGTCTTATAGCTTAGAGTCTTATAGCTTAGAGTCTTATAGCTTAGAGTCTTATAGCTTAGAGTCTTGTAGCTTAGAGTCTTATAGATTAGAGTTTTATAGCTTAGAGTCTTATAGCTTAGAGTCTTAGAGCTTAGATACTTATGGCTTAGAGCCTTATCGCTTAGAGTCTTATGGCTTAGAATCTTATAGCTTAGAGTCTTATAGATTAGAGTCTTATATCTTAGAGTCATATAGCTTAGAATTTTATAGCTTAGAGTCTTATAACTTATATTCTAACAGCTGAGAGCTTGGAGTCTTATAGCTTTGAGTCTTATAGCTTAGAGTCTTACAGCTTAGAGTCTTATAGCTTAGAGTCTTATAGCTTATTAGAGTCTTAGAGTCTTATAGCTTAGAGTCTTATAGCTTGAAGTATTATAGCTTAGAGTCTTATAGATTAGAGTCTTATATCTTAGAGTCTTATAGCTTAGAGTCTTATAGCTTAGAGTCTTATAGCTTAGAGTCTTAGAGATTAGAGCCTTATGGCTTAGAGTCTTATAGCTTAGAGTCTTATAGCTTAGAGTCTTATAGTTTAGAGTCTTATAGTTTAGAGTCTTATAGCTTAGAGTTTTATAGCTTAGAGTCTTATGGCTTAGAGTTCTATAGCTTAGAGTCTTATAGTTTAGAGTCTTATAGTTTAGAGTCTTATAGCTTAGAGTCTTATAGCTTAGAGCCTTATAGCTTAGAGTCTTATGTCTTAGAGTCTTATAGATTAGAGTCTTATAGCTTAGAGTCTTATAGCTTACCGTCTTATAACTTTGAGTCTAATAGCTTAGAGTCTTATAGATTATATTCTTATAGATTAGAGTCTTATAGCTTAGAATCTTATATCTTAGATTCTTATAGCTTAGAGTCTTATAGCTTAGAGTCTTATATCTTAGAGTCTTATAGCTTAGAGTATTATAGCTTAGAGTCTTATAGCTTAGAGTCTTGAATATTAGAGTATTATAGCTTAGAATATTATAGCTAAGAGTCTTATACTTTATAGTATTATAGCTTTGAGTGTAAAGCTTATATTATTATATATAAGAGTCTGTTAGATTAGATTATTATAGATTAGACTATTATATATTAGAGTATTCTATATTATATTATTATATCTTAGATTCTTATATATTATATTATTATATATTATATTATTATATCCTAGAGTCTTATAGATTAGAGTCTTATAATTTAGAGTCTTATAGCTTAGAGTCTAATACCTTAGAGTCTTATAGCTTAGAGTCTTATAGCTTAGAGTCTTATAGCTTAAAGTCTTATAATTAGAGTCTTATAGCTTAGAGTCTTATAGCTTAGAGTCTTATAGCTTAGAGTCTTATAGCTTATAGTCCTATAGCTTAGAGTCTTATAGTTTAGAGTCTTATAGCTTAGAGTCTTATAGCTTAGAGTCTTATAGCTTAGAGTCTTATAGCTTAGTCTTATAGCTTACAGTCTTATAGCTTAGAGTCTCATAGCTTAGAGTCTTTTAGCTTAGAGTCTTATAGCTTAGATTCTTATAGATTAAAGCTTGGAGTGTTATAGCTTAGAGTTTTATAGCTTAGAGTCTTACAGCGTAGAGTCTTATAGCTTAGAGTCTTGTAGCTTATTAGAGTCTAAGAGTCTTACAGCTTAGAGTCTTGTGGCTTGAAGTCTAATAGCTTAGAGTCTTGTAGCTTAGAGTCTTATAGCTTAGAGTCTTATAGCTTAGAGTCTTATAGCTTAGAGTCTTATAGCTTAGATTCTTATAGCTTAGATTCTTATAGATTAGTGTCTTATTGCTTACAGTCTTATAGCTTAGAGTCTTATACCTTAGAGTCTTATAGCTTAGAGTCTTATAGCTTAGAGTCTTATAACTTAGAGTCTTATAGCTTAGAGTGTTATAGCTTATTGTCTCTTAGCTTAGAGTCTTATAGCTTAGAGTCTTACAGCTTAGAGTCTTGTGGCTTGAAGTCTTATAGCCTAGAGTCTTATAGCTTAGAGTCTTATAGCTTAGAGTCTTATAGTTAATAGTATTATATATTATATTCCTAGAGATTAGATTCTTAAAACTTTTTGTATTATATATTTTTGTCAATTTTATGTTTTTCGTTTATATTTGATTCTTATTGATTATATTATTATATGTAAGACTCTTATATATAATATTATTATAACTTAGAGTCTTATAGCTTAGAGTGTTATAGCTTAGTGTCTCTTAGCTTAGAGTCTTATAGCTTATTGTCTTATAGCTTAAAGTCTGCTAGCTTAGAGTCTTATAGCTTAGAGTCTTATAGCTTAGAGTCTTATAGCTTAAAGTCATATAGCTTAGAGTCATATATCTTGGAGTCTTATAGCTTAGAGTCTTATTTTATTTTTTTTTTTTATTAAATTTTTTATTTCTTTTTTTAATTTTTTTTATTCCCACCTCCTCTCCTCTCGGTGACTTTCAAATTTTCTTTAACAATATCTCATAATTTATTTAATGTCACCTACTCTTTTCTACTAGCTTAGAATCTTATATTTTAGAGTCTTATAGCTTATTAGAGTCAAAGAATCTTATAGCTTAGAGTCTTGTAGCTTGAAGTGTTATAGCGTAGAGTCTTATAACTTAGAGTCTTATAGCTTAGAGTCTTATAGCTTAGAGTCTTCTAGCATAGAGTCTTATAGCTTAGAGTCTTATAGCTTAGAGTCTTATAGCTTAGAGATTGGAGTGATATAGCTTTGAGTTTTATAGCTTAGAGTCTTACAGCTTAGAGTCTTCTAGCTTAGAGTCTTATAGCTTATTAGAGTCTAAGAGCCTTATAGCTTAGAGTCTTGTAGCTTGAAGTCTTATAGATTAGAGTCTTATATCTTATAGTCTTATAGCTTAGAGTCTTATAGCTTAGAGTCTTATAGCTTAGAGTCTTATAGCTTAGAGTCTTATAGCTTAGAGTCTTATAGCTTAGAGTCTTATTGCTTAGAGTCTTATAGCTTAGAGTCTTATGGCTTAGAGACTTATGGCTTGGAGTCTTATGGCTTAGAGTCTTATAGCTTAGAGTCTTATAGTTTAGAGTCTTACAGTTTAGAGTTTTATAGCTTAGAGTTTTATAGCTTAGAGTCTTACAGCTTAGAGTCTTATAGCTTAGAGTCTTATATCTTATTAGAGTCTAAGATTCTTATATCATATAGTATTCTAGCTTGAAGTCTTATAGATTAGAGTCTTATAGCTTAGATTCTTATAGATTATTGTCTTATAGATAATATTATATTATATTATAGTCTTTTATATTATAGTCTTATAGCTTATAGTCTTACAGCTCAGATTCTTACAGCTTAGAGTCTTATTGCTTAGAGCCTTATGGCTTAGAGTCTTATGGCTTAGAGTCTTATAGCTTAGAGTCTTATAGATTAGAGTCTTACAGTTTAGAGTTTTATAGCTTAGAGTTTTATAGCTTAGAGTCTTAAAGCTTAGAGTCTTTTAGCTTAGAGTCTTATATATTAATAGAGTCTAAGAGTCTTATAGATTAGAGTCTTATAGCTTTTAGTCTTATATATTAGAGTCTTTATATATTAGAGTCTTATAGATTAGAGTATTATAGATTAGAGTATTATAGCTTAGAGTATTATAGCTTAGAGTTTTATATCTTAGAGTCTTATATATTAGTGTCTTTTAGCTTAGTTTCTTATAGCTTAGAGTTTTATATCTTAGAGTCTTATAGGTTAGAGTCTTATTGCTTAGAGTTTTATAGCTTAGAGTCTTAAATCTTAGAGTCTTATAGCTTAGAATCTTATATTTTAGAGTCTTATAGCTTATTAGAGTCTAAGAGTCTTATAGCTTAGAGTCTTGTAGCTTTAAGTGTTATAGCGTAGAGTCTTATAACTTACAGTCGTATAGCTTAGAGTCTTATAGCTTAGAGTCTTATAGCTTAGAGTCATATAGCTTAAAGCTTGGAGTGTTATTGCTTAGAGTTTTATAGCTTAGAGTCTTATAGCTTATTAGAGTCTAAGAGTCTTACAGCTAAGAGTCTTGTAGCTTGAAGTCTTATAGCTTAGAGTCTTATAGCTTAGAGTCTTATAGCTTAGAGTGTTATAGCTTAGAGTCTTATAGCTTAGATTCTTATAGCTTAAGCCATAAGACTATAAGCTATAAGACTCTAAGCTGTAAGACTCTAAGCTATAAGAATCTAATCTATAAGACTCTAAGCTATAAGACTCTAAGCTATAAGACTCTAAGCTATAAGACTCTAAGCTAGCAGACTATAAGCTATATGACTCTAAGCAAAGATACTCTAAGATAAGAGACTATAAGCTATAAGACTCTAAGCTATAAGACTATAAGTTATAAGACTAAAAGCTAAAAGACTCTAAGCTATAAGTCTCTAAGCTATAATACTCTCAGCTATAAGACAATAGGCTATAAGACTCTAAGCTATAAGAATATAAGCTATAAGACACTAAGATATAAGACACTAAGCTATAAGACTCTAAGCTATAAGACTCTAAGCTATAAGACTCTAAGCTATAAGACTTCAAGCCACAAGACTCTAAGCTGTAAGACTCTAAGCTATAAGACTCTAAGCTATAAGACTCTAAGCTAAGGTTTTATTTTCTATGTGAAATAACCATTATTTTATCGAGTTAAAAAAAAACATGTTCATTTTTTCAATCCATCCTTAAAACTCAATTCCTCCTAGAATTATTTAAACTAGATACCTGCCTCCACCCCCCTCCCACAGGAAGTTCAGAAAGACGCAAAAGAGTGCTTTCTTTGCTAATACAAAAAAAATGCATTTTATTCAGCTATCTCTGAGGGGAGCAGAGAAATTTAAAACAATGGTCGGGGGTGGGGGGAGATTAACATTTTAATATTTCTGACATACACTTTTACGGTGTTGACAAATGACGAAAAGAAAATACTTCAAAAAAAAAAAAGTTGGATAGAAATAGGTAGAAGCTAGAGGTGAAAATACTCACATTTCCAAATTCAGACTGCTGTTGAGTGCCATCCGTTTCTTGCATAGATATGGTGTCAATGTCACTGGCCTGCACAGGTGAGCCAGCGGGGCTCCCCATCATGTGAGCAACTATCCATTCTCTTTTCAGCTTTCTACCTGGCTGCATAGGAGTTGGCACTGGTGAGTTTTGAGCAGGCAGCGTCGGTCTGGAATGGATGTGAGTGACCCCCAATGGACCACCTATCTCCACTTGTTGTATTGGAGCGACGCCGTTAGTCTTAGCTCTCTTTTCCGGGGGAGAGTAATTGTAGAAATCCTCTTTCTTAAAAAAGAAGGCAAAATTTAGCATGAAAAAAACAATTCCCTTTTTACAGAAGAAAAAATGTTTATTCTGGTGTTTGTAGCACTCTATGGCTTAGCACTTTAGAAATATTTAAAAAGAAAATCTTTTAAAGCTATAAGACTCTAAGCTATAAGATTCTAATTTATAAGACTCTAAGCTATAAGACTCTAAGCTATAAGACTCTAAGCTATAAGACTCTAAGCTGTAAGACTCCAAGCTATAAGACTATAAGCTATAAGACTATACCCTTTAACACTCAAAGATATAAGAATATAAGATAAAAGCATCTAAGATATTACACTCTTAGATATAACATTCTTAGTTATAAGACTAAAAGCTGTATCACTATTATCCGTAAGACTCTAAGCTATAAGACTCTCTGCTATAAGACTTCAAGCTACAAGACTCTTAGCTGTAAGACTCTTAGACAGGAGGCAGGTATTTAGTTTAAATAATTCTAGGAGGAATTGAGTTTTGAGGATGGATTGAAAAAATGAACATGTTTTTTTTTAACTCGATAAAATAATGGTTATTTCACATAGAAAATAAAACCTTAGCTTAGAGTCTTATAGCTTAGAGTCTTATAGCTTAGAGTCTTACAGCTTAGAGTCTTTTTGCTTGAAGTCTTATAGCTTAGTGTCTTAAAGCTCAGATTCTTATATATTATAGTCTTTTTGCTTAGAGTACTTTATATTATAGTCTTTTAGATTAGAGTATTATATGTAAGAGTCTTATAGCTACGAGTCTTATAGATTTGTGTCTTATAGCTTATAGTCATATAGCATAGAGTCTAATAGATTAGAGTCTTTTATCTTAGAGTCTTATAGCTTAGAGTCTTATAGCTTATTGTCTTTTAGCTTAGAGTCTCATAGCTTAGAGTCTTATAGCGGAGAGATTTCTCGCTTAGACTTTTAGAGCTTAGAGTCTTATATATTAGAGTCTTATAGCTTATGGACTTATATCTTAGAGTCTTATAGCTTAGACTCTTATAGCTTAGAGTCCTAGAGCCTAGAGACTTATAGGTTAGAGTCGTATAGCTTAGAGTCTTATAGCGTAGAGTCTTATTGCTTAGAGTATTAGACCTCAGATTCTTGTAGCTTAGATAATTATAGCTTATAGTCTTATAGCTTAGAGCTTAGAGTCAAATAACTTATAGTATAACAGCTTAGATTCTTACAGCTTAGAGTGTTATAGCTTATAGTCTTATAGCTTATAGTCTTATAGCTTAGAATCTTATATTTTAGAGTCTTATAGCTTGTTAGAGTCTAAGAGTCTTATAGCTTAGAGTCTTGTAGCTTGTAGTCTTATAGCGTAGATTATTATAACTTAGAGTCTAATAGCTTAGAGTCTTATAGCTTAGAGTCTTATAGCTTAGAGTCCTTTAGCTTAAAGAGTTGAGTGTTATAGATTAGAGTTTTATAGCTTAGAGTCTTACAGCGTAGAGTTTTATAGCTTAGAGTCTTATAGCTTAATATAGTCTAAGAGTCTTACAGCTAAGAGTCTTTTAGCTTGCAGTCTTATAGCTTAGAGTCTTATATCTTAGAGTCTTATAGCTTAGAGTGTTATAGCGTAGAGTCTTATAGCTTAGATTCTTATAGCTTAGAGTCTTATAGCTTAGAGTCTTATAGCTTAAAGTCTTATAGCTTAGAGTCTTATAGCTTAGAGACTTATAGCTTAGAGTCTTAAAGCTTAGAGTCTTATAGCTTAGAGTCTTATAGCTTAGAGTCTCATTGCTTAGAGTCTTATAGCTTAGAGTCTTATAGCTTAGAGTCTTATAGCTTAGATTCTTATAGCTTAGACTCTTATAGCTTAGAGTCTTATATCTTAGAGTCTTATAGCTTAGATTCTTATAGCTTAGAGTCTTATAGCTTAGAGTCTTATAGCTTAGAGTCTTATAGCTTAGAATCTTATAGCTTAGAATCTTATAGCTTAGAGTCTTATAGCTTAGAGTCTTATAGCTTAGAGTCTTACAGCTTAGAGACTTATAGCTTAGACTCTTATATTTTAGAGTTTTATAGCTTATTAGAGTCTTAGAGTCTTATAGCTTAGAGTCTTGTAGCTTAAATTCTTATATCTTAGATTCTTATAGCTTAGAGTTTTATAGCTTAGAGTGTTATAGCTTAGAGTCTTATAGCTTAGAGTCTTATAGCTTAGAGTTTTATAGCTTAGAGTCTTACAGCTTAGAGTCTTATAGCTTAGAATCTTATATTTTAGAGTCTTATATCTTGCTAGAGTCTAAGAGTCTTATAGCTTAGAGTCTTGTAGCTTGAAGTCTTATAGCGTAGATTCTTATAACTTAGAGTCTTATAGCTTAGAGTCTTATAGCTTAGAGTCTTATAGCTTAGAGTCCTATAGCTTAAAGATTTGAGTGTTATAGCTTAGAGTCTTATAGCTTAGAGTCTTACAGCTTAGAGTCTTATAGCGTAGAGTCTTATAGCTTATTAGAGTCGTAGATTCTTATAGCTTAGAGTCTTGTAGCTTGAAGTATTATAGCTTAGAGTCTTATAGCTTAGAGTCTTATAGCTTAGAGTGTTATAGCTTAGAGGCTTATTGCTTAGAGTCTTTTAGATTAGAGTCTTATAGCCTAGAGGCTTATAGCTTAGAGTCTTATAGCTTAGAGTCTTATAGCTCAGAGTCTTATAGCTTAGAGTCTTATAGCTTAGGATCTTATAGCTTAGAGTCTTATAGCTTAGAGTCTCATTGCTTAGAGTCTTGTAGCTTAGAGTCTTATAGCTTAGAGTCTTATAGCTTAGAGTCTTATAGCTTAGAGTCTTATAACTTAGAGTCTTATAAATTAGAGTCTTATAGCTTAGAATCTTATAGCTGAGAGTCTTATAGCTTAGAGTCTTATAGCTTAGAGTCTTATAGCTTAGAATCTTATAGCTTAGAGTCTTATAGATTAGAATCTTATAGCTTAGAGTCTTATAGCTTAGAGTCTTAAAGCTTAGAGACTTATAGCTTAGAATCTTATATTTTAGAGTCTTATAGCTTATTAGAGTCTAAGAGTCTTACAGCTAAGAGTCTTGTAGCTTGTAGTCTTGTAGCATAGAATATTAGAGCTTAGAGTCTTAGAGCTAAGAGTGATTCAGCTTATAGTATAATGACTTATAATCTTAGCTATAATAGTCCTATAGCTGAGTGACTGAGTTGTTTTAGTCTATTATCTGAGAGTCTGGAAGCGTATTGTCGTATAGCTTAGAATCTTATAGCTTAGAATCTTATAGCTTAGATTCTTACAGCTTAGAGACTTATAGCTTAGAATCTTATATTTTAGAGTCTTATAGCTTATTAGAGTCTAAGAGTCTTATAGCCTAGAGTCTTATAGCTTAGAGTCTTATACCTTAGAGTCTTATAGCTTAGAGTCTTATAGCTTAGAGTCTTATAACTTAGAGTCTTATAGCTTAGAGTCTTATAGCTTAGAGTCTTATATCTTAGAGCCTTATAGCTTAGCGTCTTACAGCTTATTGGATTATAGCTTAGAGTCTTATATCTAATAGTCTTATAGCTTAAAATCTTATAGCTTAGAGTCTTATAGATTATAATCTTATAGCTTGGAGTCTTATAGCTTAGAGTCTTATAGCTTAGAGTATTATAGCTTAGAGTCTTATAGCTTAGAGTCTTGAATCTTAGAGTCTTATAGCTTAGAATCTTATAGCTAAGAGTCTTATAGATTAGAGTCTTATAGATTAGAACGTTATATATTATAGTATTTTATATTAGAATATTATTGATTTTATTAATTTATATTATATCATTATATCTTAAAGTCTTATATCTTAGAATCTTATAGCTTAGAGTCTTATAGCTTAGAGTCTTATAGTTTAGAATCTTATAGCTTAGCGTCTTATAGCTTAGCGTCTTAAAGCTTATAGTCTTATAGCTTAGAGTCTTATAGCTTAGAGTCTTATACATTATAGTATTATAGCTTAGAATGTATAGCTTAGAGTCTTATAGCTTAGAGTCTTATAGCTTAGAGTCTTATAGCTTAGAGTCTTATAGCTTAGAGTCTTACTGCTTAGAGTCTTGTGGCTTGAAGTCTTATAGCTTAGAGTCTTATAGCTTAGAGTCTTATAGCTTAGAGTCTGATAGCTTAGAGTCTTTTAGCTTAGAGTCTTATAGATTAGAGTCCTATAGCTTATAGTCTTATAGATTATAGTCTTATAGCTTAGTGTCTTATAGCTTAGAGTCTTATAGCTTAGAGTCTTTTAGCTTAAAGTCGTATAGCTTAGAGTCTTATAGCTTAGAGTTTTATAGCTTATTGTCTCTTAGCTTAGAGTCATATGGCTTAGATACTTATATCATAGAGTCATCTAGCGGAGAGTCTTATGGCTTATAGTCTTATCTCTTAGAGTCGTATAGCTTAGGGTCTTATATGTTATTGTATTATGTATTAGAGCCTTATAGCTTAGAGTCTTATAGCTTAGAGTCCTATAGCTTAGAGTCTTATAGCTCAGAGTCTTATAGCTTAGAGTCTTATAGCTTAGAGTTTTATAGCTTATAGTATTAGAGCTTAGAGTCTTATACCTTAGAGTCTTATATCTTAGAGTCTTATAGCTTATTAGAGTCTTAGAGTCTTATAGCTTAGAGTCTTGTAGCTTGAAGTGTTATAGCGTAGAGTCTTATAACTTAGAGTCTTATAGCTTAGAGTATTATAGCTTAGAGTCTTAAAGCTTAGAGTCTTATAGCTTAGAGTCTTATAGCTTATTAGAGTCTAAGAGTCTTATAGCTTAGAGTCTTGTATCTTGAAGTCTTATAGCTTAGAGTCGTATAGCTTAGAGTCTTATATCTTAGATTCTTTTAGCTTAGAGTCTTCTATCTTAGAGTCTTATAGCTTAGAGTCTTATAGCTTAGAGTCTTATAGCTTAGAGTCTTATAGCTTAGAGTCTTATGGCTTAGAGCCTTAGGGCTTAGAGCCTTATGGCTTAGAGTCTTATGGCTTAGAGTCTTATAGCTTAGAGTCTTACAGTTTAGAGTCTTATAGTTTAGAGTCTTATAGCTTAGTTTTTTTTAGCTTAGAGTCTTACAGATTAGAGTCTTATAGCTTAGAGTCTTATAACTTATTAGAGTCTAAGAGTCTTATAGCTTAGAGTCTTCTATCTTGAAGTTTTATAGCTTAGAGTCTTTATAGCTTAGAGTCCTATTTCTTAGATTCTTACATCTTAGGGTCTTGTGGCTTGAATTATTATATCTTATACTCTTACATCTTATAGTATTATTTCATTTTGTCTTATTTCTTTGTTTATGATTTAATTGAGACATTGAGCTTTGAGTCAAAGTGCTCAGATTAAAGTATCTTATATTCTTATAGCTGATATTATAATACCTCAGATTCTTACAGATCATAGACATTTAGCTTAGAGTCTTATAACTTAGAGTTTTATAAATCAGAGTCTTATAGGTTATAGTATATTAGCTTAGAGTCTTATAGCTTAGTGTCTTATAGCTTAGAGTGTTCTAGCTTAGAGTCTTATAGCTTAGAGTCTTATAGCTTAGAGTCTTATAGCTTAGAGTCTTATAGCTTAGAGTCATATAGCAAGGACTCTTGTAGCTTAGAGTCTTATATATTAGAGTCTTATTGCTTAGACTCTTATAGCTCAGAGTCTTATATCTTAGATTTTTATAGCTTAGAGTCTTATAGCTTAGAGTTTTTTAGCTTTGAGTATTATAGATTAGAGTCTTATAGTTTAGAGTCTTATAGCTTAGAGTCTTATAGCTTAGAGTCTTATAGCTTAGAGTCTTATAGCTTAGAGTCATATAGCTTAGAGTCTTATAGCTTAGAGTCTTATAGCTTAGAATCTTATATTTTAGAGTCTTATAGCTTTTTAGAGTCTAAGAGTCTTATAGCTTAGAGTCTTGTAGCTTGAAGTCTTATAGCGTAGATTCTTATATCTTAGAGTCTTATAGCTTAGAGTCTTATAGCTTAGAGTCTTATAGCTTAGAGTCCTATAGCTTAAAGCTTTGAGTGTTATAGCTTAGAGTTTTATAGCTTAGAGTCTTACAGCTTAGAGTTTTATAGCTTAGAGTCTTATAGCTTATTATAGTCTAAGATTCTTACAGCTAAGAGTCTTGTAGCTTGAAGTCTTATAGCTTAGAGTCTTATAGCTTAGAGTCTTACAGCTTATAGTCTTATAGCTTAGAGTCTTATAGCTTAGATTCTTATATCTTAGAGTATTATAGCCTAGAGTCTTAGAGCTTAGAGTCTTATACCTTAGAGTCTTATAGCTTAGAGACTTATAGCTTAGAGTCTGATAGCTTAGGGTGTTCTAGATCATAATCTTAGAGAATTTATTTTTAGTTACGAGAAACGCCTAACTTAAAGTATTGCATAGCAGAGTCTTCTAAATGATAGTCTTATTGATTAGAGTCTTATATATCATAGACAAGTAGCTTAGATTCTTATATATAATCAACTTATGTAGTAGATTCATATATATGAGTATTTAATAGATGTTAGAATTATAGATTTAATTCTTATGTAATAGAGTCTTATAACTTTGAGTGTTATAGCTTATAGTATTATAGCTAATAGACTTAAAGCTTAGAGTCTTATAGCTTAGAATCTTATATTTTAGAGTTTTATAGCTTATTAGAGTCTAAGAGTCTTACAGCTAAGAGTCTTGTAGCTTGAAGTCTTATAGCTTATAGTCTTATAGCTTAGAGTCTTTAAGCTTAGAGTGATATAGCTTAGAGTCTTATAGCTTAGAGTCTTATAGCTTAGAGTCTTATAGCTTAGAGTCTTATAGCTTAAAGTCTTATAGCTTAGAGTGTTATAGCTTAGAGTCTTATAGCTTAGAGTCTTATAGCTTAGAATCTTATAGCTTAGAATCTTATAGCTTAGAATCTTATAGCTTAGAATCTTAGAGCTTAGAGACTTATAGCTTAGAATCTTATATTTTAGAGTCTTATAGCTTATTAGAGTCTAAGAGTCTTATAGCCTAGAGTCTTATAGCTTAGAGTCTTATACCTTAGAGTCTTATAGGTTAAAGACTTATAGCTTAAAGTCAAAAATATTATACTCTTATATCTTAGAGTCTTTTATCTCATAGTTTTTTATATTAGATTCATATAGCTAAGACTCGTATATCTTATAGGGTTGAATCGGATATTGTGATATATACGTTTCATCTTGCTTCGTGTCTGAATGCTGATAGGCTTTTATCTTAGAGTGTTATAGCTTGGAGTCTTATAGCTTAGAGTCTTATAGCTTAGAGTCTTATATCTTAGAGTCTTATAGCTTAGAGTCTTGAATCTTAGAGTCTTATAGCTTAGAGTCTTATAGCTTAGAGTCATATAAATTAGAGTCTTATAGCTTAGAATCTTATAGCTTAGGGTCTTATAGCTTATAATCTTATAGCTTAGAGTATTATAAATTATATTCTTATATCTTAGAGTCTTATAGATTAGAGTCTTATAGCTTAGAGTCTTATAGCTTAGAGTCTTATAGTTTAGAGTCTTATAGCTTAGAGTCTTATAGCTTAGTGTCTTGAATCTTAGAGTCTTATAGATTAGAATCTTATAGCTTAGAGTCTTATACATTAGATTCTTATAGCTTATAATGTATAGCTTAGAGTCTTATAGCTTTGAGTCTTATAGCTTAGAGTCTTATAGCTTAGAGTCTTATAGCTTAGAGTCTTACTGCTGAGAGTCTTGTTGCTTGTAGTCTTATAGCTTAGAGTCTTATAACTTAGAGTCTTATAGCTTAGAATCTGATAGCTTAGAGTCTTATATCTTAGATACTTATATCTTAGATTCCTATATCTTAGAGTCTTATAGCTTAGAGTCTTATAGCTTAGAGTCTTATAGCTTAGAGTCTTATAGCTTAGAGTCTTATAGCTTAGAGTCTTATAGCTTAGAGTCTTATAGCTTAGAGTGTTATATATTATTGTCTATTAGCTTAGAGTCCTAGAGCTTAGACTATGAGCGCTAAGATACTTCTAGCTTAGAGTCTTATCGATTAAAGTATTAGATCTGATTGTCTTATAGGTGAGATTAGTCTATGTTATATTTTCATAGATTAGACTATTAAATCTTAGAGTCTTATAGCTTAGAGTCCTATAGCTTAGAGTCTTATAGCTCAGAGTCTTATAGCTTAGAGTCTTATAGCTTAGAGTTTTATAGCTTAAAGTCTTAGAGCTTAGAGTCTTATAGCTTAGAGTCTTATATTTTAGAGTCTTATAGCTTATTAGAGTCTAAGAGTCTTATAGCTTAGAGTCTTGTAGCTTGAAGTGTTATAGCGTAGAGTCTTATAACTTACAGTCTTATAGCTTAGAGTCTTATAGCTTAGAGTCTTCTAGCATAGAGTCTTATAGCTTGGAGTCTTATAGCTTAGAGCTTGGAGTGATAGAGCTTAGAGTTTTATAGCTTAGAGTCTTACAGCTTAGAGTCTTCTAGCTTAGAGTCTTATAGCTTATTAGAGTCTATGAGTATTATAGCTTAGAGTCTTTTAGCTTTAAGTCTTATAGATTAGATTCTTATAGCTTATAGTATTTTATCTTAGAGTTGTTTACCTTAGAGTCTTATAGCTTAGAGTCTTATAGCTTAGAGTCTTATAGCTTATAGTCTTATAGCTTAGAGTCTTATAGCTTAGAGTCTTATAGCTTAGAGCCTTAGGGCTTAGAGACTTATGGCTTAGAGTCTTATGGCTTAGAGTCTTATAGCTTAGAGTCTTACAGTTTAGAGTCTTATAGTTTAGAGTCTTATAGCTTAGTTTTTTTTAGCTTAGAGTCATACAGATTAGAGTCTTATAGCTTAGAGTCTTATAACTTAATATAGTCTAAGAGTCTTATAGCTTAGAGTCTTCTAGCTTGAAGTCTTATAGCTTAGAGTCTTTATAGCTTAGAGTCTTATAGCTTAGGGTTTTATAGCTTAGAGTCTTATTGCTTAGAGTCCTATAGCTTAGAGTCTTATAGCTTAGATTCTTATAGATTAGAGTATTATAGATTAGAATATTATAGAGTATAATCTTTTATCTTATAATCTTATAGATTATAATCTTAAAGCTTAGATTCTTATATCTTTGAGTCTATTAGTTTAGAATCCTTTATATTAGAGTTTTAGGATAGCTTATGGTATTGTAGCTTAGAGTCTTTAAGCTTAGAATCTAATAGCTTAGAGTATTAAAAAATAGATTATTATAGCTTTGAGTGTATAGCTTAGAGTCTTATAGCTTAGAGTCTTATAGCTTAGAGTCTTATAGCTTAGAGTCTTATAGCTTAGAGTCTTACAGCTTATAGTCTTGTGGCTTGAAGTCTTATAGCTTAGAGTCTTATAGCTTAGAGTCATATAGCTTAAATTCTTATAGCTTAGAATCTTCTAGATTATAGTCTTATTGCTTAGAGTCATTTAGATTTGAGTCATATATCTTAAAGTAATACAAATTAGAGTCTTATAGCTTAGAGTCATATATCGTAGAGTCATATAGATTAGAGTCTTATAGCTTAGAGTATTATACCGTAGAGTCTTATAGCTTAGTGTCTCTTAGCTTAGAGTATTATAGCTTAGAGTCTTTTCGCTTATAGTCTTCTATCTTAGCGTCCTATAGATGAGATTATTAGATATGAGTTACGTTGATATTCTTTTATTAGATATTAGAGTCTTAGAGCTTATAGTCGTTTAGCTAATAGTCTAACAGATTAGAGTCCTATAGCTTAGAGTATTATATCTAAGAGTCTTATAGATTAGATTCTTATGGCTTAGAGTTTTATAGCTTAGAGTCTTACAGCTTAGAGTCTTATAGCTTAGAATCTTATATTTTAGAGTCTAATAGCTTATTAGAGTCTAAGAGTCTTATAGCTTAGAGTCTTGTAGCTTGAAGTGTTATAGCGTAGAGTCTTATAACTTAGAGTCTTATAGCTTAGAGTCTTATAGCTTAGAGTCTTCTAGCATAGAGTCTTATAGCTTAGAGTCTTGTAGCTTAGAGTCTTATAGCTTAGAGCTTGGAGTGATATAGCTTAGAGTTTTATAGCTTAGAGTCTTACAGCTTAGAGTCTTCTAGCTTAGAGTCTTATAGCTTATTAGAGTCTAAGAGTCTTATAGCTTAGAGTCTTGTAGCTTGAAGTCTTATAGATTAGATTATTATTGCTTAGAGTGTTATATCTTTGAGTCTTTTAGCTTAGAGTCTTATAGCTTAGAGTCTTATAGCTTAGAGTCGTATAGCTTAGAGTATTATATCTTAGAGTCTTATTGCTTAGAGCCTTATTGCTTAGAGCCTTATTGCTTAGAGTCTTATTGCTTAGAGTCTTATAGCTTAGAGTCTTATAGTTTAGAGTCTTATAGTTTAGAGTCTTATAGCTTAGAGTATTATAGCTTAGAGTCTTACAGCTTAGAGTCTTATATCTTAGAGTCTTTTATCTTATTAGAGTCTTAGAGTCTTATAGCTTAGAGTCTTATAGCTTGAAGTCTTATAGCTTAGAGTCTTTATAGCTTAGAGTCTTATAGCTTAGAGTCTTATAGATTAGATTATAATAGATTAGAGTCTTATAGCTTAGAGTCTTATTGATTAGAGTCTTATAGCATAGAGTCTTATTGCTTAGAGTCTTATGGCTTAGAGCCTTATGGCTTAGAGTCTTATGGCTTAGAGTCTTATAGCTTAGAGTCTTATAGTTTAGAGTGTTATAGCTTAGAGTCTTATAGCTAAGAGTGTTTTAGCTTATAGTCTTATAGCTTAGAGTCTTATGGATTAGAGTCTTATAGCTTAGAGTCTTATAGCTTAGAGTATTATAGCTTAGAGTCTTATAGCTTAGAGTTTTATAGCTTAGAGTCTTATAGCTTAGAGTCTTATAGCTTAGAGTTTTATATCTTAGAGTCTTACAGATTAGAGTCTTATAGCTTAGACTGTTATATTTTAGAGTCTTATAGCTTTTTATAGTCTAAGAGTCTTATAGCTTAGAGTCTTGTAGCTTGAAGTCTTATAGCTTAGAGTCTTATATCTTAGAGTCTTATAGCTTAGAGTCTTATAGCTTAGAGTCCTATAGCTTAGAGTCCTTTAGCTTAAAGTTTGGAGTGTTATAGCTTAGAGTTTTATAGCTTAGAGTCTTACAGCTTAGAGTATTATAGCTTTGAGTCTTATAGCTTATTATAGTCTAAGAGTCTTACAGCTAAGAGTCTTGTAGCTTGAAGTCTTATAGCTTAGAGTCTTATAGCTTAGAGTCTTATAGCTTAGAGTCTTATAGCTTAGAGTCTTATAGCTTAGAGTCTTATAACTTAGATTCTTATAGATTAGAGTCTTATAGCTTAGACTCTTATAGATTTGATTCTTATACCTTATAGTCTTATATCTTAGAGTCTTATAGCTTAGAGTCTTATACTTTAGAGTCTTATAGCTTAGAGTGTTATAGCTTATTGTCTTTTAGCTTAGAGTCTTATAGCTTAGAGTCTTATAGCTTAGAGTCTTTATAGCTTAGAGTCTTAAAAAATTTAGCTTGAAAAAAACAATTCCCTTTTTACAGAAGAAAAAATGTTTATTCTGGTGTTTGTTGCACTCTATTGCTTAGCACTTTAGAAAAATTTTAAAAAGGAAAGCTTTTAAAGTAAAATTTGGAAAATTTTGAGTTTGGAGGGAAGGGAGATTTCAAAAACATCTCCCCCATAATATAATTTGACCTATAAAGTCAATTCTGATGTTTATAGTGCTATAACTATTAGCACTTTAGAAATATTTAAAAAAGAAAAGCTTTTAAAGTAAAATTTTGGAAAATTTTGAGTTTGGAGGGAAGGGGGATTTCAAAAACATCTCCCCCATAATATAATTTGTCCTAAAAAGTCAAATCTCACGCTTGTAGTGCTATAACCATTAGCACTTTAGAAATATTTACAAACAAAAGCTTTTAAAGTAAAAATTTTGGAACATTTTTAGTTTGGAGGGACGGTGGATTTCAAAAACATCCCCCCATAATATAATTTGACCTATAAAGTCAATTCTGATGTTTGTAGTGCTATATCTATTAGCACTTTAGAATGCCTGCTACTTTTTACAAATTAATATTTTTCTGCTCAAATATTCCTTCGCGTACATACACTCATCATACTGAACAGCCTTGGGGTCCTAGTATGCTACCTAGACTGGAATATGCTTTAAACAATCAATAGCTTAATAAATACATTTTTCATAATTTCAATTTGAAGGATGAAGATCACAGAAACAGGTTTCAATTCATGACAATGAGCCAAGATATTACCTACTAAGCTTTGGAAAGTACTAAGAATTTTCTCCTAAAATAACATAGCCCAAAATTACCGATGAATAAATTGTAGGTCCCACCTGAGGTCCGGCGGCTTTACTCACCTTTAATTTGACCCTAAAAAGAATCTATTTGTCAAGGAGACCCTTGCCGCTATCCTTCAACATATGATATTAATAATTTCAGATAACGCATGTAAAAGCCTGTTTGGAAATTGTCGTTCTTGTTAAGAGGATTAGACACAGATACTTTTAGACCGGAAACCCTATTTTTGATAATGTGAAAAGCCACATTTTGAACGAAAAAGAACTAAAACTACAGAATTATGCTCCTAACAGAGCAATGGAACAGGGAGTTTTTTGTTTTACATAATAGAAAAAAGCGTGCGTTGCCGTTTCTATCGAATATACTCATTATATTTTAAAATTTTGTATTGTTGGAGGGGAGGGGGGCTAAGTCCCCCTGAAATTTGAATTTACTAGTAAAACAATTTTTTTTTGGAAATAAAGAATGAAAGTGTACTCACATTGAAAATTGACGAATCCATTGTTTTCAAAGTTAATAATATGTAGTGTACTATAATCAATGTGTTAAAACATAATGAAAATTGAATTGTAGTGTATGAACATTTTATACAGTTTTTCAAGGACAAATAAAAAAAACGGATGTTTAGTTACATAATTTCGTGTGTGCTCCCAAAACATGTCTGACTACTTTATATCACATCATTTTTATTTTATTTTTTTTAAGAATGTACACGATGTTTGAATGTACAAAGATGTTTTGATATCCCCCTTCCCTCCAAACTCAAAATTTTCCAAAATTTTACTTTAAAAGCTTTTCTTTTAAAATATTTCCAAAGTGCTAATAGTTATAGCACTACAAGCATCAGAATTGACTTTATAGGTCAAATTATATTATGGGGGAGATGTTTTTGAAATCCCCCTTCCCTCCAAACTCAAAATTTCCAAAATTTTACTTTAAAAGCTTTTCTTTTTTAAATATTTCTAAAGTGCTAATAGTTATAGCACTATAAACATCAGAATTGACTTTATAGGTCAAATTATATTATGGGGGAGATGTTTTTGAAATCTCCCTTCCCTCCAAACTCAAAATTTTCCAAATTATACTTTAAAAGCTTTTCTTTTTAAATATTTCTAAAGTGCAAAGCCATAGAGTGCTACAAACACCAGAATAAACATTTTTTCTTCTGTAAAAAGGGAATTGTTTTTTTCAAGCTAAATTTTGCCTTCATTTTTAAGGAAGAGGATTCCTACAATTACTCTCCCCCGGAAAAGAGAGCTAAGACTAACGGTGTCACTCCAATACAACAAGTGGAGATAGGTGGTCCATTGGGAGCCACTCACATCCATTCCAGACCGACGCTGCCTGCTCAAAACTCACCAGTGCCAACTCCTACGCAGCCAGGTAGAAAGCTGAAAAGAGAATGGATGGTTGCTCACATGATGGGGAGCCCCACTGGATCACCTGTACAAGCCAGTTACATGGCCACCACATCTATGCAAGAAACGGACGGCACTCAACAGCAGTCTGAATTTGGAAATGTGAGTATTTTCACCTCTAGCTTCTACCTATTTCTATCCAACTTTTTTTTTTTAAGTATTTTCTTTTTGTCATTTGTCAACACCGTAAAAGTGTATGTCAGAGATATTAAAATGTTAATCTCCCCCCACCCCTGACCATTGTTTTAAATTTCTCTGCTCCCCTCAGAGATAGCTGAATAAAATGCATTTTTTTGTATTAGCAAAGAAAGCACTCTTTTGCGTCTTTCTGAACTTCCTGTGGGAGGGGGGTGGAGGCAGGTATTTAGTTTAAATAATTCTAGGAGGAATTGAGTTTTGAGGATGGATTGAAAAAATGAACATGTTTTTTTTTAACTCGATAAAATAATGGTTATTTCACATAGAAAATAAAACCTTAGCTTAGAGTCTTATAGCTTAGAGTCTTATAGCTTAGAGTCTTACAGCTTAGAGTCTTTTGGCTTGAAGTCTTAAAGCTTAGAGTCTACTAGATTCGAGTAGTATTGCTCATATTCATCTCTACATGATTCTTATAGAGTAGAGACTATGAGAGTTGTGTCTTTTATCATGAAGTCCTAGACCTTAGTGTTTTATAGCTTAGTGTTTTTCAGTTTAGAGTCTTCAAAATGTGATATTTATAACTCCACGATTTATAACTTACTGTCTGATTTTTTAGATTGTTATAGCTTATTGTCTTTTATATTAGAGACAGATATATTTTTGACTTATAGGTTATAGTTTTATAGCTTTGAGTCTTATTTCTTAGAGTCTTATAGCTATTAGTCTTACATCTTAGATTCATATAGATAACAGGCTTGTGGCTTATTGACATAATTATCATAGTCTATTAGAGTATATTCTTGTATATTGGAGTGTTAATTCTGTTTGTGTTATAGATGAGTGTGTTATAGCTTAGAGTCTTATAGCTTAGAGTTTTATAGCTTAGAGTCTTACAGCTTAGAGACTTATAGCTTAGAATCTTAAATTTTAGAGTCTTATAGCTTATTAGAGTCTAAGAGTCTTATAGCTTAGAGTCTTGTAGCTTGAAGTGTTATAGCGTAGAGTCTTATAACTTAGAGTCTCATAGCTTAGAGTCTTATAGCTTAGAGTCATTTAGCTTAGAGTCCTATAGCTTAGAATCTTATATTTTAGAGTCTTATAGCTTATTAGAGTCTAAGAGTCTTATAGCTTAGAGTCTTGTAGCTTGAAGTGCTATAGCGTAGAGTCTTATAACTTAGAGTGTTATAGCTTAGAGTCTTATAGCTTAGAGTCTTATAGCTTAGAGTCCGATAGCTTAAAGCTTGGAGTGTTATAGATTATAGTTTTATAGCTTAGAGTCTTATAGCTTATTAGAGTCTTAGAGTCTTATAGCTTAGAGTCTTGTGGCTTGAAGTCTTATAGCTTAGAGTCTTATAGCTTAGAGTCTTATAGCTTCTAGTCTTTTAGCTTAGAGTCTTATAGCTTAGAGTCTAATAGCTTAGAGTCTTATAGCTTAGAGTCTTATAGCTTAGAGTCTTATAGCAAAGAGTCTTATAGCTTAGAGTGTTTAATCTTTTTGTCTTATTGATTTTAGACATTTTTCTTAGAGTCTTATAGATTAGATTCTTTTAACTTAGAGTCTCATAGCTTAGAGTCTTACAGCTTAGATTCTAATAGCTTAGAGTTTTTTAGCTTAGAGTCTTTTATCTTTGAGTCTTATAGCTTAGAGTCTTATAGCTTATAGCCTTATAGCTTAGAGTCTTATAGATTAGAGTCTTATAGCTTAGAGTCTTATAGCTCAGAGTTTTATAGCTTAGAGTCTTATAGCTCAGTGTCTTTTAGCTTAGAGTCTTATAGCTTAGAGTCTTATAGCTTAGAGTCTTGTAGCTTAGAGTCTTATAGCTTAGAGTCTTATAGCTTAGAGTATTATAGCTTAGAGTCTTATAGCTTAGAGTCTTATAGCTTAGAGTCTTATATCTTAGAGTCTTATAGCTTAGAGCTTGGTGTGATATAGCTTAGAGTTTTATAGCTTAGAGTCTTACAGCTTAGAGTCTTCTAGCTTAGAGTCTTATAGCTTATTAGAGTCTAAGAGTCTCATAGCTTAGAGTCTTGTAGCTTGAAGTCGTATAGCTTAGATTCTTATATCTTAGAGTATTATAGCTTAGAGTCTTTTAGCTTAGAGTCTTATAGCTTAGAGTCTTATCGCTTAGAGTCTTATAGCTTAGAGTCTTATAGGTTATAGTCTTAGAGATTAGAGACTTATGGCTTAGAGCCTTATGGCTTAGAGTCTTATGGCTTAGAATCTTATAGCTTAGAGTCTTATAGTTTAGAGTCTTATAGTTTAGAGTCATGTATCTTATATTTTTCTAGCTTATAGTATTTACTCTTAGATTATTCCAGATTAGTGCTTAGAGTCTTATAGCTTTGAGTCTTATAGCTCAGAGTCTTAAAGCTTAGAGTCTAATAGCTTAGAGTCTTATAGCTTATAAGAGTATTAGAGTCTTAAAGCTTAGAGTATTCTAGCTTGATGTATTATATCTTATATTCTTTATAGCTTAGAGTCTTATAGCTTAGAGTCTTATAGCTTAGAGTCTTATAGCTTAGAGTCTTATAGCTTAGAGTCTAAAAGCTTAGAGATTAGAGTATTATAGCTTAGAGTCTTATAGCTTAGAGTCTTATAGCTTAGTTTCTTATAGCTTAGAGTTTTATAGCTTAGAGTATTATATATTAGTCTTATAGCTTAGAGTCTTATAGCTTAGAGTCTTATAGCTTAGAGTATTATAGTTAGAGTATTATAGCTTAGAGTCTTATAGCTTAGAGTCTTATAGCTTAGAGTCTTATAGCTTAGAGTCCTATAGCTTAGAGTCATATAGTTTAGAGTCTTATAGCTTAGAGTCTTATAGCTTAGAGTCTTATAGCTTAGAGTCTTATAGCTTAGTCTTATAGCTTACAGTCTTATAGCTTAGAGTCTCATAGCTTAGAGTCTTATATCCTAGATTCTTATAGCTTAGAGTATTATATCTTAAAGCTTTGAGTCTTATAGCTTTGTGTCTTATAGATTAGAGTCTTACATCTTAGATTCTTATAGATTAGAGTCTTATAGATTATTAGAGTCTTAGAGTCTTATAGCTTAGAGTCTTGTGGCTTGAAGTCTAATAGCTTAGAGTCTTATAGCAAAGAGTCTTATATCTTAGATTCTTGTAGCTTAGTGTACTAGAGCTTTTAGTATTTGATCATATAAAATTTGATCTTATTGTCTTATATCTGCTATTCTTATAGCATAGAGTAGTTTATCTTATCGTCTTGCAGATTAGAGTCCAATAGCTTAGAGTATTATAGCTCAGAGTCTTATAGCTTAGATTCTTATAGCTTATAGTCTTATAGCTTAGAGTCTTATAGCTTAGAGTCTTCTAGCATAGAGTCTTATAGCTTAGAGTCTTATAGCTTAGAGTCTTATAGCTTAGAGCTTGGAGTTTTATAGCTTAGAGTCTTACAGCTTAGAGTCTTCTAGCTTAGAGTCTTCTAGCTTATTAGAGTCTAAAAGTCTTATAGCTTAGAGTCTTGTAGCTTGAAGTCTTATAGCTTAGAGTCTTATAGTATAGAGTCTTATAGCTTAGAGTCTTTTAGCTTAGAGTCTTATAACTTGGAGTCTTATAGCTTAGAGTCTTATAGCTTAGAGTCTTATAGCTTAGAGTCTTATAGCTTAGAGACTTATGTCTTAGAGACTTATGGCTTAGAGTCTTATGGCTTAGAATATTATATCTTAGAGTCTTATAGCTTAGAGTCTTATAGCTTAGAGTCTTATAGCTTAGAGTATTATAGCTTAGAGTCTTATAGCTTAGAGTCTTGAATCTTAGAGTCTTATAGCTTAGAATCTTATAGCTAAGAGTCTTATACATTTGCGTCTTATAGCTTAGAGTGTATAGCTTAGAGTCTTATAGCTTAGAGTCTTATAGCTTAGAGTCTTACAGCTTAGAGTCTTAAAGCTTAGAGTCTTATAGCTTATTAGAGTCTTAGAGTCTTATAGCTTAGAGTCTTGTAGCTTGAAGTCTTATAGCTTAGAGTCTTATAGCTTAGAGTCTTATAGCTTAGAGTCTTTTAGCTTAGAGTCTTATAGCTTGGAGTATTATAGCTTAGAGTCTTATGGCTTAGAGTCTTATAGCTTAGAGTCTTATAGTTTAGAGTCTTATAGGTTAGAGTATTATAGCTTAGAGTATTATAGCTTAGAGTCTTACAGCTTAGAGTCTTATAGCTTAGAGTCTTATATCTAATTAGAGTCTAAGAGTCTTATAGCTTAGAGTCTTATAGCTTAGAGTCTTATAGCTTAGAGTATTATAGCTTAGAGTCTTATAGCTTAGAGTCTTGAATCTTAGAGTCTTATAGCTTAGAATATTATAGCTAAGAGTCTTATAAATTAGATTCTTATATATTAGAGTTTATAGCTTAGAGTCTTATAGCTTAGAGTCATATATCTTAGTGTATTATAGCTTAGAGTCTTATAGCATATAGTAATATATCTTAAAGTCTTATATCGTAGAGTCTTATAGCTTATAGTCATATAGCGTAGAGTATTATATCCTATAGTCTTATAGCTTAGAGTCTTATAAATTAGAGTCTTATAGCTTAGAGTCTTATAGCTTAGTCTTATAGCTTAGAGTCTTATAGCTTATAGTCTTATAGCTTAGAGTATTATAGTTAGATTATTATATCTTAGAGTATTATAGATTAGAGTCTTATAGCTTAGAGTCTTATAGCTTAGAGTCCTATATCTTAGAGTCATATAGGTTAGAGTCTTATAGCTTAGAGTCTTATAGCTTAGAGTCTTATAGCTTAGAGTCTTATAGCTTAGTCTTATAGATTAAAGTCTTATAGATTAGATTCTCATAGATTAGAGTGTTTTAGATTAGAGTCTTATAGCTTAGAGTCTTATATCTTAAAGCTTGGAGTGTTATAGCTTAGAGTATTATAGCTTAGAGTCTTACAGCTTAGAGTCTTATAGCTTAGAGTCTTATAGCTTATTAGAGTCTAAGAGTCTTACAGCTTAGAGTCTTGTGGCTTGAAGTCTTATAGCTTAGAGTCTAATATCTTAGAGTCTTATAGCTTAGAGCCTTAAAGCATAGTTTATTGGATAATTTATTCCTATTTATCTTAGTCTTTGATTTTTTTTTCTTATAGCTTAGATTATTTTAGATTATTTTCTTATAGATTATATTTTTTTAGATTATAGTCTTACAGCGTAGAGTCAATTAGATTAGAGTCTTATAGCTCAGAGTTTTATAGCTTAGATTCTTATAGCTTATATTCTTATATCTTAGAGTCTTATAGCTTAGAGTCTTCTAGCATAGAGTCTTATAGCTTAGAGTCTTATAGCTTAGAGTCTTATAGCTTAGAGCGTGGAGTGATATAGCTTAGAGTGTTATAGCTTAGAGTCTTACAGCTTATAGTCTTATAGCTTAGAGTCTTATAGCTTATTAGAGTCTAAGAGTCTTATAGATTAGAGTCTTGTAGCTTGCAGTCTTATAGCTTAGAGTCTTATAGTATAGATTCTTATAGCTTAGAGTCTTTTAGCTTAGAGTCTTATAGCTTGGAGTCTTATAGCTTAGAGTCTTATAGCTTAGAGTTTTATAGCTTAGAGTCTTATAGCTTAGAGCCTTATGGCTTAGAGCCTTATTGCTTAGAGTCTTATTGCTTAGATTCTTATAGCTTAGAGTCTTATAGCTTAGAGTCTTATAGCTTAGAGTCTTATAGCTTAGAGTATTATAGCTTAGAGTCTTATAGCTTAGAGTCTTGAATCTTAGAGTCTTATAGCTTAGAATCTTATAGATAAGAGTCTTGTAAATTATAGTCTTATAGCTTAGAGTGTATAGCTTAGAGTATTATATCTGAGAGTCTTATATCTTAGAGTCTTATAGCTTAGAGTCTTACAGCTTAGAGTCTTATAGCTTATTAGAGTCTAAGAGTCTTATAGCTTAGAGTCTTATAGCTTGAAGTCTTATAGCTTAGAGTCTTATAGCATAGAGTCTTATAGCTTAGAGTCTTTTAGCTTAGAGTCTTATAGCTTGGAGTATTATAGCTTAGAGTCTTATGTCTTAGAGTCTTATAGCTTAGAGTCTTATAGTTTAGAGTCTTATAGTTTAGAGTCTTATAGCTTAGAGTTTTATAGCTTAGAGTCTTACAGCTTAGAGTCTTATAGCTTAGAGTCTTATAACTAATTAGAGTCTAAGAGTCTTATATCTTAGAGTCTTCTATCTTGAAGTCTTATAGCTTAGAGTCTTTATAGATTAGAGTCTTATAGCTTAGAGTCTTATAGCTTAGAGTCTCATAGCTTAGTGTCTTATAGCTTAGAGTCTTACTGCTTAGAGTCTTATAGCATATTGTCTTATAGCTTAGAGCCTTATGGCTTAGAGCCTTATGGCTTAGAGTCTTATGGCTTACAGTCTTATAGCTTAGAGTCTTATAGCTTAGAATCTTATATTTTAGAGTCTTTTAGCATATTAGAGTCTAAGAGTCTTATAGCTTAGAATCTTAAAGCTTAGAGTCTTATAGCTTAGAATCTTATATTTTAGAGTCTTTTAGCTTATTAGAGTCTAAGAGTCTTATAGCTTAGAGTCTTTTACCTTGTATTCTTATAGCGTATAGTTTTATAACTTAGAGTCTTTTAGCTTAGAGTCTTATAGCTTAGAGTCTTATAGCTTAGAGTCATTTAGCTTAAACTGTGGAGTGTTATAGCTTAGAGTTTTATAGCTTAGTGTCTTACAGCTTAGATTTTTATAGCTTAGAGTCTTATAGCTTATTAGAGTCTAAGAGTCTTACAGCTTAGAGTCTTGTAGCTTGAAGTCTTATAGCTTAAAGTCTTATAGCTTAGAGTCTTATAGCTTAGAGTCTTATAGCTTATAGTCTTATAGCTTAGAGTATTATAGCTTAGATTCTTATTGCTTAGAGTCTTATAGCTTAGAGTCTTATAGCTTAGAGCCTTATAGCTTAGAGTCTTATACCTTAGAGTTTTATAGCTTAGAGTCTTATAGCTTAGAGTCTTATAGCTTATCGTCTTATAGCTTAGAGTCTTATAGCTTAGAGTCTTATAGCTTAGAGTCTTATAGTTTAGAGCCTTATGGCTTAGAGTCTTATGGCTTAGAGTCTTATAGCTTAGAGTCTTATAGCTTAGAGTCTTATAGTTTAGAGTCTTATAGCTTAGAGTCTTATATCTTAGAGCCTTATAGCTTAGAGTCTTATAGCTTAGAGTCTTTTAGCTTAGAATCTTGTAGCTTCGACTTTTGTAGCTTAGCGCTTACATCTTATAGTCTTGTAGCTTCGATTCTTATAGCTTAGGGTCTTACAGCATAGATTCTAATAGCTTAAAGTCTTATAGCTTAGACTCTTATAGCTTAGAGTCATATAGCTTAGAGTCTTATAGCTTAGAGTCTTATAGCTTAGAGTCTTAAAGCTTATAGTCTTATAGCTTAGAGTCTTTAATCTTAGAGTCTTATAGCTTAGACTCTTATAGCTAAGAGTCTTATACATTAGAGTCTTATAGCTTAGAGTCGTATATCTTAGAATCTTATTGCTTAGAGTTTTGTAGGCTAGAATCTTATAGCTAATAGTCTTATAGATTGGAGTCATATGTCTTAGTGTCTTACATCACATATTCTTATACCTCATAGTATTATGGGTTATAGTCTTATAGAATAGATTCTTACATATAAGTTTATTATAGTTTAGAGTCTTATAGCTTAGAGTCTTATACATTAGAGTCTTATAGATTAGAGTATTATCGCTTATAGTATTATAGCTTAGAGTATTTTTGTTAGAGTCTTATAGTTTAGAGTCTTATAGCTTAGAGTCTTATAGCTTAAAGTCTTATAGCTTAGCGTCATATAGCTTAGAGTCTTATAGCTTAGAGTCTTATAGCTTATAGTCTTATAGGTTAGAGTCTTATAGTTTAGAGTCTTTTAGCTTAGAGTCTTATAGCTTAGAGTCTTGTAGCTTAGAGTCTTATAGCTTAGAGTCTTATAGCTTAGAGTCTTAACGTTAGAGTCTTATAGTATAGATTCTTATAGCTTAGAGTCTTATAGCTTAGAGTCTTATAGCTTAGAGTCTTATATCTTAGAGTATTATAGCTTAGAGTCTTTTAGCTTAGAGTCTTGTATCTTGGAGTCTTATAGCTTAGAATCTTATAGCTAAGAGTCTTATAAATTAGAGTCTTATAGCTTAGAGTGTATAGCTTAGAGTCTTTTAGCTTAGAGTCTTATAGATTAGAGTCTTATAGCTTAGAGTCTTTTATATTATATTCTTATAGCATAGATTCTTATAGCTTAGAGTCTTAAAGCTTAGAGTCTTATAGCTTAGAGTCTTATATCTTAGAGTCTTATAGCTTAGAGTCTTATAATTTAGAGTCTTATAGATTAGAGTCTTATAGCTTAGAGTCTTATAGCTTAGAGTCTTATAGCTTAGATTCTTATAATTAGAGTATTATAGTTTAGAGTCTTATAGCTTAGAGTCTTATAGCTTAGAGTCTTATAGCTTAGATTCCTATAGCTTAGAGTCTTATAGGTTAGAGTCTTATAGCTTAGAGTCTTATAGCTTAGTGTCTTATAGCTTAGTCTTATATCTTACAGTATTATAGCTTAGAGTCTCATAGCTTAGAGTCTTTTAGCTTAGAGTCTTATAGCTTAGAGTCTTATAGCTTATAGCTTGGAGTGTTATAGCTTAGAGTCTTATAGCTTAGAGTCTTATAGCTTAGAGTCCGATAGCTTAAAGTTTGGAGTGTTATAGCTTAGAGTTTTATTGCTTAGAGTCTTATAGCTTATTAGAGTCTAAGAGTCTTACAGCTTAGAGTCTTGTAGCTTGAAGTCTAATAGCTTAGAGTCTTATAGCTTAGAGTCTTATAGCTTAAAGTCTTACAGCTTAGAGTCTTATACCTTAGAGTCTTATAGCGTAGAGTCTTATAGCTTAGAGTCTTATATCTTAGAGTCTTATAGCAAAGAGTGTTATAGCTTATTGTCTTATAGATTAGAGTCTTGTAGCTTAGAGTCTTATAGCTTAGAGTCTTATAGCTTAGAGTCTTATAGCTTAGAGTCTTATAGCTCAGAGTCTTATAGCTTAGAGTCTTATATCTTAGATTCTTATAGCTTAGAGTATTATATATTATAGTATTTAAGATTTGAGTATTATTTATTAGATACTTTTAGATTATAGTATTAGAGCTTAGAGTCTTATAGCTTAGAGTCTTATAGCTCAGAGTCTTATATCTTAGAGTCTTATAGCTCATAGTCTTATCTCTTAGTTTATTAGATATTTGATTCATAGATCCTATGGTATTATCTATTTTATTAGTTTATAATATTCACTTTTATAGTGGATTCATATATCTTATAGTAAAATAGATAACATTCTTATAGCTTAGAATCTTAGTGATTAGAGTCTTACATCTTATATTATAATAGCTTAGAGTCTTATAGCTTAGAGTCTTATATCTAAGAGTGTTATTTCTGATAGTCTTATAGCTTAGAGTATTACAGCTTAGAATCTTATCACCTAGAGTGTTATATCTTAGAGTCTTTTTGCTTATAGAATAGTTTCTTATAGAGTATGGGCGAATAGATCAGATTTTGACACCATAGTGTCTTAATGATTTTAGTATTTTACCGTAGAATAGTCTTAGAGTCTTATAGCTTAGAGTCTTGTAGCTTGAAGTCGTATAGCTTAGATTCTTATAGCTTAGAGTCTTATAGCTTAGAGTCTTTTAGCTTAGAGTCTTATAGCTTAGAGTCTTATCGCTTAGAGTCTTATAGCTTAGAGTCTTATAGCTTAGAGTCTTAGAGTTTAGAGCCTTATGGCTTAGAGCCTTATGGCTTAGAGTCTTATGGCTTAGAGTCTTATAGCTTAGAGTCTTATAGATTAGAGTCTTATAGTTTAGAGTCTTATAGCTTAGAGTTTTATAGCTTAGAGTCTTATAGCTTAGATACTAATAGCTGATAGCTTGGAGTATTATAGCTTAGAGTTTTATAGCTTAGAGTCTTAAAGCTTAGAGTCTTATAGCTTAGAGTCTTATAGCTTATTATAGTCTAAGAGTCTTATAGCTTAGAGTCTTCTAGCTTTAAGTCTTATATCTTAGATTCTTTATAGCTTAGATTCTTATAGCTTAGAGTATTGTAGCTTAGAGTCTTATAGCATAGAGGTTTATAGCTTAGACTCTTATATCTTAGAGCGTAGATTATTATAGTTTAGAATCTTATAGCTTAGGGTCTTACAGCTTAGAGTCTTATATATTAGAGTCTTATATATTATAAGAGTCTTAGAGTCTTATAGCTTATAGTCTTCTAGCTTGAATTCTTATAGCTTAAATTCTTTATAGCTTAGAGTCTTATAGCTTAGAGTCTTATAGCTTAGAGTCTTATAGCTTAGAGCCTTATGGCTTAGAGTCTTATGGCTTAGAGTCCTATAGCTTAGAGTCTTATAGTTTAGAGTCTTATAGTTTAGAGTCTTATAGCTTAGAGTCTTATAGCTTAGAGCCTTATAGCTTAGAGTCTTATATCTTAGAATTTTATAGCTTAGAGTCTTATAGCTTAGAGTCTTATAGCTTAGAGTCTTACAGCTTAGAGTCTTATAGCTTAGAGTCTTCTTATAGCGTAGAGACTTATAGCTTAGAGCCTTATAGCTTAGAGTCTTATGGCTTAGAGTCCTATAGCTTAGAGTCTTATAGGTTAGAGTCTTATAGTTTAGAGTCTTATAGCTTAGAGTCTTATAGCTTAGAGCCTTATAGCTTAGAGTCTTATATCTTAGAATTTTATAGCTTAGAGTCTTATAGCTTAGAGTCTTATAAATTAGAGTCTTATAGCTTAGAGTCTTATAGCTTAGAGTCTAATAGCTTAGAGTCTTATAGCTTAGAGTCTTATAGCTTAGAATCTTATAGCTTAGAATCTTATATCTTAGAATCTTATAGCTTAGAGTCTTATAGCTTAGAGTCTTATAGCTTAGAGTATTATAGATTAGAGTATTATAGCTTAGAGTCTTATAGCTTAGAGTCTTGAATCTTAGAGTCTTATAGCTTAGACTCTTATAGCTAAGAGTCTTATAAATTAGAGTCTTATAGCTTAGAGTGTATAGCTTATAGTCTTATAGCTTAGAGTCAGATAGCTTAGAGTCTTATAGCTTAGAGTCTTATAGCTTAGAGTCATATAGCTTATAGTATTATATCTTAGAGTCTTTTATCGTATAGTAATATAGAGTAGAGTCTTATATCCTATAGTCTTATAGCTTAGAGTCTTATAATTTAGAGTCTTATAGCTTAGAGTATTATAGATTAGTCTTATAGCTTAGAGTCTTATAGCTTAGAGTCTTATAGCTTAGAGTATTATAGTTATATTCTTATAGCTTATAGTCTTATAGATTAGAGTCTTATAGCTTAGAGTCTTATAGCTTAGAGTCCTATAGCTTAGAGTCATATAGTTTAGAGTCTTATATATTAGAGTCTTATAGCTTAGAGTCTTATAGCTTAGAGTCTTATAGCTTAGTCTTATAGCTTACAGTCTTATAGCTGAGATTCTCATAGCTTAGAGTCTTTTAGCTTAGAGTCTTATAGCTTAGAGTCTTATAGCTTAAAGCTTAGAGTGTTATAGCTTAGAGTTTTATAGCTTAGAGTCTTACAGCTTAGAGTCTTATAGCTTAGAGTCTTATAGCTTATTAGATTCTAAGAGTCTTACAGCTTAGAGTCTTGTGGCTTGAAGTCTTATAGCTTAGAGTCTTATAGCTTAGAATCTTATAGCTTAGAGTCTTACATCTGATATCATTGTATAGGATTGTCCTCTTTCATATTCTCATATTTATGATTTTCTTAGCTCAGTTTGTATTTTCGCCTCGTTACTTATATCTTTTATTCTTACAGCTTATTGTAATATAGCTTAGATTTTAATATCTCTTATTTATATATCTTATAGTCTTATAGATTAGAGTCTTATAGCTTAGATTCTTATAGCTTACAGTCTTATAGCTTAGATTCTTATAGCTTAGAGTCTTATAGCTTAGAGTCTTATAGCTTAGAGTCTTATAGCTTAGAGTCTTATAGCTTAGAGCTTGGAGTGATATAGCTTAGAGTTTTATAGCTTAGAGTCTTACAGCTTAGAGTCTTCTAGCTTAGAGTCTTATAGCTTATTAGAGTCTAAAAGTCTTATAGCTTAGAGTCTTGTAGCTTGAAGTCTTATAGCTTAGAGTCTTATAGCATAGAGTCTTATAGCTTAGAGTCTTTTAGCTTAGAGTCTTATATCTTGGAGTCTTATAGCTTAGAGTCTTATAGCTTAGAGTCTTATAGCTTAGAGTCTTATAGCTTAGAGCCTTATAGCTTAGAGCCTTATGGCTTAGAGTCTTATGGCTTAGAGTCTTATAGCTTAGAGTCTTATAGCTTAGAGTCTTATAGCTTAGAGTCTTATAGCTTAGAGTATTATAGCTTAGAGTATTATAGCTTAGAGTCTTGAATCTTAGAGTCTTATAGCTTAGAATCTTATAGCTAAGAGTCTTATAAATTAGAGTCTTATAGCTTAGAGTGTATAGCTTAGAGTCTTATAGCTTAGAGTCTTACAGCTTAGAGTCTTACAGCTTAGAGTCTTATAGCTTATTATAGTCTTAGAGTCTTATATCTTAGAGTCTTGTAGCTTTAAGTCTTATAGCTTAGAGTCTTATAGTTTAGAGTATTATATCATTGAGTATTATATCTTAGAGTATTATAACTTGAAGTATTATATCTTAGAGTCTCATAGATTAGTGTCTTATAGCATAGAGTCTTAGTGACTATAGCATTATAGTTTATAGCCTTCTGGCGTAGAGTCTTATAGCTTAGAATCTTATAGATTAGAGTCTTATAGTTTAGAGTCTTATAGTTTAGAGTCTTATAGATACGAGTTTTATAGCGTAGAGTCTTACAGCTTTGAGTCTTATAGCTTAGAGTCTTATAACTAATTAGAGTCTAAGAGTCTTATAGCTTAGAGTCTTCTAGCTTGAAGTATTATAGCTTAGAGTCTTTATAGCTTAGAGTCTTATAGCTTATAGTCTTATAGCTTAGAGTCTAATAGCTTAGTGTCTTATAGCTTAGAGTCTTACTGCTTAGAGTCTTATAGAATATAGTCTTATAGCTTAGAGCCTTATGGCTTAGAGCCTTATGGCTTAGAGTCTTATGGCTTACAGTCTTATAGCTTAGAGTCTTATAGCTTAGAATCTTATATTTTAGAGTCTTTTAGCATATTAGAGTCTAAGAGTCTTATAGCTTAGAATCGTACAGCTTAGAGTCTTATAGCTTAGAATCTTATATTTTAGAGTCTTTTAGCTTATTAGAGTCTAAGAGTCTTATAGATTAGAGTATTTTAGCTTGAAGTCTTATAGCGTAGAGTCTTATAACTTAGAGTCTTATAGCTTAGAGTCTTATAGCTTAGAGTCTTATATCTTAGAGTCCTATAGCTTAAAGCTTGGAGTGTTATAGCTTAGAGTTTTATAGCTTAGTGTCTTACAGCTTAGAGTTTTATAGCTTAGAGTCTTATAGCTTATTGGAGTCTAAGAGTCTTACAGCTAAGAGTCTTGTAGCTTGAATTCTTATAGCTTAGATTCTTATAGCTTATAGTCTTGTAGCTCATAGTATTGTATATTATAGTCATATATCTCATAGTAAGCTAGCTTAAATACTTATTGCTTCGAGACTTAAAGATACTAGATTTATGTCTTCTATTATTTAATCTTTTATACTTATGCATGAAAGTCTTATACTTTAGAGACTTATAGCTTAGAGTCTTATAGCTTAGCGTCTTATAGCTTAGAGTCTTATAGCTTAGAGTCTTATAGCTTAGAGTCTTATAGTTTAGAGACTTATTGCTTAGAGTCTTATGGCTTAGAGTCCTATAGCTTAGAGTCTTATAGCTTAGAGTCTTATAGCTTAGATTCTTATAGCTTAGAGTCTTATAGCTTAGAGTCTTATAGCTTATAGTCTTATAGCTTAGATTCTTATATATTAGACTCTTATAGCTTATTCTTTTAGCTTAGCGTCATATAGCTTAGAGTCTTATAGATTAGAGTCTTATAGCTTAGAGTATTATATATTAGAATCTTCTAGCTTAGAATCTTAAAGATTAGAATCTTAAAGCTTAGAGTATAATAGCTTAGAGTCTTTCATCTTAAAGTCTTATAGCTTAGAGTCTTATAGCTTCGAGTCTTATAGCTTAGAGTCTTTAATCTTAGAGTCTTATAGCTTATAATATTATAGCTTAGATTCTTATAGCTTTGATTCATCGTTATGTGAGTTATATAGCTTAGAGAATTAGAGATTTTTGTCAAATTGCTTAGAGAATTATATCAAAGTGTAAAAATGCTAAGTGTCACTATTATTAGAGAATAACATATCATAGAAATATTTATTAGATTCTTTTAGAGTAGTTAAATGTATCCTAGATTCTTTCCTATTATAGTATTATATTTTAGAGTCTTATAGCTTAGAGTCTTATAGCTTAGAGTGTTATAGCTTAGAGTCTTATCGATTAGAGTCTTATAGCTTAGAGTCTTATAGTTAGAGTCTTATAGTTTAGAGTCTTATAGCTTAGAGTCTTATAGCTTAGAGTCTTATAGCTTAGATTCATATAGCTTAGAGTCATATAGTTTAGAGTCTTATAGATTAGAGTCTTATAGCTTAGAGTCTTATAGCTTAGTCTTATATCTTAAAGTATTATAGCTTAGAGTCTAATAGCTTAGAGTATTTTAGCCTAGAGTCTTATAGCTTAGAGTCTTATAGCTTAGAGCTTAGAGTCTTATAGCTTAGAGTCTTATAGCTTAGAGTCTTACAGCTTAGAGTCTTATAGCTTAGAGTCTTATAGCTTATTAGAGTCTTAGAGTCTTATAGCTTAGAGTCTTGTGGCTTGAAGTCTTATAGCTTAGAGTCTTATAGCTTAGAGTCTTATAGCTTAGAGTCTTATAGCTTAGAGTCTTATATCCTATAGTCTTATAGCTTAGAGTCTTATAATTTAGAGTCTTATAGCTTAGAGTCTTATAGCTTAGAGTCTTTTAGCTTAGAGTCTTATAGCTTAGAGTCTTATAGCTTAGAGTATTATAATTAGAGTCTTATAGTTTAGAGTCTTATAGCTTAGAGTCTTATAGCTTAGAGTATTATAGCTTAGATTCCTATAGCTTAGAGTCATATAGTTTAGAGTCTTATAGCTTAGAGTCTTATAGCTTAGAGTCTTATAGCTTAGTCTTATAGCTTACAGTATTATAGCTTAGAGTCTCATAGCTTAGAGTCTTTTAGCTTAGAGTCTTATAGCTTAGAGTCTTATAGCTTAAAGCTTGGAGTGTTATAGCTTAGAGTCTTATAGCTTAGAGTCTTATAGCTTAGAGTCCTACAGCTTAAAGTTTGGAGTGTTAGAGCTTAGAGTTTTATTGCTTAGAGTTTTATAGCTTATTAGAGTCTAAGAGTCTTACAGCTTAGAGTCTTGTAGCTTGAAGTCTTATATCTTAGAGTCTTATAGCTTAGATTCTTATAGCTTAGAGTCTTATAGCTTAGAGTCTTATAGCTCAGAGTCTTATTTCTTAGAGTCTTATAGCTTAGAGTCTTGTAACTTAGAGTCTTATATCAAATAGTGTTATATCTTATTGTTTTTTAGCTTAGAGTCTTATAGCTTAGAGTCTTATAGCTTAGAGTCTTATAGCTTATAGTCTTATAGCTTAGAGTATTATAGCTTAGAGTCTTATAGCTTATAGTCTTATAGTCTTAGAGTCTTATAGCTTAGAGTCTTGTAGCTTAGAGTCTTATATCTTATAGTCTTATGGCTTATAGTCTTATAGCTTAGAGTCTTATAGCTTAGAGTCTTATAGCTTAGAGTCTTATAGCTCAGAGTCTTATAGCTTAGAGTCTTATAGCTCAGAGTCTTATAGCTTAGAGTCTTATATCATAGAGTATTATAGCTTAGAGTCTTGTAGCTTAGAGTGTTATAGCTTATAGTATTATAGCTTATAGTCTTATATCTAAGAGTATTATTGCCGAGATTCTTATAGCTTTGAGTCTTATAGCTTAGAGTCTTATAGCTTAGAGTCTTAGAGCTTATAGTCTTATAGCTTAAAGTCTTACAGCTTAGAGTCTTACACCTTAGAGTCTTATAGCGTAGAGTCTTATAGCTTATTAGAGTCTTAGAGTCTCATAGCTTAGAGTCTTGTAGCTTGAAGTCGTATAGCTTAGATTCTTATAGCTTAGAATCTTATAGCTTAGAGTCTTTTAGCTTAGAGTCTTATAGCTTAGAGTCTTATCGCTTAGAGTCTTATAGCTTAGAGTCTTATAGCTTAGAAACTTAGAGTTTAGAGACTTATGGCTTAGAGCCTTATGGCTTAGAGTCTTATAGCTTAGAATCTTATAGCTTAGAGTCTTATAGTTTAGAGTCTTATATTTTAGAGTCTTATAGCTTAGAATTTTATAGCTTAGAGTCTTATAACTTAGAGTCTAATAGCTGAGAGCTTGGAGTGTTATAGCTTAGAGTTTTATAGCTTAGAGTCTTACAGCTTAGAGTCTTATAGCTTAGAGTCTTATAGCTTATTATAGTCTAAGAGTCTTATAGCTTAGAGTCTTATAGCTTGAAGTCTTATAGCTTAGATTCTTTATAGCTTAGAGTCTTATAGCTTAGAGTATTATAGCTTAGAGTCTTATAGCTTAGAGTCTTATAGCTTAGAGTCTAATAGCTGAGAGCTTGGAGTATTATAGCTTAGAATTTTATAGCTTAGAGTCTTACAGCTTAGAGTCTTATAGCTTAGAGTCTTATAGCTTATTAGAGTCTAAGAGTCTTATAGCCTAGAGTCTTCTAGCTTGAAGTCTTATAGCTTAGAGTCTTTATAGATTAGAGTCTTATAGCTTATAGTCTTATAGCTTAGAGTCTTATAGCTTAGAGCCTTATTGCTTAGAGTCTTATGGCTTAGAGTCATATAGCTTAGAGTCTTATAGGTTAGAGTCTTATAGTTTAGAGTCTTATAGATTAGAGTCTTATAGCTTAGAGTCTTATAGCTTAGAGTCTTATATCTTAGAATATTATAGCTTAGAGTCTTATAGCTTAGAGTCTTATAGCTTATAATCTTACAGCTTATAGTCTTATAGCTTAGAGTATTATAGCTTAGAGTCTTATATCTTAGAGCCTTATGGCTTAGAGTCTTATGGATTATAGTCCGATAGCTTAGAGTCTTATAGTGTAGAGTCTTATAGGTTAGAGTCTTATAGCTTAGAGTCTTATATCTTAGAGACTTATAGCTTAGAGTCTTATAGCTTATAGTCTTAGATATTAGAGTCTTCTAGATTAGCATTTTACTGCTTAGCGTCTTCTTTATGAGAGCCTAATAGATTTAAGTGATATAGCTTAGATTCTTTGATCTTTGAGTAGATTATCTCAGAGTCTTATAGCTCATAGCCTTTAATCTAAGAAACATATATATGATTACCGTACAGACTCTAGTCGTATCGCTTATAATCTTATATCTTATAGTCTTATCGATTAGGGTCTTGAATCTTAGAGTCTTGTAGCTTAGACTATTATAGCTTAGAGTCTTATAAATTAGAGTCTTATTGCTTCGAGTGTATAGCTTAGTGTCTTATAGCTTAGAGTCTTATAGCTTAGAGTCTTATAGCTTAGAGTCTTATAGCTTAGAGTATTATATCTTAGAGTGTTATATCCTATAGTCTTATATATTAGAGTCTTATAATTTAGAGTCTTATAGCTTAGAGTCTTATAGCTTAGTCTTATAGCTTAGAGTCTTATAGCTTAGAGTCTTATAGCTTAGAGTATTATAGTTAGAGTCTTATAGCTTAGAGTCTTATAGCTTAGAGTGTATAGCTTAGAGTCTTATAGCTTAGAGTCATATAGCTTAGAGTCTTATAGCTTAGAGTCTTATAGCTTAGAGTCTTATAGATTATATTCTTATATCATAGAGTCTTATAGATTAGAGTCTTATAATTTAGAGTCTTATAGCTTAGAGTATTATAGCTTAGTCTTATATCTTAGAGTCTTATATCTTAGAGTCTTATATCTTAGAGTATTATTGTGATAGTCTTATAGCTTATAGTCTTATAGCTTAGAGTATTATAGCTTAGAGTCTTATATCTTAGAGTCCTATAGCTTATAGTCATATAGTTTAGAGTCTTATAGCTTAGAGTCTTATAGCTTAGAGTCTTATAGCTTAGAGTCTTATAGCTTAGTCTTATAGCTTACAGTCTTATAGCTGAGAGTCTCATAGCTTAGAGTCTTTTAGCTTAGAGTCTTATAGCTTAGAGTCTTATAGCTTAAAGCTTGGAGTGTTATAGCTTAGAGTTTTATAGCTTAGAGTCTTACAGCTTAGAGTCTTATAGCTTAGAGTCTTATAGCTTATTAGAGTCTAATAGTCTTACAGCTTAGAGTCTTGTTGCTTGAAGTCTTATAGCTTAGAGTCTAATAGATTAGAGTATTATAGCTTAGATTCTTAGAGATTAGAGTATTGTATATGATAGTCCTAGTTATTATTCTCTTTGTGATTATTTTCTTAGTTCTTCTATTCTTTGATATGCTTGTCATATATAATTTTTTCTGGCTGCTCATTTTCTTATAGTTTATATTCTAGGTGATCAGAGTGATATATCTTAGAGTATTAGAGCTTAGAGTCTTATAGCTTAGATTCTTATAGCTTATAGTCTTATAGCTTAGAGTCTTATAGCTTAGAGTCTTATAGCTTAGAGTCTTATAGCTTAGAGTCTTATAGCTTAGAGTCTTATAGCTTAGAGGGTGTAGGGTTATAGCTTTGATGTTTATAGCGTAGAGTCTTAAAGCTTTCAGTCTTATAGATTAGAGTCTTATAGCTTTGTAGAGTCTAAGAGTCTTTTAGCTTAGAGTCTTGTAGCTTGAAGTCTTATAGCTTAGAGTCTTATAGTATAGAGTCTTATAGCTTAGAGTCTTTTAGCTTAGAGTCTTATAACTTGGAGTCTTATAGCTTAGAGTCTTATAGCTTAGAGTCTTATAGCTTAGAGTCTTATAGCTTAGAGCCTTATGGCTTAGAGCCTTATTGCTTAGAGTCTTATTGCTTAGAATCTTATAGCTTAGAGTCTTATAGCTTAGAGTATTATAGCTTAGAGTCTTATAGCTTAGAGTATTTTTGATTATAGTCTTATAGCTTAGAGTCTTGAATCTTAGAGTCTTATAGCTTAGAATCTTATAGCTAAGAGTATTTTAAATTAGAGTCTTATAGCTTAGAGTGTATAGCTTAGAGTCTTATAGCTTAGAGTCTTATAGCTTAGAGTCTTACAGCTTAGAGTCTTATAGCTTAGAGTCTTATAGCTTATTAGAGTCTAAGAGTCTTATAGATTAGAGTCTTATAGCTTTAAGTCTTATAGCTTAGAGTCTTATAGCATAGAGTCTTATAGCTTAGAGTCTTTTAGCTTAGAGTCTTATTGCTTTGAGTCTTATATCTTAGAGTCTTATAGCTTAGAGTCTTATAGCATAGAGTCTTATAGCTTAGAGCCTTATGGATTAGAGCCTTATGGCTTAGAGTCTTATGGCTTAGAGTCTTATAGATTATAGTCTTATAGATTAGAGTCTTATAGCTTAGAGTATTATAGCTTAGAGTTTTATAGCTTAGAGTCTTACAGCTTAGAGTCTTATAGCTTAGAGTGTTATAACTAATTAGAGTCTAAGAGTCTTATAGCTTAGAGTCTTCTAGCTTGAAGTCTTATAGCTTAGAGTCTTTATAGCTTAGAGTCTTATAGCTTAGAGTCTTATAGCTTAGAGTCTCATAGCTTAGTGTCTTATAGCTTAGAGTCTTACTGCTTAGAGTCTTATAGCATATAGTCTTATAGCTTAGAGCCTTATGGCTTAGAGCCTTATGGCTTAGAGCCTTATGGCTTACAGTCTTATAGCTTAGAGTCTTATAGCTTAGAATCTTATATTTTAGAGTCTTTTAGCATATTAGAGTCTAAGAGTCTTATAGCTTAGAATCTTACAGCTTAGAGTCTTATAGCTTAGAATCTTATATTTTAGAGTCTTATAGCTTATTAGAGTCTAAGAGTCTTATAGCTTAGAGTCTTGTAGCTTGAAGTCTTATAGCGTAGAGTCTTATAACTTAGAGTCTCATAGCTTAGATTCTTATAGCTTAGAGTCTTATAGCTTAGAGTCTTATAGCTTAAAGCTTGGAGTGTTATAGCTTAGAGTTTTATAGCTTAGTGTCTTATAGCTTAGAGTTTTATAGCTTAGAGTCTTATAGCTTATTGGAGTCTAAGACTCTTACAGCTTAGAGTCTTGTAGATTGAATTCTTGCCGATAGCCTTCATACAGCTTTTAGTCTTATAACATATATACTGATAGATTATATACTTATTGATTAGAGTTTTTTCAATCAGAGTCTAACTGATCATATACTAAAAGCATCTAGTCTTCTTATAGCGTATAATCTTATAGCTAAGAAACTTATGTCGTAGTTCCGTATGTCTTTTATACTAATTTCGTAGAGTCTGGAATATTAGCATCTTATAGCTTAGAGTCTTATAGCTTAGAGTCTTATAGCTTAGAGTCTTATAGTTTAGAGTCTTATAGCTTAGAGTCTTATAGCTTAGAGACTTATAGCTTAGAGTCTTTTGTCTTAGAGTGATATAGCTTAGTTTCTTATAGCTTAGAGTCTTATAGCTTAGCGTCTTATAGCTTAGAGTCTAATAGCTTAGAGTCTAATAGCTTAGAGTCTTATAGCTTATAATCTTATAGCTTAGAATCTTATAGCTTAGACTCTTATAGCTTAGAGTCTTATAGCTTAGAGTCTTATATCTTAGAGTCTTATAGATTAGAGTATTATAGCTTCGAGTCTTATAGCTTAGAGTCTTGAATCTTAGAGTCTTATAGCTTAGAATCTTATAGCTAAGAGTCTTATAAATTAGAGTCTTATAGCTTAGAGTGTATAGCTTAGAGTCTTATATCTTAGAGTCTTGTAGCTTAGAGTCTTCTAGCTTAGAGTCTTATAGCTTAGAGTCTTATAGCTTAGAGTCTTTTAGATTAGAGACATATATCTTAGATTCTTTTAGATTAGATTCTTATAGCTTAGAGTCTTATAGCTTAGAGTCTTATAGTTTAGAGTCTTATAGCTTAGAGTCTTATAGCTTAGAGTCTTATAGCTTAGAGTCTTATAGCTTAGAGTCTTATAGCTTAGAGTCTTATAGTTATATTATTATAGTTTAGAGTATTATATCTTAGAGTCTTATAGCTTAGATTCTTATAGCTTAGATTCCTATAGCTTAGAGTCTTATAGTTGAGAGTATTATAGCTTAGAGTCTTATATAATAGATTATTATAGATTAGTATTAAATCTAAGAGTCTAATATCTGAGATTCTAATAGCTTAGAGTGTTTTAGCTTAGAGTCTTATATCTTCGATTCTTATAGATTATAGCGTGGAGTGTTATAGCTTAGAGTCTTATACATTAGAGTCTTATAGCTTATAGTCTTATAGCTTGGAGTCTTATAGCTTATTAGAGTCTAAGAGTCTTACAGCTTAGAGTCTTGTGGCTTGAAGTCTTATAGCTTAGAGTCTTATAGCTTAGAGTCTTATAGCTTAATTTCTTATATCTCAGACTCTTATTGCTTAGAGTCTTATAGCTTATAGTGTTTTATATTTTTGTTTTTTGGATTAGAGTATTTTATATTAGAGTCTTATAGCTTAGAGTCTTATAGCTTAGAGTATTATGGCTTAGATTCATATAGCTTAGAGTCTTATAGCTTAGAGTCTTATAGCTTAGAGTGTTATAGCTTATTGTCTCTTAGCTTAGAGTCTTATAGCTTAGACTCTTAACGCTTATAGTATTATCTCTGAGTTAAATCTCGATTAGTGTCTTATATTGTAGAGGCTTCAAGCAGAGCGTCGTATCTCTTAGTGTTGTTTATGATATTGTCTTATGGAATAGAGTCTTATAGTTCAGGTTATAATATCTTAGAGTATTATAGCTTAGAGTCCTATAGCTCAGAGTCATAGAGCTTAGATTCTTATGGCTTAGAGTCTTATAGCTTAGAGCTTGGAGTGATATAGCTTAGAGTTTTATAGCTTAGAGTCTTACAGCTTAGAGTCTTCTAGCTTAGAGTCTTATAGCTTATTATAGTCTAAGAGTCTTATAGCTTATAGTCTTGTAGCGTGAATTCTTTTCGATACGTGGCTGAGAGCTTATAGTCTTATAGCTTAGAGTCTTATAGCTTTTTGACATATAGCTTAGATTCTTACAGCTTAGTGTCATATATCTTAGAGACTTTAGGTTATAAGAATCTCAGAGTCTTATAGCTCAGAGTCTTATAGCTCTGAGTCTTATAACATAGAGTAGTATAGATCATATACTTTTCTATTATAAGCTAGAAGCTTTGAGTCTTATATAGAAGTTTAGTATAGCTGAGTGTCTTACAGCACAGAGAGTTATAGCTTAGAGTCTTATTGCTTAGAGTCCTATAGCTTAGAGTCTTATAGTTTAGAGTCTTATAGTTTAGAGTCTTATAGCTTAGAGTCTTATAGCTTAGAGACTTATAGCTTAGAGTCTTATATCTTAGAGTGTTATAGCTTAGAGTCTTATAGCTTAGAGTCTTATAACTTTGAGTCTTATAGATTAGAGTCTTATAGCTTAGAGTCTTATAGCTTAGAGTCTTATAGCTTAGAGCCTTATGGCTTAGAGACTTATGGCTTAGAGTCTTATGGCTTAGAATCTTATAGCTTAGAGTATTATAGCTTAGAGTCTTATAGCTTAGAGTATTATAGCTTATAGTCTTTTAGCTTAGAGTCTTATAGAATCGATTATTTTAGCATATAGTCTTATATATAATATTATAAGTTCTTCTAGTCTTTTAACTTCTAGTATTTTAGATTATAGTTTATAGCTTAGAGTCTTATAGCTTAGAGTCTTATAGCTTAGAGTCTTATAGCTTAGAGTCTTATAGCTTAGAGTCTTATAGCTTATTATATTCTAAGAGTATTATAGCTTAGAGTCTTATAGCTTTAAGTCTTATAGCTTAGAGTCTTATAGCATAGAGTATTATAGCTTAGAGTCTTATAGCTTAGAGTCTTATAGCTTAGAGTCTTATAGCTTAGAGTCTTATAGCTTAGAGTCTTATAGCTTAGAGTCTTATAGCTTAGAGACTTATTGATTAGAGACTTATGGCTTAGAGTATTATTGCTTAGAGTCTTATAGCTTAGAGTCTTATAGTTTAGAGTCTTATAGTTTAGAGTCTTATAGCTTAGAGTTTTATAGCTTAGAGTCTTAAAGCTTAGAGTCTTATAGCTTAGAGTCTTATAAATAATTAGAGTCTAAGAGTCTTATAGCTTAGAGTCTTATAGCTTGAAGTCTTATATCTTAGAGTCTTTATAGCTTAGAGTCTTATAGCTTAGAGTATTATAGCTTAGAGTCTCATAGCTTAGTGTCTTATAGCTTAGAGACTTACTGCTTAGAGTCTTATAGCATATAGTCTTATAGCTTAGAGCCTTATGGCTTAGAGCCTTATGGCTTAGAGTCTTATGGCTTACAGTCTTATAGCTTAGAGTCTTATAGCTTAGAATCTTATATTTTAGAGTCTTTTAGCATATTAGAGTCTAAGAGTCTTATAGCTTAGAATCTTACAGCTTAGAGTCTTATAGCTTAGAATCTTATATTTTAGAGTCTTTTAGCTTATTATAGTCTAAGAGTCTTATAGCTTAGAGTCTTTTAGCTTGAAGTCTTATAGCTTAGATTTTTATAACTTAGAGTCTTATAGCTTAGAGTCTTATAGCTTAGAGTCTTATAGCTTAGAGTCATATAGCTTAAAGAGTTGAGTGTTATATGTTAGAGTTTTATAGATTAGAGTCTTACATATTAGAGTTTTATAGCTTAGAGTCTTATAGCTTATTAGAGTCTTAGAGTCTTACAGCTTAGAGTCTTGTAGCTTGTAGTCTTACAGCTAAAAGTCATATAGCTTAGGTGCTTGTGGCATATGTTCTTTCAACTTATATTCCTAACGCGTATCTTCTTATGTCATATAGTCTTTTAGCTTGTAGTCAGTCAGATAATAGTGTTATATCATATTGACGAGTATCGAATGTTGAATCGTATTCGAGCGTTATAGCTTTTAACCAGACAGATACGGGTCTTATAGCTTAGCATCTTATAGCTTAGAGTCTTATAGCTTAGAGTCTTATAGCTTAGAGTCTTATAGCTTAGAGTCTTATTGCTTAGAGTCTTATTGCTTAGATTCCTATAGCTTAGAGTCTTATAGTTTAAATTCTTATAGTTTAGAGTATTATAGCTTAGAGTCTTATAACTTAGAGTCTTATCGCTTAGAGTCTTATAGCTTAGAGTCAAATAGCTTCGAGCTTAGAGTCATATATTTTAACGTCTTTCATCTTAGAGTCTTATACTAAAGTGTCGTAAATCGGATAGTACTTTATCTAATAATATTATTAATTCGCTTTATCTTAGTGTCGTGTATATTGAATTTTTGTAGAGTAGATACGTATAGTTTAGATTCTTATAGCTTAGAGTCTTTTATCTTAGAGTCTTATAACTTGGAGTCTTATAGCTTAGAGTCTTATAGATTAGAGTCTTATAGCTTAGAGTCTTATAGCTTATAGCCTTATGGCTTAGAGCCTTATGGCTTAGAGTCTTATTGCTTAGAGTCTTATAGCTTAGAGTATTATAGCTTAGAGTCTTATAGCTTAGAGTCTTATAGCTTAGAGTATTTTAGCTTAGAGTCTTAAAGCTTAGTGTCTTTAATCTTAGAGTCTTATAGCTTAGAATATTGTCTATTTGATTATTGTACATTAGATTCTTATTTATTAGAGTGTATATAGTATTTAATAATAGCTTAGAGCTTAGATTAATAGTTCTGTTAGTCTTATAGCTTAGAGACTTACATATTAGAGTCTTATATCGTAAAATATTATTAGTGCATTAAATATTATAGTCTTGTATCTTGAATTATTGTTTCTTAGAGTCGTATAGCTTAGAGTCTTATAGATTAGAGTCTTTTAGCTTAGAGTCTTATAGCTTTGAGTCTTCTAGCTTAGAGTCTTATAGCTTAGAGTCTTATAGCTTAGAGTCTTATTGCTTAGAGCCTTATGGCTTAGAGACTTATAGCTTAGAGTCTTATGGCTTAGAGTCTTATAGATTAGAGTCTTTTATTTTATAGTCTTATAGTTTAGAGTCTTATAGCTTAGAGTATTATAGCTTAGAGTCTTAAAGCTTAGAGTCTTATAGCTTAGAGTCTTATAACTAATTAGAGTCTAAGAGTCTTATAGCTTAGAGTCTTCTAGCTTTATGTATTATAGCTTAGAGTCTTTATAGCTTAGAGTCTTATAGCTTAGAGTATTATAGCTTAGAGTCTCATAGCTTAGAGTCTTATAGCTTAGAGTCTTACTGCTTAGAGTCTTATAGCATATAGTCTTATAGCTTAGAGCCTTATGGCTTAGAGCCTTATGGCTTAGAGCCTTATGGCTTACAGTCTTATAGCTTAGAGTCTTATAGCTTAGAATCTTATATTTTAGAGTCTTTTAGCATATTAGAGTCTAAGAGTCTTATAGCTTAGAATCTTACAGCTTAGAGTCTTATAGATTAGAATCTTATATTTTAGAGTCTTTTAGCTTATTAGAGTCTAAGAGTCTTATAGCTTAGAGTCTTGTAGCTTGAAGTCTTATAGCGTAGAGTCTTATAACTTAGAGTCTTATAGCTTAGAGTCTTATAGCTTAGAGTCTTATAGCTTAGAGTCCTATAGCTTAAAGCTTGGAGTGTTATAGCTTAGAGTTTTATAGCTTAGTGTCTTACAGCGTAGAGTTTTATAGCTTAGAGTCTTATAGCTTATTAGAGTCTTAGAGTCTTACAGCTTAGTGTCTTGTAGCTTGGATTCTTACTGCTTCTATTAATATAGCTTTTATTATGATTACTTATATACTGATAGCTTATAGAATCTTAGAGTATAGTCTAGTAAAGTAGCGTCTAACTGCTTCTCTACTTATAACGTCGTGTCTTCTTATAGATTATTGACTAATTGCTTAGAGTCGACTGCCTTAGATTCTTATATCTTATAGTCTAATAGCTTAGAGTATTATAGCTTATCGTCTTATAGCTTAGAGTCTTATAGCTTAGAGTCTTATAGCTTAGAGTCTTATAGCTTAGAGACTTATGGCTTAGAGTCTTATGGCTTAGAGTCTTATAGCTTAGAGTCTTATAGCTTAGAGTCTTATAGTTTAGAGTCTTATAGCTTAGAGTCTTATATCTTAGAGCCTTATAGCTTAGAGTCTTATAGCTTAGAGTCTTATAGCTTAGAGTCTTATAGCTTTGAGTCTTATATCTTAGCGTCTTGTTGCTTAGATGCGTATAGCTTAGAGTTATATAGTTTAGAGTCTTTAGCTTAGATTCATAAAAGTTAGAGTCTTATAGCTTAGAGTCAGATAGCTTAGTGTCGTATAGCATTGAGTCTTATAGCTTAGATTCTTATAGCTTAGAGTATTATAACTTAGAGTCTATGAGCATAGAGACTTGTATCTTAGAGTCTTATAGCTTAGACTCTTATAGCTAAGAGTCTTATACATTAGAGTCTTATAGATTAGAGTGTATAGCTTAGATTCTTGTATCTTAGAGATTTATATAAAAGTTTAATATATCTTAGAGTATTGTAGCTTAGAATCATATAGCTTAGAGTCTAATAGCTTAGAGTCTTATAGCTTATAGTCTTATAGAATATATTATTATAGCTTAGAGTCTTACAGCTTATAGTCTTATAAATTATAGTCTTATAGCTTAGAGTCTAATAGCTTAGTCTTATAGCTTATAGTCTTATAGCTTAGAGTCTTATAGCTTAGAGTCTAATAATTAGAGTCTTATAGGTTAGAGTGTTATAGATTAGAGTCTTTTAGCTTAGAGTCTTATAGCTTATATTCCTATAGCTTAGAGTCTTATAGTTTAGAGTCTTATATCTTAGAGTCTTATAGCTTAGAGTATTATAGCTTAGTCTTATATCTTACAGTATTATATCTTAGAGTCTAATAGCTTAGAGTCTTTTAGCTTAGAGTCTTATAGCTTAGAGTCTTATAGCTTAAAGGTTGGATTGTTATAGCTTAGAGTATTATAGCTTAGAGTCTTACAGCTTAGAGTCTTATAGCTTAGAGTCTTATAGCTTATTAGAGTCTAAGAGTCTTACAGCTTAGAGTCTTTTGGCTTGAAGTCTTATAGCTTAGAGTCTTATAGCTTAGAGTCTTATATCTTAGAGTCTTCTATCTTTGATCCTTATATCTTTGTTTCTTTTTGAATTTTGTCTTTTATCTTTTAGTATGATATCTTATAGTTTTATAGATTAGATTCTTATAGCTTAGAGTCGTTTAGCTTAGAGTCTTATAGCTTAGAGTCTTATAGCTTATAGTCTTATAACTTAGAGTCTTATAGCTTTGAGTGTTATAGCTTAGTGTCTCTTAGCTTAGAGTCTTATCGCTTAGAGTATAATCGCTTAGAGTCATATATCATAGAGTCATCTATCTGATACTAGTACATATGAGAGTTGTAGATATTAGAGTCTTACGTCTTAGATTCTTATAGATTAGTGTATTATAGCTTAGAGTCTTATAGCTTAGAGTCTTATAGCTCAGAGTCTTATAGCTTAGATTCTTATGGCTTACAGTCTTATAGCTTTGAGTGATATAGCTTAGAGTATTATAGCTTAGAGTCTTAGAGCTTAGAGTCTTCTAGCTTAGAGTCTTATAGCTTATTAGAGTCTAAGAGTCTTATAGCTTAGAGTCTTTTAGCTTGAAGTCTTATAGATTACAGTTTTATAGATTATATTCTTATATCTTATAGTCTTATAGCTTAGCTACATACTGAGCATCGTCTTAGAGATTAGAGTCTTATAGCTTACTGACTTGGAGATTCGCTTCATACATCTCATGATAATAAGCTCTGATGATTACAGATTAGAGTCTTATAGATTATGGGAAAACAGCTTAGAGTATTGCCGATTATAGTCTTATATCATAGAGGCTTATATCTTATAGGCTAACATCTTATATTGATACATCTTAGAGTCTTATTGCTTAGAGTCTTATTGCTTAGAGTCCTATAGCTTAGAGTCTTAGAGTTTAGAGTCTTATAGATTAGAGTCTTATAGCTTAGAGTCTTATAGCTTAGAGACTTATAGCTTAGAGTCTTATATCTTAGAGTTTTATAGCTTAGAGTCTTATAGCTTATAGTCTTATAACTTTGAGTCTTATAGCTTAGAGTCTTATAGCTTAGAGTCTTATAGCTTAGAGTCTTATAGCTTAGAGCCTTATTGCTTAGAGCCTTATGGCTTAGAGTCTTATGGCTTAGAATCTTATAGCTTAGAGTCTTATAGCTTAGAGTCTTATAGCTTAGAGTCTTATAGCTTAGAGTATTATAGCTTAGAGTCTTATAGCTTAGAGTCTTGAATATTATAGTCTTATAGCTTAGAATCTTATAGCTAAGAGTGTTGTAAATTATAGTCTTCTAGCTTAGAGTCTATAGCTTAGAGTATTATAGCTTAGAGTCTTATATCTTAGAGTCTTATAGCTTATTGTCTATTAGCTTAGAGTCTTATAGCTTAGAGTCTTATAGCTTAGAGTCTTCTATCTTAGATTATTCTCTAAGAGATTAGTATATATTTGATAATTTGATATTTGATACTTTTCTATTTTAGTCTTTTATCTTTTATTCTTATTTAATAGTTTATTATATATTAGAGTCTTACATATCAGAGGCTTTTGTAATAGAGTATTATAGCTCAGAGTCTTACAGCTTAGATTCTTATAGCTTATAGTCTTATAGCTTAGAGCTTGGAGTCATATAGCTTAGAGTCTTATAGCTTAGAGTCTTACAGCTTAGAGTCTTATAGCTTAGAGTCTTATAGCTTATTAGAGTCTTAGAGTCTTACAGCTTAGATTCTTATATCTTGGAGGCTGAGGTCCTAGAGTCATATATCTCAGTGTCTTGTATATGTGAGTCTTATTGCTAATTGAATTTTAGATTAGAGTCTTATAGCTTAGATTCTTTTATATTATTGAATTATATAACAGAGTATTTTAGCTTATTATCCTATAGCTTATAGTCTTATGTCTCAGAGCCTTACAGATCATATTCATTTAGATTAGATACGAATAGATTATATTCTAATAGATCAGAGAATAATAGCTTAGAGGCTAATAGAGTAGAGCTTACATCGTCGAGTGATGAATCTTAGAGTCTTATAGCTTAGAGTCCTATAGCTTAGAGTCTTATAGTTTAGAGTCTTATAGATTTGAGTCTTATAGCTTAGAGTCTTATAGCTTAGAGCCTTATAGCTTAGAGTCTTATATCTTAGAGTTTTATAGCTTAGAGTCTTATAGCTTAGAGTCTTATAGCTTAGAGTCTTATAGCTTAGAGTCTTATAGCTTAGAGTCTTATAGCTTAGAGTCTTATAGCTTAGAGCCTTATTGCTTAGAGCCTTATGGCTTAGAGTCTTATGGCTTAGAATCTTATAGCTTAGAGTCTTATAGCTTAGAGTCTTATAGCTTAGAGTCTTATAGCTTAGAGTATTATAGCTTAGAGTCTTATAGATTAGAGTCTTGAATCTTAGAGTCTTATATCTTAGAATCTTATAGCTAAGAGTCTTATAAATTAGAGTCTTATAGCTTAGAGTGTATAGCTTAGAGTCTTATAGCTTAGAGTCTTATAGCGTAAAGTCTTATAGCTTAGAGTCTTACAGCTTAGAGTCTTATAGCTTATTAGAGTCTAAGAGTCTTATAGCTTAGAGTCTTATAGCTTGAAGTCTTATAGCTTAGAGTCTTATTGCATAGAGTCTTATAGCTTAGAGTCTTTTAGCTTAGAGTCTTATAGCTTTGAGTCTTATAGCTTAGAGTCTTATAGCTTAGAGTCTTATAGCTTAGAGTCTTATAGCTTAGAGACTTATGGCTTAGAGACTTATCGCTTAGAGTCTTATAGCTTAGAGTCTTATAGCTTAGAGTCTTATAGTTTAGAGTCTTATAGTTTAGAGTCTTATAGCTTAGAGTTTTATAGCTTAGAGTCTTATAGCTTAGAGTCTTATGGATTAGAGTCTTATAGCTTAGAGTCTTATAGCTTAGAGTCTTTTATCTTAGAGTCTTATAGCTTAGAGTGTTATAGCTTATTGTCTCTTAGCTTAGAGTCTTATATCTTAGAGTCTTATAGCTTAGAGTCTTATAGCTTAGAGTCTTCTAGCTTAGAGTCTTATAGCTTAGAGTCTTATAGCTTAGAGTCTTATATCTTAGAGTCTTAGAGCTTAGAGTCTTGTAGCTTAGAGTCTTATAGCTTATAGTCTTATAGCCTAGATTCTTCTAGCTTAGAGTCTTATAGCTTAGATTCGTGTTGCTTAGAGTCTTATTGCTTAGAGGTTGTTGTGATATATAGTTTTTGTGTATAGCTTTGTATCTTTAAGCTTACAGTCTTATAGCTTAGAGTCTTTTAGCTTGTTAGAGTCTTAGAGTCTTATAGCTTAGAGTCGTGTATCTTATAGTCTTATATCTTAAATTCTTATAGCTTAGAGTCTTATATCTTAGATTCTTATATCTAAGATTATTATATCTTAGAGTATTATATCTTAGATTCTTATCTCTTAGACTCTTTTATCTTAGAGTCTTAGAATTTTTAGTAATATAGCTCTGATTCACATAGCAGATAGTTTTATAGCTTTGATTCTTAGAGCATAAGTGAATTCATGATGGAGTCTTATATCTAAGAGGCTTATAGCAAGTATTACTTTTGCTTATCTTCTTGTGGCTTCTCGTCATACTGCTTATAGCTTTTGGTCCTAGAGCATGGTGGCCTGGAGTCTTATAGATTAGTAGCTTATCGTTTAGAGTCTTACAGCTTAGAGTCTTCGAGTTTTGATTCTTATATCTTTGAGTCTTATATTTTAGAGTCTTATAGATTAGAGTCTTATAGCTTAGAGTCTTTTACGTTATTAGAGTCTTAGATTCTTATAGCTTAGAGTCTTGTAGCTTGAATTCTTATAGCTTAGTGTCTTATAGCTTTGATTCTTATATCTTAGTGTCATATAGCTTAGAGTCTTATAGCTTATAATCTTATAGCTTAGAGTATTATAGCTTAGAGTCTTATAGCTTAGAGGATTATATATTAATGAATTATATCTAAGAGTCTTATAGCTTAGAGTCTTATAGCTTAGATTATTATATTTTAGAGTATTATATCTTATTAGAGTCTAAGAGTCTTATAGCTTAGAGTCTTGTAGCTTTAAGTCTTATAGCTTAGAGTCTTATAACTTAGAGTCTCATAGCTTAGAGTCTTATAGCTTAGAGTCTTATAGATTAGAGTCTTATAGCTTAAAGCATTGTGTGTTATAGCAAAGAGTTTTATAGATTAGTGTCTTAGAGCTTAGAGTTTTATAGCTTAGAGTCTTATAGATTATTAGAGTCTATGAGTCTTACAGCTTAGAGTCTTGTAGCTTGAAGTCTTATAGCTTAAAGTCTTATAGCTTAGAGTCTTATAGCTGAGAGTCTTCTAGCTTAGAGTCTTATATCTTAGAGTCTTATCGCTTTGATTCTTATAGCTTAGAGTCCTATAGCTTAGAGTATTATAGTTTAGAGTCTTAGAGTTTAGATACTTGTGGCTTAGATATAAATAACTTAGAGTATTAAAGCTTAGAGACATATAGTTTAGATTCTTATAGCATAGAGTCATATAGATTATATTCTAATAGCTTAGTGTCTTATAGCTTAGAGTCTTATAGCTTAGAGTATTATGGCTTTTAGTCCTATATATTGGATTCTTATAGTTTAGAGTCTTATAGTTTAGAGTCTTATAGCTTAGAGTCTTATAGCTTAGAGCCTTATAGCTTAGAGTCTTATATCTTAGAGTATTATAGCTTAGAGTATTATAGCTTAGAGTCTTTTTTCTTAGAGTCTTATAGCTTAGAGTATTATAGCTTAGAGTCTTATAGCTTAGAGTCTTATAGCTTAGAATCTTATAGCTTAGAATCTTAAAGCTTAGAATCTTATATCTTAGAGTCTTATAGCTTAGAGTCTTATAGCTTAGAGTCTTATAGCTTAGAGTCTTATAGCTTAGAGTCTTATAGCTTAGAGTCTTGAAGCTTATAGTCTTATAGCTTAGACTCTTATATCTAAGAGTCTTATAGCTTAGAGTCTTATAGCTTAGAGTCTTATAGCTTAGAGTATTATAGCTTAGAGTCTTATAGCTTAGAGTCTTATATCCTATAGTCTTATAGCTTAGAGTCTTATAATTTAGAGTCTTATAGCTTAGAGTCTTATAGCTTAGAGTCTTATAGCTTAGAGTCTTATAGCTTAGAGTCTTATAGCTTAGTGTCTCTTAGCTTAGAGTCTTATAGCTTAGAGTGTTATAGCTTATTGTCTCTTAGCTTAGAGTCTTATTGCTTAGAGTCTTATAGCTTAGAGTCTTCTAGCTTAGAGTCTTCTAGCTTAGAGTCTTATAGCTTAGAGTCTTATAGCTTAGTGTCTCTTAGCTTAGAGTCTTATAGCTTAGAGTCTTCTAGCTTATAGTCTGCTAGCCTAGAGTCATATAGCTTATAGTTGTATATCTTAGAGTTATATATCTTATAGTCTTACTGATTACAGTATTATATCGTTTATTCTTATAGCTTAGATTCTAATAGCTAAGAGTATTATAGATAAGAGTCTTATTGCGTAGAGACTTATGGCTTAGAGCCTTATATATTAGAGTATTATATCTTAGAGTCTTAGAGCTTAGAGTATTATAGCGTAGAGTCTTATAGTTTTGAGTTTTATTGTTTCGGGTCTTATAGCTTAGAGTCTTACAGCTTAGAGTATTATAGATTAGAGTATTATATCTAATTATAGTCTAAGAGTCTTATATCTTAGAGTCTTCTATCTTGAAGTCTTATAGCTTAGAGTCTTTATAGCTTAGAGTCTTATAGCTTAGAGTTTTATAGCTTATAGTCTTATAGCTTAGAGTCTTATAGCTTAGAGTCTTATAGCTTAGAGTTTTATAGCTTAGAGTCTTATAGGTTAGAGTTTTATAGCTTAGAGTCTTATAGCTTAGAGTCTTATAGCTTAGAATCTTATATTTTAGAGTCTTATAGCTTATTAGAGTCTAAGAGTCTTATAGCTTAGAGTCTTGTATCTTTAAGTCTTATAGCTTAGAGTCTTATAACTTAGAGTATTATATCTTAGAGTATTATAGCTTAGAGTCTTATAGCTTAGAGTCTTATAGCTTATAGCGTTGATTTTTATAGCTTATAGTTTTATAGCTTATTGTCTTAGAGATTAGAGTTTTATAGCTTAGAGTCTTATATCTTATTATAGTCTATGAGTCTTACAGCTAAGAGTCTTTTAGCTTTAATTCTACTATCTTAGAGTTTTATGTCTTATAGTCTTGTTTATGTTATAATTAGATGCTATATTCATATATATTATAGTCATATAGATTTGAGTCATTCTGATTATACAATTAAAGGTAAGATTCTTACATCTCCGATTCAAATAGGATAGAGACTTATATCTTTTAGTTATTTTTAGTATAGTATTATATATTAGATTATTTTATATTATCGTATTAGGTATTTTATTCTTACCTCGTATATTATTATAGCTTAGAGCCTTATAGCTTAGAGTCATATGGCTTAGAGTCTTAGAGCTTAGAGTCCGATAGCTTCGAGTCATATAGTTTAGAGTCTTTTGGCTTAGAGTCTTATATATTATATAATAATTTATTAGAGTATTAGCGCTTAGTGACAAATAGATGATAGACTTATAGATTATAGTCTTATAGCTTATAGTCTTCGAAATTAGATACTTACTTATTTTATTCTTATAGATTAGCGTCTCATAGCACATTGTCTTATAGCTTAGAGTCTTATATCTTAGAGTCTTATAGCTTAGATTCTTATAGCTTAGAGTCTTATAGCTTAGAGTCTTATAGCTTAGAGTCTTATAGCTTAGAGTATTATAACTTAGAGTCTTATAGCTTAGAGTCTTGAATCTTAGAGTCTTATAGCTTAGACTCTTATAGCTAAGAGTCTTATAAATTAGAGTCTTATAGCTTAGAGCTTAGATTCTTATAGCTTAGAGTCTTAGAGCTTAGAGTCTTATAGCTTAGAGTCTTATGGCTTAGAGTTTTATAGCTTAGATTCTTATAGATAAGATTATTATAGCTTAGAGTATTATATCTTATATTCTTATATGATATATTCTTATATCTTATAGTCTTATAACTTAGAGTCTTACAGCTTAGATTCTTATAGCTTAGAGTCATTTTGCTTAGAGTATTATCGATTATTTTATTACCGCTCATTTTATTTTAGTTAGATACTTACTTCTTATAGTATTTTAGAGTAGATTCTTAAGGCTTTTAGTATTTTAGCTTATAGTCCTGTATATTAGAGGCTTATATCTGATAGTATTAGATCATATTTTATTATATAATAGAGTCTTAAATATTAGAGTCTTATATATTATAGTCTCATAGCTTATAGTGTTTTATACTATATTATTATAGCTGCTAGTCTTATATATTAAATAGGAGTGGCATATTTAGTATTGGTTTTTACATTAGTGTCTAACAGCTTATAGTCTTTTAGATTAGTGTATTATATATTATATTATTCTTAGAGTCTTATAGATTAGAGTCTTTTTGCTTGTATTCTTATATCTTAGATTCTTATAGCTTAGAGTCTTAAAACTTAGAGTCTTAGAGATTAGAGTCTTATAGCTTATAGTTTAATAGATTATTGTCTTAGAGATTAGAGTATTTTAGATTATAGTATTATAGCTTAGAGTCTTATAGCTTAGAGTCTTATAGCTTAGAGTGTTATAGCTTAGATTCTTATAGCTTAGAGTCTTGTAACTTAGAGTCTTATAGCTTAGAGTGTTATAGCTTATTGTCTCTTAGCTTAGAGTCATAAAACTTAGAGTCTTATAGCTTGGAGTCTTCTAGCTTAGAGTCTTATAGCTTAGAGTAATTTAGCTCAGAGTCTTATAGCTTAGAGTCTTACAGCTTAGAGTATTAAGCTTATAATCTTATAGCGTAGAGTTTTCTGGCTTATAGTCTTATATCTTAGAGCTTTGAGTGATATATCTTAGAGTCTTATAGCTTAGAGTCTTACAGCTTAGAGTCTTATAGCTTAGAGTCTTATAGCTTATTAGAGTCTAAGAGTCTTATAGCTTAGAGTCTTGTAGCTTGAAGTCTTATAGCTTAAAGTCTTATAGCTTAGAGTCTTATAGCTTAGAGTCTTATAGCTTAGAGCGTGGAGTGATATAGCTTAGAGTTTTATAGCTTAGAGTCTTACAGCGTAGAGTCTTCTAGCTTAGAGTCTTATAGCTTATTAGAGTCTAAGAGTCTTATAGCTTAGAGTCTTTTAGCTTTAAGTCTTATAGCTTAGAGTCTTATAGCTTAGAGTCTTATAGCTTAGAGTCTTATAGCTTAGAGTCTTATAGCTTAGATTCTTAAAGCTTAGATTCTTATAGCTTAGAGTCTTATAGCTTAGAGTCTTAGAACTTAGATTCTTATAGCTTAGAGTCTTATACCATCGTGTTTTATAGATTATCGTATTAGAGCTTAGAGTCTTTTAGATTAGAATATTACAGCTTATCGTCTTATTTCTGAGAGTCTTCTTCTATACAAGATACTTTTAGCTGATAGCATTATGGAATATATTCTTATTGATTCGATTCTTATAGCTTAGAGTCTTATATCTTAGAGTCTTATAGTTTAGAGTCTTATAGTTTAGAGTCTTATAGCTTAGAGTCTTATAACTTAGAGCCTTATAGCTTAGAGTCTTATATCTTAGAGTATTATAGCTTAGAGTCTTATAGCTTAGAGTCTTATAGCTTAGCGTCTTATAGCTTGGAGTTTATAGCTTAGAGTCTTATAGCTTAGAGTCTTATAGCTTAGAATCTTATAGCTTAGAATCTTAAGGCTTAGAATCTTATAGCTTAGAGTCTTATAGCTTAGAGTCTTATAGCTTAGAGTCTTATAGCTTAGAGTATTATAGCTTTGAGTCTTATAGCTTAGAGTCTTGAATCTTAGAGTCTTATAGCTTAGAATCTTATAGCTAAGAGTCTTATAAATTAGAGTCTTATAGCTTAGAGTGTATAGCTTAGAGTCTTATAGCTTAGAGTATTATAGATTAGATACTTATAGCTTAGAGTCTTATAGCTTAGATTCTTATAGCTTAGAGTCTTATAGCTTAGAGTCTTAAAGCTTAGAGTCTTATATCTTAGAGTCTTATAGCTTAGAGTCTTATATCATATAGTCTTATAGCTTAGTGTATTATATTTTAGAGTCTTATAGCTTAGAGTCTTATAGCTTAGAGTTTTATAGCTTAGAGTTTTATAGCTTAGAGTCTTATAGCTTAGAGTCTTATAGTTAGAGTCTTATAGCTTAGATTCTTATAGCTTAGAGTCTTATAGATTAGAGTCTTATAGCTTAGAGTCTTATAGCTTAGTCTTAAAGCTTACAGTATTATAGCTTAGAGTCTCATAGCTTAGAGTCTTATAGCTTAGAGTCTTATAGCTTAGAGTCTTATAGCTTAAAGATTTGAGTGTTATAGCGTAGAGTGTTATAGCGTAGAGTCTTACAGCTTAGAGTCTTATAGCTTAGAGTCTTATAGCTTATTAGAGTCTAAGAGTCTTACAGCTTAGAGTCTTGTGGCTTGGATCATCATCGCTTTTATGTTATTGTATTTGTTTCACATAGCTCATAGTCTTATATATTTTATTCATATACCTTAGAGTCTAATAGCTCCGATTCTTATAGCATTGAGTCTTATAGCTCCTTCGCTAACATCTTAAGGGTTAACGGCTTTGAGTCTTATAGCGTAGATTCTTACAGTTTCGATACTTGCAGCTTATCGAATTATAGCTTAGAGTCTTATAGCGTAGAGTCTTAGAGCTTAATGTCTCTTAGCTTAGAGTCTTATAGCTTAGTGTCTTTTAGCTTAGAGTCTTCTATCTTAGAGTCTTATATCTTAGAGTATTATAGCTTATAGTATTATAGCTTAGAGTCTTATAGCTTATAGTCTTATCGCTTAGAGTATTATAGCTTAGAGTTTTATAGCTTATAGTCTTATAGCTTAGAGTCTTATATGTTATAGTTTATGATCTTAGAGTCTTATATCTTATAGTCTTATATCTTATAGTCTTATATCTTAGAGTATTATAGCTTAGAGTCTTATAGCTTAGAGTCTTATAGCTTAGAGTCTTATAGCTTAGAGAGTTTAGTGATATAGCTTAGAGTTTTATAGCTTAGAGTCTTAAAGCTTAGAGTCTTCTAGGTTAGAGTCTTATAGCTTATTATAGTCTAAGAGTCTTTTAGTTTAGAGTCTTGTAGCTTGAAGTCTTATAGCTTAGAGTCTTATAGCTTAGAGTCTTAGAGCTTAGAGTCTTATAGCTAAGAGTCATATAGCTTGGAGTCTTATAGCTTAGAGTCTTATAGCTTAGAGTCATATAGCTTAGAGTCTTATAGATTAGAGTCTTATAGCTTAGTTTCTTATATCTTACAGTCTTATATCTTAGAGTCTTATAGCTTAGAGTCTTATGGCTTAGAGACTTATGGCTTAGAGTCTTATGGCTTAGAGTCTTATAGCTTAGAGTCTTATAGTTTAGATTATTCTAGTTTAGAGTCTTATAGCTTAGAGTTTTATAGCTTAGAGTCTTACAGCTTAGAGTCTTATAGCTTAGAGTCTTATAACTTATAAGAGTTTTAGAGTCTTATAGCTTAGAGTCTTCTATCTTGAAGTCTTATAGCTTAGAGTCTTTATAGCTTAGAGTCTTATAGCTTAGAGTATTATAGATTATAGTCTTATAGCTTAGAGTCTTATAGCTTAGAGTTTTATAGCTTAGAGTATTATATCTTAGTGCATTATGGCTTAGAGACTTATTGCTTAGAGTCTTATTGCTTAGAGTCTTATAGCTTAGAGTCTTATAGTTTAGAGTCTTATAGATTAGAGTCTTATAGCTTAGAGTTTTATAGCTTAGAGTCTTAAAGCTTAGAGTCTTATAGCTTAGAGTCTTATATCTTATTAGAGTCTTAGAGTCTTATAGCTTAGAATCTTATAGCTTGAAGTCTTATATCTTAGAGTCTTTATAGATTAGATTCTTATATCATAGAGTCTTATAGCTCAGAGTATCATAGAACAGAATATTGTAGCTTAGAGTATTGTAGCTTAGAGTTAATAAACTCATATTATTATAGCTTAGAGTCTTTTAACTTTAAATTGTACAGCTTATAAGAGAATTATAGCTTAGAGTCTTATAGTTTAGAGTCTTATAGCTTATTAGAGTCTAAGAGTCTTATAGCTTAGAGTCTTGTAGCTTGAAGTCTTATAGCGTAGAGTCTTATAACTTAGAGTCTTATAGCTTAGAGTCTTATAGCTTAGAGTCTTATAGCTTAGAGTCATATAGCTTAAAGCTTGGAGTGTTATAGCTTAGAGTTATATAGCTGAGTGTCTTACAGCTTAGAGTTTTATAGCTTAGAGTCTTATAGCTTATTAGAGTCTAAGAGTCTTACAGCTAAGAGTCTTGTAGCTTGAATTCTTATAGCTTAAAGTCTTATAGCTTAGAGTCATATAGCTGTGAGTCTTTTAGCTTAGAGCCTATGGCTCAGAGTCATATAGCTTAGAGTCTTATTGATTAGAGACTTATATATTAGTGTACTACAGATTAGCGTCATACATCGTATAGTATTAAACATTAGAGTATTATAGGGTAGTGTCTTATATGTTAGAGTCTTATAGTTTAGAGTCTTATAGCTTAGAGTCTTATATCTTAGAGTCTTATAGCTTAGAGTCTTATAGCTTAGAGACTTATGGCTTAGAGTCTTATGGCTTAGAGTCCTATAGATTAGAGTCTTATAGATTAGAGTATTATAGTTTAGAGTCTTATAGCTTAGAGTCTTATAGCTTAGAGTCTTATAGCTTAGAGTCTTTTATCTTAGAGACTTTTAGATTTTATTATTGTATCTTAGAGTCTTTAACCTAAGCGTCTTATATCTACGAGGCTTGTAGTGGATAGTCGTATATCTTAGAGTCTTATAGCTTATAATCTTCAAGCTTAGAATCTTAAAGCTTAGAATCTTAGAGCTTAGAGTCTTATAGCTTAGATTCTTATAGCTTAGAGTCTTATCGCTTAGAGTATTATAGCTTAGAGTCTTATAGCTTATATTCTTGAATCTTAGAGTATTATAGCTTAGAATCTTATAGCTAAGAGTCTTATAAATTAGAGTATTATAGCTTAGAGTGTATAGCTTAGAGTCTTATAGCTTAGAGTCTTATAGCTTAGAGTCTTATAGCTTAGAGTCTTATAGCTTAGAGTTTTATAGCTTAGAGTCTTATAGATTAGAGTATTGAACCTTATAGTCATATATATTAGAGTCTTATATCATATAGTCTTATATATTAGAGTCTTATACTTTAGAGTCTTATAGCTTAGAGTCTTATAGCTTAGAGTCTTATAGCTTAGAGTCTTATAGCTTAGAGTCTTATAGCTTATTGTCTCTTAGCTTAGAGTCTTATAGCTTAGAGTGTTATAGCTTATTGTCTCTTAGCTTAGAGTCTTATATCTTAGAGTCTTATAGCTTAGAGTCTTATAGCTTAGAGTCTTCCCACTTAGAGTCTTATATCTTAGAGTGTTTTAGGTTATAGTGTATAAGCTTAGTTGCGGAGTTATTATATACTGTTAGATTTTTGTATAATTTATTAGAGCCTTATAGAAAAGAGTCATATAGATTAGATTCCTATATCTTAGAATATCACATATTAGATTCTATTAGCTTAGCTTCGAATAGAGTAGAGTCATACATAATTGAGTCTTCTTATTTCTCTGTGACTTCGAGTTTAGAGTCTTATAGTTTAGAGTCTTATAGATTAGAGTCTTATGGCTTAGAGTCTTAGAGCTTAGAGTCTTATAGCTTAGAGTCTTATAGTTTAGAGTCTTATAGCTTAGAGTTTTATAGATTAGAGTCTTAAAGCTTAGAGTCTTATAGCTTATAGTCTTATAAATTATTTTAGTCTAAGTTTATTTTAGGTTAGTGTCTTCTATCTTTAAGTATTTTAGCTTAGATTCTTTATAGCTTATATTATAACAGCTTATAGGCTTAGCGAATATAGTCTCATGGCTCATAATATTGTAGATTATAATCTTATAGATTATAGTTATTAATATTTTATCATTATGGATCAGAGTCATTTAGCTTAGAGTCGCCTAGATTAGAGGCATATAGCTTAGAGTCTTATATTTTAGAGTATTATAGCTTATTAGAGTCTAAGAGTCTTATAGCTTAGAGTCTTGTAGCTTGAAGTCTTATAGCTTAGAGTCTTATAACTTAGAGTCTTATAGCTTAGAGTCTTATAGCTTAGAGTCTTATATCTTAGAGTCATATAGCTTATAGATTTGAGTCTTATAGATTAGAGTTTTATAGATTAGTGTCTTACAGCTTAGAGTGTTATAGCTTAGAGTCTTATAGCTTATTAGAGTCTAAGAGTCTTACAGCTTAGAGTCTTGTAGCTTGAAGTCTTATAGCTTAGAGTCTTATATCTTAGAGTCTTATATCTTCGATTATTGTATATTATAGTCTTATATCTTAGAGTCTTATATCTTCGATTATTACATCTTCTAGTCATACAGATTCGTGTTTTACAGCTTAGAGTCTTATATCAAAGAGTAACAGATATCAGAGTTTTATAGCTTAGAGTCTTATAGCTGAGAGTCTTATAGCTTTAGTATAAAGTCGTATATATTAGAGTCCTATAGAGTAGAGTGTTATATCTTATAGCCTTATGGCTTATAGTCTTATTGCTTAGAGTCATATAGCTTAGAGTCTTATAGTTTAGAGTCTTATAGCTTAGAGTCTTATAGCTTAGAGTCTTACAGCTTAGAGCCTTATAGCTTAGAGTCTTATATCTTAGAGTTTTATAGCTTAGAGTCTTATAGCTTAGAGTCTTATAGCTTAGCGTCTTATAGCTTAGAGTCTTATAGCTTAGAGTCTTATAGCTTAGAGTCTTATAGCTTAGAATCTTATAGCTTAGAATCTTAAAGCTTAGAATCGTATAGCTTAGAGTCTTATAGCTTAGAGTCTTATAGCTTAGAGTCTTATAGCTTAGAGTATTATAGCTTAGAGTCTTATAGCTTAGTGTCTTGAATCTTAGAGTCTTATAGCTTAGAATCTTATAGCTAATAGTCTTATAGATTAGAGTCTTATAGCTTTGATTGTATAGAATATATTCTTTTATCTTATAGAAATATAGCTTAGAGTATTTAACGTAGGAGTCTAATTGCTTTGAGTCAAAAAGGTATTAGTCCTATATCTAATAGTCGTCTTGAAGAATATTTTATTAATGCTTATCGTCTTATAGCATATAGTATTATAGCTTAGAGTATTATAATTTAGAGACTTATATGTTAGAGTCTAATACATTAGAGTCTTTTAGGTTAGAATCTTATAGCTTAGAGTCTTGTAGCTTAGAGTCTTATAGCTTAGAGTCTTATAGTTTAGAGTATTTTAGCTTAGAGTCTTATAGCTTAGAGTATTGTAGCTTAGATTCCTATAGATTAGAGTCTTATAGTTTAGAGTGTTATAGCTTAGAGTCTTATAGATTAGTCTTATAGCTTACAGTATTATAGCTTAGAGTCTCATAGCTTAGAGTCTTATAGCTTAGAGTCTTATAGCTTAGAGTCTTATAGCTTAAAGCTTGGAGTGTTATAGGTTAGAGTATTATAGATTAGAGTCTTACAGCTTATAGTCTTATAGCTTAGAGTCTTATAGCTTATTAGAGTCTAAGAGTCTTACAGCTTAGAGTCTTGTGGCTTGAAGTCTTATAGCTTAGAGTCTTATAGCTTAGAGTCTTATATCTTAGATTCTTATAGCTTAGAGTCTTATAGATTATATTATTATAGATTAGAGTCTTATAGCTTAGATTCTTATAGATTAGAGTCTTATAGCTTAGAGTCTTATAGCTTAGAGTCTTATACCTTAGAGTGTTATAGCTTAGAGTCTTATAGCTTAGAGTCTTATAACTTAGAGTCTTATAGCTTAGAGTGTTATAGCTTATTGTCTCTTAGCTTAGAGTCTTATATCTTAGAGTCTTATAGCTTAGAGTCTTATAGCTTAGAGTCTTATAGCTTAGATTCTTATAGCTTAGAGTATTATAGCTTAGATTATTATAGCTAAGAGTCTTATAGCTTAGAGTCTTATATCTTATATTCTTATAGCTTAGAGTCTTATAGCTTAGAGCTTAGAGTGATATAGCTTAGAGTCTTATAGCTTAGAGTCTTACAGCTTAGAGTCTTATAGCTTAGAGTCTTATAGCTTTTTAGAGTCTTAGAGTCTTATAGCTTAGAGTCTTGTAGCTTGAAGTCTTATAGCTTAGAGTCTTATAGCTTAGAGTCTTATAGCTTAGAGTCTTATAGCTTAGAGTCTTATAGCTTAGAGGTTTGAGTGTTATAGGGTAGAGTCTTATAGATTAGAGTCTTACAGCTTAGAGTCTTATAGCTTAGAGTCTTTTATCTTATTATAGTATAAGAGTCTTACAGCTTAGAGTCTTTTTGCTTTAAGTCTTATAGCTTAGATTCTTATAGCTTAGAGTCTTATAGCTTAGAGTCTTATAGCTTAGAGTCTTATAGCTTAGAGTCTTATATCTTATAGTATTATAGCTTATAGTCTTATAGCTTAGAGTCTTATAGCTTAGAGTCTTAAAGCTTAGAGTCTTATAGATTAGAGTGTTATAGCTTAGATTCTTATAGCTTAGAGTCTTATAGCTTAGAGTCTTATAGCTTATTAGAGTCTTAGAGTCTTATAGCTTAGAGTCTTGTAGCTTGAAGTCTTGTAGATTATAATCTTATATCTTATAGTCTTATAGCTTAGAGTCTTATAGCTTAGAGTATTATAGCTTAGAGTCTTATAGCTTATAGTCTTCTAGCTTAGAGTCTTATAGCTTAGAGTCTTATAGCTAATAGTCTTAAACTTATAGTATTATAGATTAGATTCTTATAGCTTAGAGTTTTATATCTTAGAGTCTTACAGCTTAGAGTCTTCTAGCTTAGAGTCTTATAGCTTATTAGAGTCTAAGAGTCTTATAGATTAGAGTCTTGTAGCTTGAAGTCTTATAGCTTAAAGTCTTATAGCTTAGAGTCTTATAGCTTAGAGTCTTATAGCTTAGAGTCTTATAGCTTAGAGCGTTGTGTGATATAGAGTAGAGTGTTATAGCTTAGAGTCTTACAGCTTAGAGTCTTATAGCTTAGTGTCTTATAGCTTATTAGAGTCTAAGAGTCTTATAGCTTAGAGTCTTGTAGCTTGAAGTCTTATAGCTTAAAGTCTTATAGCTTAGAGTCTTATAGCTTAGAGTCTTATAGCTTAGAGTCTTATAGCTTAGATTCTTATAGATTAGACTCTTATAGCTTAGAGTCTTATAGCTTAGAGCCTTATAGCTTAGAGTCTTATACCTTAGAGTCTTATAGCTTAGAGCTTGGAGTGATATAGCTTAGAGTTTTATAGCTTAGAGTCTTACAGCTTAGAGTCTTCTAGATTAGAGTCTTATAGCTTATTAGAGTCTTAGAGTCTTATAGCTTAGAGTCTTGTAGCTTGAAGTCTTATAGCTTGAAGTCTTATAGCTTAGAGTCTTAGAGCTTAGAGTCTTATAGCTTAGAGACTTATAGCTTAGATTCTTATAGCTTAGACTCTTATAGCTTAGAGTCTTATAGCTTAGAGCCTTATAGCTTAGAGTCTTATGGCTTAGAGTCCTATAGCTTAGAGTCTTATAGTTTAGAGTCTTATAGTTTAGAGTCTTATAGCTTAGAGTCTTATAACTTAGAGCCTTATAGCTTAGAGTCTTATATCTTAGAGTTTTATAGCTTAGAGTCTTATAGCTTAGAGTCTTATAGCTTAGATTCTTATAGCTTGGAGTTTATATCTTAGAGTCTTATATCTTAGAGTCTTATAGCTTAGAATCTTATAGCTTAGAATCTTAAAGCTTAGAATCTTATAGCTTAGAGTCTTATAGCTTAGAGTCTTATAGCTTAGAGTCTTATAGCTTAGAGTATTATAGCTTCGAGTCTTATAGCTTAGAGTCTTGTATCTTATAGACTTATAGCTTAGAGTCTTATATCTAAGAGTCTTGTATATTAGAGTCTTATAGCTTAGAGTGTATAGAGTAGATTATTGTATAGTATAGACTTATTGCTTATATGCTTGCATCTTAGATTCTTATAGCTTTGATAATTATAGCTTAGATACTTGTTGATTATTTTCTAACAGCTTTGATTCCTATATATTATAGACTTATAGTTCCGATTCTTATATCATATATTCTTATATCTTAGAGTATTATAATTTAGAGTCTTATAGCTTAGAGTCTTATAGCTTAGTGTTTTATAGCTTAGAGTTTTATAGCTTAGAGTCTTATAGCTTAGAGTCTTATAGCTTATAAGTGTCTTAGAGTCGTATAGCTTAGAGTCTTATAGCTTAGAGTCTTATAGCTTAGAGTCTTATAGATTAGAGTCTAATAGCTTAGTCTTAAATCTTACAGTATTATAGCTTAGAGTCTCATAGCTTATAGTCTTTTAGATTAGAGTCTTATAGCTTAGAGTCTTATAGCTTATAGATTTGAGTGTTATAGCTTAGTGTTTTATAGATTAGAGTCTTACAGCTTAGAGTCTTATAGCTTAGAGTCTTATATCTTAATAGAGTATTAGAGTCTTACATATCAGGGTATTTTGGCTTTTATTCTTAGAGCTTATATTCTAATAGAATTTAGTCAATGTGCTTGAATTATTAGATCTAATAGAATTATTGCTTATTTTCCATTTTATTTGAGACAATTAGCGTTTAGACTAATATATTAGTTCCTATTTGCGTCGTGTCATATATCGTAGAGTCTTATAGCGTATTGTCGTTTAAAGTATAGTGGAATATCTTCGTTTCTTATAAATTAGAGTCGTATCTATTAGAGTCTTATAGCTTAGAGTCTCTTAGCTTAGAGTCTTATAGCTTAGAGTCTTATATCTTAGAGTCTTCTAGCTTAGAGTCTTATAGCTTAGAGTTTTATAGCTTAGAGTCTTATAGCTTAGAGTCTTATAGCTTAGAGTATTATCTATTTGAGTCTTATATATTATAGTGTTGTATCTAAGAGTCTCATAGCTTAGATTCTTATAGATTATAGTATTATAGCTTATAAACTTATATCTTAGAGTGTTAGAGCTGAGAGTCTTCTAGCATAGAGTCTTATAGCTTAGAGTCTTATAGCTTAGAGCTTTGAGTGATATAGCTTAGAGTTTTATAGCTTAGAGTCTTACAGCTTAGAGTCTTCTAGCTTAGAGTCTTATAGCTTATTAGAGTCTAAGAGTCTTTTAGTTTAGAGTCTTGTAGCTTGGAGTCTTATAGCTTATAGCTTATAGCTTAGAGTCTTATAGCATAGAGTCTTATACATTTGATTCTTTTCGCTTTGAGTCTTATAGCTTAGAGTCTTATAGCTTGGGGTACTTTTGCTGAGAATCTTATCGCATAGAGTCAGATTGCTTATAGTCTTATGGCTTAGATCATTATGTCCTAGAGTATTTTGGATTAGAGGCTTAGAGCTTAGAGTCTTATAGTGTAGAGTATTCCAGTTTTGAGTTTTATAGCGTTGATGTTTAACTTTGAGAGTTTTATAGCTTAGAGTCGTACAGCTTTGATTATTATCTATATTTTTAGTCAAAGTGTCTAATCACATAGAGTTTTATAGTTTGAATTATTATTGCTTAGAATCATTATAGCTTAGAGTCTTATAGCTTATAGTTTTATAGCTTAGAGTCTGATAGCTGAGTGTATTATAGCTTAGAGTCTTATTGCTTATAGTCTTAGAGCATAGAGTCTTATAGCTTAGAGCCTTATGGCTTAGAGCCTTATAGATTAGAGTCTTATGTCCTATATTCGTAGAGCTTAGATTATGCTAGTTTATAGTCTTTTAGTAGAGACTATTATAGCTTTGATTATTATAGCTTAGAGTCTTATAGATTATAGTATTATGTATTTTTGTCTTATATATTAGAGTATTATATATTAGAGTATTATAGATTAGATTCTTATAGCTTAGAGTTTTATAGCTTAGAGTCTTATAGCTTAGAGTTATATAGCTTAGAGTCTTAGAGCTTAGAGTCTTATAGCTTAGAATCTTATATTTTAGAGTCTTATATCTTATTAGAGTCTAAGAGTCTTATAGCTTAGAGTCTTCTAGCTTAGAGTCTTATAGCTTATTAGAGTCTAAGAGTCTTACAGCTTAGAGTCTTCTAGCTTAGAGTCTTATAGCTTATTAGAGTCTAAGAGTCTCATAGCTTAGAGTCTTTTAGCTTGAAGTCGTATAGCTTAGATTCTTATATCTTAGATTATTATCGCTTAGATTCTTTTTTCTTAGAGTCTTATAGCTTAGAGTCTTATCTCTTAGAGTCTTATAGATTAGAGTATTATAGCTTAGAGTCTTAGAGATTAGAGACTTATGGCTTAGAGCCTTATGGCTTAGAGTCTTATGGCATAGAGTCTTATAGCTTAGAGTCTTATAGTTTAGAGTCTTATAGCTTAGAGTCTTATAGCTTAGAGTATTATAGCCTAGAGGCTTATATCTTATAGAATTATCTCTTAGAGATTAGAGTCTTATAGCTTAGGGTCTTATAGCTCAGAGTCTTAGAGCTTAGAGTCTTATAGCTTAGAGTCTTTTAGCTTATAATAGTATTAGATTCTTTTAGCTTAGAGTCTTCTAGCTTGAAGTCTTATAGCTTAGATTCTTTATAGCTTAGATTCTTATAGCTTAGAGTCTTATAGCTTAGAGTCTTATAGCTTAGAGTCTTATAGCTTAGAGTCTAATAGCTGAGAGCTTGGAGTATTATAGCTTAGAGTTTTATAGCTTAGAGTCTTAAAGCTTATAGTCTTATATCTTAGAGTCTTATAGCTTATAGTCTTATAGCTTAGAGTCTTATAGCTTAGAGTCTTATAGCTTAGAGACTTATTGCTTAGAGACTTATGGCTTAGAGTCTTATGGCTTAGAGTCTTATAGCTTAGAGTCTTATAGTTTAGAGTCTTATAGATTAGAGTCTTATAGCTTAGAGTTTTATAGCTTAGAGTCTTAAAGCTTAGAGTCTTATAGCTTAGAGTCTTATAACTTATTAGAGTATAAGATTCTTATAGATTAGAGTCTTATAGCTTGAATTCTTATATCTTAGATTATTTATAGATTAGAGTCTTATAGCTTAGATTATTAGCTCTAAGAGTATTATCACTTATATTATTAAATCTTAGAGTCTTATAGCTTAGATTTTTATAGCTTTGAGTCTTATAGCTTAGAGTTATATATCTTAGAGTCTTAGACATTATAGTATTATATCTTATAATATCATAGTTTAGAGTCTTATATATTAGTAGTTTCTAAGATTCTTATATATTAGAGTCTTTTACCTTTAAGTGTTATATAGTATATTCTTATAAATTAGAGTCGTTTAGCATAGAGTCTTATAGATTAGAGTCTTATAGCTTAGAGTCATATAGCTTATAGCTTTGAGTGTTATAGATTAGAGTTTTATAGCTTAGTGTCTTACAGCTTAGAGTATTATAGCTTAGAGTCTTATAGCTTATTAGAGTCTTAGAGTCTTATAGCTTAGAGTCTTGTAGCTTGAAGTCTTATAGCTTAGAGTCTTATAGCTTAGTGTCTTATAGCTTAGAGTTTTGAAACTTAGAGGCTTATAGCTTAGAGTCATATAGCTTAGAGATTTATAGATTATATTCTTATAGATTAGAGCGTTATAAATTAGATTCTTATAGAAATGAATATTATAGCTTAGAGTCTTATAGCTTAGAGTCTTATAGCTTAGAGTCTTATCGCTTAGAGTCTAATAGCTTAGAGTCTTATAGCTTAGAGTCTTATAGCTTAGAGTCTTAGAGCTTAGAGACTTATGGCTTAGAGTCTTAGGGCTTAGAGTCATAGAGCTTAGAGTCTTATAGTTTAGAGTCTTATAGCTTAGAGTCTTATAGCTTAGATTCTTATATCTTATAGTCTTATATATTATAGTCTTATTAATTAGATTATTATATCTTAGAGTCTAATATCTTAGAGTATAATATATTAGCGTATTATAGCTTAGATTTTTTTAGCTTAGATTCTTATAGCTTAGAGTCTTGTAGCTTAGAGTCTTATAGCTTAGAGTCTTAAATCTTAGACTCTTATAGCTTAGAGTCTTATAGCTTAGAGTCTTATAGCTTAGAGTCTTATAGCTTAGAGTATTATATCTTAGAGTCTTATAGCTTAGAGTCTTTAATCTTAGAGTCTTATAGCTTAGAATCTTATAGCTAAGAGTCTTATAAATTAGAGTCTTATAGCTTAGAGTGTATAGCTTAGAGTCTTATAGCTTAGAGTCTTATAGCTAAGAGTCTTATATCTTAGAGTCTTATAGCTTATAGTATTGTAGCTAAAAGTTTTGTAACTTAGAGTCTTATAGCTTAGATTCGTATAGATTAGAGACTTATTGCACTTTTCATGATAGACTATAGCCTAACAGCTCAGTGAAGTATAGCTAATATTATTTTAGCATATTGACAATTTTCTTAGCGTATTTTAGCCTATTTTCCTAGGGCTGAGATTCCACTATACACTATTCATACTGATTAGCTTCTTACATAAAAGTTACTTAACATATATTTTCTTTTATCTTATTTTCTTATTGATTAGATTCTTTTATATTTTAGTTTTATAGCTTATTTTCTTATATCTTATAGTCTATTAGTTAGAGTCTTATAGTATATAGTATTAGATCTTAGACTCTTAGAGATTAGATTATTGTATCTTAGATTATAATATATTATTCTTATATATTAAAGTCTTATATCTGAGAGTCTAATATCTTATAGTGTTTTATCTTAGAGTCTTATAGCTTCGAGTCTTATAGCTTAGAGCGTGGAGTCTTATAGATTATAGTTCTATAGCTTAGAGTCTTAAAGATTAGAGTCTTATAGATTAGAGTCTTATAGCTTATTATAGTCTAAGAGTCTTACATCTTAGAGTCTTTTGGCTTGAAGTCTTAGAGCTCATAGACTTGTGGATTATATAATTATTTCATTGAGTATTATATATTATAGTCAAGTAGCATATCTTCTAATTTCATATTGAATAATTGCTCTGAGACGTATATATTTTTGACTATAATCTACGAGCCGTATAGCTATTAAGCTTACTGCGGATAGACTAGTTGCTTAAAGACTATCACCTTCGAGTCATATAGCTCAGAGTCTTATAGCTTAGAGTCTTATAGCTTATTGTTTCTTAGCTTAGAGTCTTATATCTTAGAGTCTTATAGCTTAGAGTCTTCTAGCTTAGAGTCTTATAGCTTAGAGTTTTATAGCTTAGAGCCTTGTGGCTTAGATTCTTGTAGCTTAGAGTCTTTAAGATTAAAGTCGTATAGGTTATAGTCTTACAGCTTATATTCTTGAATATTATCTTCTTAAATCTTATCGTATTATAGATTATAGTATTATATATTAGATTAATATAGGTTAGAGTATTCTATCATAGAGTCTTATAGCTTAGAGTATTATAGCTTAGAGCTTGGAGTGATATAGCTTAGAGTCTTATAGCTTAGAGTCTTACAGCTTAGAGTCTTCTAGCTTAGAGTCTTATAGCTTATTAGAGTCTAAGAGTCTTTTAGTTTAGAGTCTTGTAGCTTGAAGTCTTATAGCTTAGAGTCTTAAAGCTTAGAGTCTTACAGCTTAGAGTCTTATAGCTTAGAGTCTTATAGCTTAGAGTCTTATAGCTTAGAGTCTTATAGCTTAGAGTCTTATAGCTTAGAGTCTTATAGTTTCGAGTCTTATATCTTAGAGCCTTATAGATTAGAGCCTTATGGCTTAGAGTCTTATGGCTTAGAGTCTTATAGCTTAGAGTCTTATAGCTTAGAGTCTTATAGTTTAGAGTCTTATAGCTTAGAGTTTTATAGCTTAGAGTCTTACAGCTTAGAGTCTTATAGCTTAGAGTCTTATAAATTATAATATTTTAAGATTCTTATAGCTTAGATTATTATATCTTGAAGTCTTATAGCTTAGAGTCTTTATAGCTTAGAGTCTTATAGCTTAGAGTCTTATAGCTTAGAGTATAATACCTTAGTGTCTTATAGCTTAGAGTCTTATAGCTTATTGTCTTATAGCTTAGAGTCTTATAGCTTAGAGCCTTATGGCTTAGAGCCTTATGGCTTAGAGTCTTATAGCTTAGAGCCCTATAGATCAGATTATTATAGTTTAGATTCTTATAGCTTTGAGTATTTTTTTTAAGAGCTAATATCTTATTATAGCTTAGAGTCTTACAGCTTAGAGTCTTAGAGCTTTGAATCCTATAGAATAGAGTCTTAATTCGTAGAGTCTAACATATTAGAGTTTTATATCTTAGAGTCTTATATCTGATATTCATGAAGCTCAACTTATTATAGCTTTGAGTATTACACACTAGAGTCTTATAGCTTAGAGTCTTACATCTTATTAGAGTCTTAGAGTCTCATACCTTTAATTCTTCTATCTTAGAGTATTACAGCTTAGAGTCTAAGAGTCTTAAAGCTTAGAGTCTTATAGCTTAGAGTCTTATAGCTTATTAGATTCTAAGAGTCTTATAGCTTAGAGTCTTGTAGCTTGAAGTCGTATAGCTTAGATTCTTATAGCTTAGAGTCTTATAGCTTAGAGTCTTTTAGCTTAGAGTCTTATAGCTTAGAGTCTTATCGCTTAGAGTCTTATAGCTTAGAGTCTTATAGCTTAGAGTCTTAGAGTTTAGAGACTTATGGCTTAGAGACTTTTGGCTTAGAGTCTTATGGCATAGAGTATTATAGCTTAGAGTCTTATAGTTTAGAGTCTTATAGTTTATAGTCTTATAGCTTTGAGTATTATCTCTTAGAGTATTATATCTTAGAGTATACTAGGTTAGAGCGTGGAGTGTTCTAGCTTAGAGATTTAGAGCTTAGAGTCTTAAAGCTTAGAGTCTTATATATTAGAGTCTTATATATTATTATATTCTAAGAGTCTTATATCTTATAATCTTCTATATTGAAGTCTTATAGCTTAGATTCTTTATAGCTTAGATTCTTATAGCTTAGAGTCTTATAGCTTAGAGTCTTATAGCTTAGAGTCTTATAGCTTAGAGTCTAATAGCTGAGAGCTTGGAGTATTATAGCTTAGAGTTTTATAGCTTAGAGTCTTACAGCTTATAGTCTTATATCTTAGAGTCTTATAGCTTAGAGTCTTATAGCTTAGAGTCTTATAGCTTAGAGTCTTATAGCTTAGAGACTTATGGCTTAGAGCCTTATTGCTTAGAGTCTTATTGCTTAGAGTCTTATAGCTTAGAGTCTTATAGTTTAGAGTCTTATAGTTTAGAGTCTTATAGCTTAGAGTTTTATAGCTTAGAGTCTTACAGCTTAGAGTCTTATAGCTTAGAGTCTTATATCTAATTAGAGTCTAAGAGTCTTATAGATTAGAGTCTTATATCTTGAATTCTTATAGATTAGAGTCTTTATAGATTAGAGTCTTATATCTTAGAGTATTATAGATTATAGTCTTATAGCTTAGAGTCTTATAGCTTAGAGTTTTATAGCTTAGAGTCTTATAGCTTAGAGAATTATAGCTTAGAGTTTTATAGCTTAGAGTCTTATAGCTTAGAGTCTTATAGCTTAGAGTCTTATATTTTAGAGTCTTATAGCTTATTAGAGTCTAAGAGTCTTATAGCTTAGAGTCTTTTAGCTTGAAGTCTTATAGAGTAGAGTCTTATATCTTAGAGTCTTATAGCTTAGAGTCTTATAGCTTAGAGTCTTATAGCTTAGAGTCATATAGCTTAAAGCTAGGAGTGTTATAGATTAGAGTGTTATAGCTTAGTGTCTTACAGATTAGAGTGTTATAGCTTAGAGTCTTATAGCTTATTAGAGTCTAAGAGTCTTACAGCTTAGAGTCTTGTAGCTTGAAGTCTTAGAGCTTAAAGTTTTAGATCTGATAGTCTTAGAGATGTGTTTCCGATTTCTTATCTTATTATAGTTTATATTCATATATCTTAGAGACATTTAGCTGAGAGACCTAAAGCTGTTTGTCAAAGAGCTCATAGTCTTGTAGCATTGATTCGTCTAGTTAATTGTCATATATCATATAGTCGTATTGATTAGATTATTATATCTTATAATCTTACAGCGTATATTCATACACCTTAGAGTATTATAGATTATTGTCTTATATCTTATAGACTTATGGATAAGATTCTTATGGCTTAGAGTCCGATAGCTTAGAGTCATATAGTTTAGAGTCTTATAGTTTAGAGTCTTATAGCTTAGAGTCTTACAGCTTAGAGTCTTATATATTAGAGTCTTATAGCTTAGAGTATTTTAGCTTATAGTCTTCTATCTTAGAGTATTGTAGCTTAGAGTATTATAGCTTAGAGTCTTATAGATTATATTCTTAAGTTTAGTTATTTAAAACGTAGATGAGTAAATAGAATTGTATTATAAATAATACTCTTATATCTTAGAGTCCTCTAGATGAGAGTCTTATAGCTTAGAGTGTTATAGCTTAGAGTATTATAGCTTAGAGTCTTATAGCTTAGAGTATTGAATCTTAGAGTCTTATAGCTTAGAATCTTATAGCTAAGAGTCTTATAAATTAGATTCTTATAGCTTAGAGATTAGATACGTATAGGTTAGAGTCTTATATATTAGAGTCTTGCAGCTTAGAGTCTAATAGCTTATAGTCTTAATTACAAGATTAATATTTCTTATATACTTGTTGCCTATAGTCTTATTGATTTTATTTTTATAGCCTAGAGTATTATATAATAGAGTCATATAAATTATAGTCTTATAGATAAGAGTCTAATTGCTTAGTCATTTAGCTTAGAGTATTATTGCTTTGAGTATTATAGCCTAAAGTCTTATAATTATATAGGTATAGCTTAGAGTCTTTTAGATTAGAGTCCTTTAGCTTTGAGTCTTTTAGCTTAGAGTCCTGTAGGTTAGAGTCATATAGTTTAGAGTCTTATAGCTTAGAGTCTTATAGCTTAGTCTTATAGCTTAGAGTCTTATAGCTGAGAGTCTCATAGCTTAGAGTGTTTTAGCCTAGAGTCTTATAGCGTCGATTCTTATCTCTTAGAGCTTAGATTCGTATAGGTTAGAGTCTTATATCTGAGAGTCTAACAGCTTATAGTCTTATAGCTTAGAGCCTTATAGCTTAATAGAGTCTTTGTTTCTTATATCTCAGAGTCTTGTGGCTTAGATTATTACCACATATTCTTAATAGTATTCTGATAGAACTTTGTATTATAGATTTGTGAATTATACCGAATATTGATACTGACTATCGTATACTAGCTTAGAGTCTTATAGAGTAGATCTTATATTCTTATAGCTTATATTCTTACTTATCCTATAGATTCAGCTTATAGTCTTATAGTTTAGAGTCTTATAGCTTAGAGTCATATAGCTTAGAGTCATATAGTTTAGAGTCTTATAGCTTAGAGTCTTGTAGCTTAGAGTATTATAGCAGAGAGACATATCGCGTAGATTCTTATTGGTTATATTTTTTTAGGTTAGAGTCTTATATGTTAGTCTTATACCTTAGAGTATTATAGCTTAGAGTCTTATAGCTTAGAGTATTACAGCTTAGAGTCTTATAGCTTAGAATCTTATAGCTTAGAATCTTAAAGCTTAGAATCTTATAGCTTAGAGTCTTATAGCTTAGAGTCTTATAGCTTAGAGTTTTATAGCTTAGAGTATTATAGCTTAGAGTCTTATAGCTTAGTGTCTTGAATCTTAGAGTCTTATAGCTTAGAATCTTATAGCTTAGAGTCTTATAACTTAGAGAATTGTAGATTAGAGTCGTATATATATCATTCTGTGCTATTTGACTAATACCTCTCAGAGTATTACATCTTAGAGTCTAACAGATTCGACACCTAGATCATAGAGTAGTATAGCTTATATGATTATAGCGTATAGTCTAAAATCTTAATGTATTATAGCTTAGAGTCTTATATCTTAGAGTCATATAGCTTAGAGTCTTAGAGCTTAGAGTCGTATAGATTAGAGTCTAATAGATTAGAGTCTTATAGCTTAGGGACTTATAGATTAGATACTGATAGCTTAGCTTGTAATAGATTAGATTCTTATAGCTTAGAGTCATAAAGCTTATAGTCTTATAGCTTAGAGTCCTATAGCTTAGAGTCATATAGTTTAGAGTCTTATAGCTTAGAGTATTATATCTTAGTCTTATAGCTTACAGTATTATATCTTAGAGTCTCATAGCTTATAGTCTTTTAGCTTAGAGTCTTATAGCTTAGAGTCTTATAGCTTAAAGCTTGGAGTGTTATAGCTTAGAGTTTTATAGCTTAGAGTCTTACAGCTTAGAGTCTTATAGCTTAGAGCCTTATAGCTTAGAGTCTTATAGCTTAGAGTATTATAGCTTAGAGCCTTATCGCTTAGAGTCTTATGGCTTAGAGTCCTATAGCTTAGAGTCTTATAGTTTAGAGTCTTATAGTTTAGAGTCTTATAGCTTAGAGTCTTATAGCTTAGAGACTTATAGCTTAGAGTCTTATATCTTAGATTGTTATATCTTATAGTATTAGAGCTTTGAGCCTTATAGCTTAGAGTCTTATAGATTAGATTCTGATATCTTAGAGTCTTAGATCAAAGTTTGTTCTATCTTATAGTTTTATAGGTAAGTCTCTTATAGCTTCTAGTCTTATATCTTAGAGTCTTATAGCTTAGTGTCTTATAGCTTAGAGTCTTATAGCTTAGAGTCTTATAGCTTAGAGTTTTATAGCTTAGAGTCTTATAGCTTAGAGTCTTATAGCTTAGAGTCTTATAGCTTAGAGTATAATAGATTAGAGTCTTATATATTAGAGTCTTATAGCTTAGAGTCTTATTGCTTAGAGTCTTATGGCTTAGAGTCATATAGCTTAGAGTCCTATAGGTTAGAGTCATATAGCTTAGAGTCTTATAGTTTAGAGTATTAAATCTTAGAGTATTACTAGCTGAGAGCTTGGAGTCATATAGCTTAGGGTCCTATAGCTTAGAGTCTTACAGCTTATTATCTTATAGCTTAGATTCTTATAGCTTAAAATAGTCTTAGAGCCTTATAGCTCTGTTTCTTGTATATTTCATTCTGCGATCTTAGATTCTAATAGATTTGAATCATATAACTTGGAGTATTATATCTTAGATTCTTTTATATTATATTCTTTCTGATAATTGAGAAATAACTTATAGTATTTTATATTAGAGTCTTATAGCTGATTTTCTTGCATCTTAGAGTATTATAGCTTATAGTCTTATAGCTTAGAGTCTTATAGCTTAGAGTCTTATAACTTAGAGTCTTATAGCTTAGAGTGTTATAGCTTAGTGTCTCTTAGCTTAGAGTCTTATAGCTTAGAGTCTTATAGCTTAGAGTCTTCTAGCTTAGAGTCTTATAGCTTAGAGTCTTATAGCTTAGAGTTTTATAGCTTAGAGTCTTATAGCTTAGGGTCTTATTGGTTAGTGTGATCTAGCTCAGATCCTGAAATCATTTAGTCTTGTCGATTATTTTCTTGTATCGTTGAGACTACTAGCTTTTATTCTGAGATCTTAGAGTCTTATATATGATAGTCATATATAGTAGTGCGTTATAGATTATATTCTGAGATCGGAGAATCTGATATAGTATTGTCATCTATCTTATTGTCTTTTAGGTTAGAGTCTTATAGCTTAGAGTATTATAGCTTAGAGTCTTATAGCTTAGAGCTTAGAGTGATATAGCTTAGAGTCGTATAGCTTAGAGTCTTACAGCTTAGAGTCTTATAGCTTAGAGTCTTATAGCTTATTAGAGTCTTAGAGTCTTATAGCTTAGAGTCTTGTAGCTTGAAGTCTTATATATTAAAGTCTTCTATCATAGAGTCTTCTAGCTTAGAGTCTTATAGCTTAGAGAATGGATTGTTATAGATTTGAGTATTATAGCTTAGAGTCTTACAGCTTAGAGTCTTATAGCTTAGAGTCTTATAGCTTATTAGAGTCTAAGAGTCTTATAGATTAGAGTCGTGTAGCTTGAAGTCTTATAGCTTAAAGTCTTATAGCTTAGAGTATTATAGCTTAGAGTCTTATAGCTTAGAGTCTTATAGCTTAGATTCTTATAGCTTAGACTCTTATAGCTTAGAGTCTTATAGCTTAGAGTCTTACAGCTTAGAGTCTTATAGCTTAGAGTCTTATAGCTTATATTTAAATGGCTTAGCGTCTTATAGCTTCGAGTCTTATAGCTTATAGACTTATAGCTTATATTATTATGGCTTAGCGTCTTACAAATAATACTCTTATAGATTAGAGTCTTCTTAAAGATTTGAGACTTATTGCTTACAGTGTTATTGCTTAGAGTCTTATAGCTTAGAGTCTTACAGTTTAGAGTCTTATAGTTTAGAGTCTTATAGCTTAGAGTCTTATAGCTTAGAGTCTTATAGCTTAGAGTCTTATATCTTAGAGTCTTATAGCTTAGAGTCTTATAGCTTAGAGTCTTATAGCTTAGAGTCTTATAGCTTAGAGTCTTATAGCTTAGAGCTTGGAGTCATATAGCTTTGAGTCTTATAGCTTAGAGTCTTATAGCTTAGAGTCTTATAGCTTAGAGTCTTATAGCTTAGAGTCTTATAGCTTAGAGTCTTATAGCTTAGAGTCTTATAGCTCAGAGTCTTATAGCTTAGAGTCTTATAGCTTATAGTCTTATAGCTTAGAGTCTTTTATCTTATAGCTTTGAGTGATATAGCTTAGAGTTTTATAGCTTAGAGTCTTACAGCTTAGAGTCTTCTAGCTTAGAGTCTTATAGCTTATTAGAGTCTAAGAGTCTTTTAGATTAGAGTCTTGTAGCTTGAAGTCTTATATCTTAAAGTCTTCTAGCTTAGAGTCTTATAGCTTAGAGTATTATAGCTTAGAGTCTTATAGCTTAGAGCTTGGAGTGATATAGCTTAGAGTTTTATAGCTTAGAGTCTTACAGCTTAGAGTCTTCTAGCTTAGAGTCTTATAGCTTATTAGAGTCTAAGAGTCTTATAGCTTAGAGTCTTGTAGCTTGAAGTCTTATAGCTTAAAGTCTTATAGCTTAGAGTCTTATAGCTTAGAGTCTTATAGCTTAGAGTCTTATAGCTTAGAGTCTTATAGCTTAGAGTCTTATAGCTTAGACTCTTATAGCTTAGACTCTTATAGCTTAGAGTCTTATAACTTATAGTCATATAGCTTAGGTCCTAATAGCTTATAGTGTAATATAATCGATTAACCTCGCTTAGTGACTTATCCCTTTGAGTCTTGTTTAATTGACTCTTACTGTTTCGAGTCTTTTAGCATAGATCCTTATTGATTAGAGTTTTATATCTGAAATAATTATTGCTTTGAGTTATATATCTTTGAGTCTTATAGCTTAGATTCTTATAGCTTAGAATCTTATAGCTTAGAGTCTTATAGCTTAGAGTCTTATAGCTTAGAGTCTTACAGCTTATAGTCTTATAGCTTAGAGTCTTCTTATAGACTAGAGACTTATAGCTTAAAGTCTTATGGCTTAGAGCCTTATAGATTAGAGTCTTATTGATTAGAGTCTTATAGCTTAGAGTCTTATAGGTTAGAGTCTTATAGTTTAGAGTCTTATAGCTTAGAGTCTTATATCTTAGAGCCTTATAGCTTAGAGTCTTATATCTTAGAGTTTTATAGCTTAGAGTCTTATAGCTTAGAGTCTTATAGCTTAGCGTCTTATAGCTTGGAGTTTATAGCTTAGATTATTATAGCTTAGAGTCTTATAGCTTAGAATCTTATAGCTTAGACTCTTAAAGCTTAGAATCTTATAGCTTAGAGTCTTATAGCTTAGAGTCTTATAGCTTAGAGTATTATAGCTTAGAGTATTATAGCTTTGAGTCTTATAGCTTAGAGTCTTGAATCTTAGAGTCTTATAGCTTAGAATCTTATAGCTAAGAGTCTTATAGATTAGAGTCTTATAGCTTAGAGTTTATAGCGTAGAGTCTTATAGCTTAGATTCTTATATCTTAGAGTCTTATAGCTTAGAGTCTTATAGCTTAGAGTCTTATAGCTTAGAGTCTTATAGATTATAGGCTTATAGCTTAGAGTCTTAAAGCTTAGAGTATTATATCTTAGCGTCTTATATCTTATAGTCTTATAGATTAGAGTCTTATAATTTAGAGTCTTATAGCTTAGAGTCTTATAGCTTAGAGTTTTATAGCTTATAGTTTTATAGCTTAGAGTCTTATAGATTAGTGTATTATAGTTAGAGTCTTATAGATTAGAGTCTTATAGATTAGAGTCTTACAGCTTAGAGTCTTATAGCTTAGAGTATTATAGCTTAGAGTCTTATAGCTTAGAGTCTTACAGCTTAGAGTCTTATAGCTTATAGTCTTATAGCTTATAGTCTTATATTTTAGAGTCTTATAGCTTAGAGTCTTATAGCTTAGAGTTTTGTAGCATAGAGTCTTATAGCTTATAGTCTTATAGCTTATAGTCTTATAGTTAGAGTCTTATAGTTTAGAGTCTTATAGCTTAGAGTCTTATAGCTTAGAGTCTTATAGCTTAGAGTCTAATAGCTTAGTCTTAAATCTTACAGTATTATAGCTTAGAGTCTCATAGCTTAGAGTCTTATATCTTAGAGTCTTATAGCTTAGAGTCTTATAGCTTAAAGCTTTGAGTGTTATAGCTTAGAGTTTTATAGCTTAGAGTCTTAAATCTTAGAGTCTTATAGCTTAGAGTCTTATATCTTATTAGAGTCTATGAGTCTTACAGCTTAGAGTCTTGTGGCTTTAAGTCTTATAGCTTAGATTATTATTTCTTTATGTCTTTATTCTTTTATTATTATAGCTTATTGTATTTTATCTTATAGATTAATAGCATAGTGTAATTTAGCTTAGAGTCTTATATCTTATATTATTTTACATTTTAGGGTTTTAGCTTAGAGTCTTATATATTAGAGTCTTATAGCTCAGAGTCTTATAACTTAGAGTCTTATAGCTTAGAGTGTTATAGCTTATTGTCTATTAGCTTAGAGTCTTATAGCTTAGAGTCTTATAGCTTAGAGTCTTCTAGCTTAGAGTCTTATAGCTTAGAGTCTTATAGCTTAGAGTTTTATAGCTTAGAGTCTTATAGCTTAGAGTCTTATATCTTAGAGTCTTTTAGCTTATAATCTTATAGATTCGCTTGATATAGATTATAGTATCAAATCATATATTCTTTAAGAATATACTATTAAAGCTTATAGTCTTGTATCTAAGAGGCTTATATCTTAGAGTCTTATAGCATAGAGTCTTATAGCTTATATTCTTATATCTTATAGTATTATAGCTTAGAGCTTGTAGTGATATAGATTAGATTTTTATAGCTTAGAGTCTTACAGCTTAGAGTCTTCTAGCTTAGAGTCTTATAGCTTATTAGAGTCTAAGAGTCTTTTAGTTTTAGTTTAGTTAGAGTCTTGTAGCTTGAAGTCTTATAGCTTAGAGTCTTAAAGCATAGAGTCTTATAGCTTAGAGTCTTTTAGCTTAGAGTCTTATAGCATGGAGTCTTATAGCTTAGAGTCTTATAGCTTAGAGTCTTATATCTTAGAGTCTTATATCTTAGAGTCTTATAGCTTAGATTCTTATAGCTTACAGTCTTATAGCTTATAGTCTTATAGCTTAGAGCCTTATGGCTTAGAGCCTTATGGCTTAGAGTCTTATTGCTTAGAGTCTTATAGCTTAGAATCTTATAATTTAGAGTCTTATAGCTTAGAGTCTTATAGCTTAGAGTCTTATAGCTTAGAGTCTTATAGCTTAGAGTCTTATAGCTTATTGTCTCTTAGCTTAGAGTCTTATAGCTTAGAGTGTTATAGCTTATTGTCTCTTAGCATAGAGTCTGGCACCATAGCGTCGTAGCGCTTAGCGCCGTCTAGCATAGAGAATTCTAACTAAGATTATTCCAGCATAGAGTCTTAGAGCGTAGAGTCTCATATCTGAGATTCTTTGTTATTAGTGAATTCTAGATTATATTATTCTTGCCTATATTATTAGTGCATACATTCTTCTATATTTGAGTCCTAGATATAATTTTAATACTTATTAGTTTCTGATATCTTATCTTATACTATCTTAGAGTCTAACAGCTTATAGCCGTATAGCATAGATTGAGCTTGAATAGAGCCTTATTGATTAGAGCCTTATGGCTTAGAGTCTTATGGCTTAGAGTCTTAGAGCTTAGAGTCTTATAGATTAGAGTATTATAGTTTTGAGTTTTATAGCTTAGAGTTTTATAGCTTAGAGTCTTAAAGCTTAGAGTATTATAGCTTAGAGTCTTATAACTTCTTATATTATATGTGTGTTATATCTTAGAGTCTTATAGCTTGAATTCTTATAGCTTAGAGTCTTTATAGCTTAGAGTCTTATAGCTTAGAGTCTTATAGCTTAGAGTCTTATAGCTTAGAGTCTTATAGCTTAGAGTATTATAGCTTAGAGTTTTATAGCTTAGAGTATTATAGCTTATAGTTTTATAGCTTATAGTCTTAAATCTTATAGTCTTATAGCTTAGAATCTTATATTTTAGAGTCTTATAGCTTATTAGAGTCTAAGAGTCTTATAGCTTAGAGTCTTGTAGCTTGAAGTCTTATAGCTTAGAGTCTTATAGCTTAGAGTCTTATAGTTTAGAGTCTTATAGCTTAGAGTCTTATAGCTTAGAGTCCTATAGCTTATAGGGTGGAGTGTTATAGATTAGAGTTTTATAGCTTAGTGTCTTACAGCTTAGAGTTTTATAGCTTAGAGTCTTATAGCTTATTAGAGTCTAAGAGTCTTACAGCTTAGAGTCTTGTAGCTTGAAGTCTTATAGCTTACAGTCTTATATCTTATAGTCTTATAGCTTAGAGTCTTATAACTTATAGTATTTCAGATTAGAGTCTTATAGCATAGAGTATTATATCTTAGTTACTTGGTGCAGCTATGCATAGAGAATAGAGTCTTATAGCGGATATACAGAGGGCGATTTGCGTTCTAAATTAGATTATTATATCTTAGAGTCTAATATATAAGCGACTAGCTTATGGTTTTTTAATATATGAGTTTTTAGTAGCTTAGTGTCTTAATACGTAGAGTCTTATAGCTTAGAGCCTTATGGCTTAGAGTCCTATAGCTTAGAGTCTTTTAGATTAGAGTCTTTTAGATTAGAGTCTTTTAGCTTAGACTCTTATAGCTTAGAGTCTTATAGATTAGAGTCTTATAGCTTATAGTCTTAGAGATTAGAGTCTTATCGCTTAGTGTTTTATCTTTGCGCATTATAGTTTAGAGTCTTATAGTTTAGAGTCTTATAGCTTAGAGTCTTATAGCTTAGAATCTTATATCTTAGAATCTTAAATATTAGAATAGTTTATATTAGATTCTTATAGCTTGTAGTCTTTTATATAAGTGACTAATAGAAAATATTCTTTTATATTCTAGTCTTATATATTATTTTCTTGTAGATAATATTCTTATATCTTAGAATATTATAGCTAAGAGTATTGTACATTAGAGTCTTATATATTAGAGAGTACATATTTTATTCTTATATCTTATATTCTTATATCTCAGAGTCATAGATCTTAGAGTCTTATAGCTTAGAGTCTTATAGCTTAGATTCTTATAGCTTAGAGTCTTATAGCTTTTATTGTTATAGCTGAGAGTCTTATAGCATAGAGTCTTATAGCTTAGAGACTTATATATTAGAGTCTTATAGATTAGAGTCTTATAGCTTAGAGTCTTATAGCTTAGAGTCTTATAGCTTAGAGTCTTATAGCTTAGAGTCTTATAGTTAGAGTCTTATAGTTTAGAGTCTTATAGCTTAGAGTCTTATAGCTTAGAGTCTTATAGCTTAGATTCCTATAGCTTAGAGTCATATAGTTTATAGTCTTATATCTTAGTGTATTATAGCTTAGTCTTATATCCTACAGTATTATAGCTTAGAGTCTAATAGCTTAGAGTCTTTTATCTTAGAGTCTTATAGCTTATATTCTTATATCTTAAAGCTTGGAGTCTTATATGTTAGAGTCCTATAGCTTAGAGTCTAAGAGCTTATAGTCTTATAGCTTAGAGTCTTATAGCTTAATATAGTCTTAGAGTCTTATAGCTCAGAGTCTTGTGGCTTGAAGGCTTAGAGATTAGAGTCTTATAGCTTAGTAATATATAGCTTAGATTTTTATAGCTTAGAGCCTTATAGCATAGAGCCTTATAGCTTAGATTCTAATAGCTTAGAGTCTTGTATCTTATTGTCGTATAGATTAGAGTATTATAGCTGAGAGTCGTATAGCTTAGAGTCTTATAGCTTAGATTCTTATAGCTTAGAGTCTTATAACTTAGAGTCTTATAGCTTAGAGTGTTATAGCTTATTGTCTATTATTTTATAGTCGCAGGCAGTCGAATCTTGGATTTGTGAGTCTTATAAATCTGATTATTCTAGCTAATACTCTTATAGCTTATACTCATATATCTTATAGGCTTACAGATTATATTACTACGGCTAATCGACGATTATCGGATTGGAATATAGCTTATTTTCTCATATCTTAGAGCTTGGAGTGATATAGCTTAGAGTTTTATAGCTTAGAGTCTTACAGCTTAGAGTCTTCTAGCTTAGAGTCTTATAGCTTATTAGAGTCTAAGAGTCTTATAGCTTAGAGTCTTGTAGCTTGAAGTCTTATAGCTTGAAGTCTTATAGCTTAGAGTCTTAGAGCTTAGAGTCTTCTAGCTTAGAGTCTTATAGCTTGGAGTGATATATCTTAGAGTTTTATATCTTAGAGTCTTACAGCTTAGAGTCTTCTATCTTAGAGTCTTATATCTTATTAGATTCTAAGAGTCTTATAGATTAGAGTCGTATAGCTTTAAGTATTATAGCTTGAAGTCTTATAGATTAGAGTCTTAGAGCTTAGAGTCTTATAGCTTAGAGTCTTTTAGCTTAGAGTCTTATAGCTTAGATTCTTATATCTTAGAGTCTTATAGCTTAGACTCTTATAGCTTAGAGCCTTATAGATTAGAGTCTTAGAGCTTAGAGCGTTATAGCTTAGCGTCTTATAGATTAGAGTCTTATAGCTTAGAGTCTTATTGCTGTCCGTTTAATAGCATAGAGTTTACTAGCTTAGCGACTTACAGCTTATAGTCTTATAGCTTATAGCCTTATGGCTTAGAGTCTTATTGCTTAGAGTCCTATAGCTTAGAGTCTTATAGTTTAGAGTCTTATAGATTAGAGTCTTATAGCTTAGAGTCTTATATCTTAGAGCCTTATAGCTTAGAGTCTTATATCTTAGAGTCTTATAGCTTAGAGTCTTATAGCTTAGAGTCTTATAGCTTAGCGTCTTATAGCTTGGAGTTTATAGCTTAGAGTCTTATAGCTTAGAGTCTTATAGCTTAGAGTCTTATAGATTAGAGTATTATAGCTTAGAGTCTTATAGCTTAGAGTCTTGAATCTTAGAGTCTTATAGCTTAGAATCTTATAGCTAAGAGTCTTATAGCTTAGAGTCTTATAGCTTAGAGTGTATCGCTTTTATTTGGATGTCTTAGATAATTATAGATTTTATTCTTATTTCTTATTTAAATATATCATAGCGTATTTCGGATTCGATTCATGCAGCTCATGTTCAAACTGCTGTTAGTTAGTTGCCTCGGGTCTCATATCGCCGATACTAATAGATTAGAGTCTTATAGCTTAGAGTATTATATTTTAGAGTCTTATAGCTTAGAGTCTTATAGCTTAGAGTTTTATAGATTAGAGTTTTATAGCTTAGAGTCTTATAGATTAGAGTCTTATAGCTTATAGTTTAGAGTCTTATAGATTAGAGTCTTACAGCTTATAGTCTTATAGCTTATAGTATAATAGATTAGTCTTAAAGCTTACAGTATTATAGCTTAGAGTCTCATAGCTTAGAGTCTTTTAGCTTATAGTCTTATAGCTTAGAGTCTTTTAGCTTAGAGTTTTGAGTTTTATAGCTTAGAGTTTTATAGCTTAGAGTCTTACAGCTTAGAGTCTTATAGCTTAGAGTCTTATAGCTTATTAGAGTCTTAGAGTCTTATAGCTTAGAGTCTTGTAGCTTGAAGTCTTATAGCTTAGAGTCTTATAGCTTAGAATCTTTTAGCTTAGAGTGTTATAGCTTAGAGTCTTATAGCTTAGAGTATTATAGATTAGATTCTTATAGCTTAGACTATTATAGCTTAGAGTCTTATAGATTATATTCTTACAGATTAGTTTCTTATAGCTTAGAGTGTTATAGCTCAGATTCTTTTAGCTTTGAGTCTTATATCTTAGAGTCTTATAGCTTAGAGTGTTCTAGCTTAGTGTCTCTTAGCTTAGAGTCTCATTGCTTAGTGTCTTATAGCTTATAGTCTGCTAGCCTAGAGTCTTATAGCTTAGAGTCTTATAGCTTTGAGTCTTATAGCTTAGAGTCTTATAGCTTAGAGTCTTGTTGCTTAGAGTCTTGTAGATTAGAGTCTTATAGCTTAGAGTCTTATAGCTTAGTGTCTTAAATATGAGAGTCTTGTATCTTAGAGACTTATAGATTATAGTCTTATAGAGTAGAGTGTTATATATTAGAGTCTTCTAGCATAGAGTCTTATATCTTAGAGTCTTATAGCTTAGAGTCTTTTAGCTTAGAGGTTTGAGTGATATAGCTTAGAGTTTTATAGCTTAGAGTCTTACAGCTTAGAGTCTTCTAGCTTAGAGTCTTATAGCTTATTAGAGTCTAAGAGTCTTTTAGTTTAGAGTCTTGTAGCTTTAAGTCTTATAGCTTAGAGTCTTAAAGCATAGAGTCTTATAGCTTAGAGTCTTTTAGCTTAGAGTCTTATAGCTTGGAGTCTTATAGCTTAGAGTCTTATAGCTTAGAGTCTTATAGCTTAGAGTCTTATAGCTTAGAGTCTTATAGGTTAGAGTCTTATGGCTTAGAGCCTTATGGCTTAGAGTCTTATGGCTTAGAGTCTTATAGCTTAGAGTCTTATAGTTTAGAGTCTTATAGTTTAGAGTCTTATAGCTTAGAGTATTATAGCTTAGAGTCTTACAGCTTAGAGTCTTATAGCTTAGAGTCTTATAACTTATTAGAGTCTAAGAGTCTTATATCTTAGAGTCTTCTAGCTTTAAGTCTTATAGCTTAGAGTCTTTATAGCTTAGAGTCTTATAGCTTAGAGTCTTATAGCTTAGAGTCTAATACCTTAGTGTCTTATAGCTTAGAGTCTTATTGATTATGGTCTTATAGCTTAGAGTCTTATAGCTTAGAGCCTTATGGCTTAGAGCCTTATGGCTTAGAGTCTTATCGCCTAGAGTCTTATAGCTTAGAGTCTTATAGTTTAGAGTCTTATAGTTTAGAGTCTTATAGCTAAGAGTCTTATAGCTTAGAGTCTTAGAGCTTAGAGTCTTACAGCTTAGAGTATTATACCTTAGAGTCTTATAGCACAGAGTATTATAGCTTAGAGTATTATAGCTTAGAGTCTTATAGCTTAGAGTCTTATAGCTTAGTGTTATAAAACTTAGAGTCTTATAGCTTAGAGTCTTATAGCTTGGAGTCTTATATTTTAGAGTCTTATAGATTATTAGAGTCTAAAAGTCTTATATACTAGAGTCTTATATCTTAGAGTCTTATATCTTATTAGAGTCTAAGAGTCTTACAGCTTAGAGTCTTCTAGCTTAGAGTCTTATAGCTTATTAGAGTCTAAGAGTCTTATAGCTTAGAGTCTTGCAGCTTGAAGTCGTATAGCTTAGATTCTTATAGCTTAGAGTCTTATAGCTTAGAGTCTTTTAGCTTAGAGTCTTATAGCTTAGAGTCTTATCGCTTAGAGTCTTATAGCTTAGAGTCTTATAGCTTAGAGTCTTATAGTTTAGAGACTTATGGCTTAGAGCCTTATGGCTTAGAGTCTTATGGCATAGAGTCTTATAGCTTAGAGTCTTATAGATTAGAGTCTTATAGTTTAGAGTCTTATAGCTTAGAGTTTTATCGCTTAGAGTATTATAGCTTAGAGTCTAATAGCTGAGAGCTTGGAGTTTTATAGCTTAGAGTTTTATAGCTTAGAGTCTTACAGCTTAGAGTCTTATATCTTAGAGTCTTATAGCTTATTAGAGTATAAGAGTCTTATAGCTTAGAATCTTCTAGCTTGAAGTCTTATAGCTTAGATTCTTTATAGCTTAGATTCTTATATCTTAGAGTCTTATAGCTTAGAGTTTTATAGCTTAGAGTCTTATAGCTTAGAGTCTTATAGCTTAGAGCTTAGAGTCTTATAGCTTAGAGTCTTATAGCTTAGAGTCTTACAGCTTAGAGTCTTATATCTTAGAGTCTTATAGCTAATAAGAGTCTTAGAGTCTTATAGCTTAGAGTCTTCTAGCTTGAAGTCTTATAGCTTAGAGTCTTTATAGCTTAGAGTCTTATAGCTTAGAGTCTTATAGCTTAGAGTCTTATAGCTTAGAGCCTTATGGCTTAGAGTCTTATGGCTTAGAGTCCTATAGCTTAGAGTCTTATAGTTTAGAGTCTTATAGTTTAGAGTCTTATAGCTTAGAGTCTTATAGCTTAGAGCCTTATAGCTTAGAGTCTTATAGCTTAGAGTTTTATAGCTTACAGTCTTATAGCTTAGAGTCTTATAGCTTAGCGTCTTATAGCTTAGAATCTTATAGCTTAGACTCTTATAGCTTAGAGTCTTATAGCTTAGAGACTTATGGCTTAGAGTCTTATGGCTTAGAGTCTTATAGCTTAGAGTCTTATAGCTTAAAGTCTTATAGTTTAGAGTCTTGGATATAATATTCTTTGATATTAGAGTCTTATAGCTTAGATTATTCTCTCTTAGAGTCTTATAGCTTAAAGTGTTATAGCTTTGAGTCTTATAGCTGATCGTATTAAAGATTAGAGTCTTCCAGCTTAGAGTCTAATAGCTTAGAGTCTTATAGATTAGAGTCTTATAGCTTAGACTTTTATAGCTTAGAATCTTATAGCTTAGAGTCTTATAGCTTAGAGACTTATAGCCTAGAGTCTTATAGCTTAGAGTATTATAGCTTAGAGTATTATAGCTTAGAGTCTTTAATATTAGAGTCTTGTAGCTAAGAGTCTTATAAATTAGAGTCTTATAGCTTAGAGTGTATAGCTTAGAGTCTTATAGCTTAGAGTCTTATAGCTTAGAGTCTTATAGCTTAGATTGTTATAGCTTAGAGTCTTTTAGATTAGAGTCTTATAGGTTAGAGTCTTATAGCTTAGAGTCTTATAGCTTAGAGTCTTATATCTTATAGTCTTATAGCTTAGAGTATTATAACTTAGAGTCTTATAGCTTAGAGTCTTATAGCTTAGTCTTATAGCTTAGAGTCTTATAGCTTAGAGTCTTATAGCTTAGAGTATTATAGTTAGAGTGTTATAGCTTAGAGTCTTATAGCTTAGAGTCTTATAGCTTAGAGTCTTATAGCTTAGAGTCCTATATCTTAGATTCATATATTTTAGAGTCTTATAGCTTAGAGTCTTATAGCTTAGAGTCTTATAGCTTAGAGTCTTATAGCTTAGTCTTATAGCTTACAGTCTTATAGCTGAGAGTCTCATAGCTTAGAGTGTTTTAGCTTAGAGTCTTATAGCTTAGAGTCTTATAGCTTATAGATTGGAGTGTTATAGCTTAGAGTCTTATAACTTAGAGTCTTATAGCTTAGAGTCTAATAGCTTCTATTGTTATTGCTTAGAGTCGGGTAGCTTATACTTGTACGGCAAGGAGTATTATAGATGAGAGAATAATATATTATATTATTATATCAAATTGTCTTTTTTCTTATATTCTTTTAGATATGATTATTATATCTTATAGTCTTATAGCTTTGAGTGTTATAGCTTATTGTCTCTTAGCTTAGAGTCTTATAGCTTAGAGTCTTATAGCCTATAGACTTCTATCTTAGAGTTTTACAGATTAGACTCTTATAACTTAGAGTCTTTGATCAAAGATTCTTATAGGTTAGAGTCTTTTAGCTTGGAGTCTTATAGCTCATAGTCTTATAGCTCAGAGTCCTATAGCTTAGAGTCTTATAGCTCAGAGTCTTATAGCTTAGATTCTTATAGCTTACAGTCTTATAGCTTAGAGTCTTATAGCTCAGAGTCTTCTAGCATAGAGTCTTATAGCTTAGAGTCTTATAGCTTAGAGTCTTATAGCTTAGAGCTTGGAGTGATATAGCTTAGAGTTTTATAGCTTAGAGTCTTACATCTTAGAGTCTTCTAGCTTAGAGTCTTATAGCTTATTAGACTCTTAGAGTCTTATAGTTTAGAGTCTTGTAGCTTGAAGTCTTTTAGTTTAGAGTCTTTAAGCTTCGAGTCTTATAGCTTAGAGTCTTATATCTTAGAGTCTTATAGCTTAGAGTCTTATAGCTTAGAGTCTTATAGCTTAGAGTCTTATATCTTAGAGTCTTATAGCTTAGAGTCTTATAGCTTAGAGTCTTATTGCTTAGAGACTTATGGCTTAGAGTCTTATTGCTTAGAGTCTTATAGCTTAGAGTCTTATAGTTTAGAGTCTTATAGTTTAGAGTCTTATAGCTTAGAGAGTTATAGCTTAGAGTCTTACAGCTTAGAGTCTTATAGCTTAGAGTCTTATAACTTATTAGAGTCTAAGAGTCGTATAGCTTAGAGTCTTCTATCTTGAAGTCTTATAGCTTAGAGTATTTATAGCTTAGAGTCTTATAGCTTAGAGTCTTATAGCTTAGAGTCTCATAGCTTAGTTTCTTATAGCTTAGAGTCTTATTGCTTAGAGTCTTATAGCATAGAGTCTTATAGCTTAGAGCCTTATGGCTTAGAGCCTTATGGCTTAGAGCCTTATGGCCTAGAGTCTTATAGCTTAGAGTCTTATAGTTTAGAGTCTTATAGTTTAGAGTCTTATAGTTAAGATTATTCTTTCTTATTTTATTACATAGTAGATTCTTATATCTTAGAGTATTATAGCTTAGAGTCTTATAGCTTAGAGTTTTATATATTAGAGTTTTACAGATCAGAGTCTTATATCTTAGATTCTTATAGCTTAGAGTCATATAGCTTAGAGTACTATACATTATAATCTTATATCTTAGAGTCTCATATTTTAGAGTCTTATAGCTTATTAGAGTCTAAGAGTCTTATAGCTTAGAGTCTTGTAGCTTGTAGTCTTATAGCGTAGAGTCTTATAGCTTAGAGTCTTTTAGCTTAGAGTCTTATAGCTTAGAGTCCTATAGCTTATAGTTTGGAGTGTTATAGCTTAGAGTGTTATAGCTTAGTGTCTTACAGCTTAGAGTTTTATATCTTAGAGTCTTATAGCTTATTAGAGTCTAAGAGTCTTACAGCTTAGAGTCTTGTAGCTTGAAGTCTTACAGCTTAACTTCAGCTTGCTTATAGTCTGACTAATTATATTCTTAGAGATTATGTAATTATAGAGTATATTCTTTGAGATTAGAATCTTATCGAATATATACTAATATCTTCTAGTCTTTTAGCTTGTAATCTTATAGCTAAGAGACTAATGGATTTGAGCCTTATGTAGTTTTGACATATATCGTAGTGTCGTATATAGTATAGTCTAATTGATTAGTTTTGAATTTATGAGTTTTTATTAGCTTAGAGTCTACTAGATTCTAGTCTTATAGCTTAGAGTCTTATGGCTTAGAGTCCGATAGCTTAGAGTCTTATAGTTTAGAGTCTTATAGTTTAGAGTCTTATAGCTTAGAGTCTTAGAGCTTAGATTCTTATAGCTTATATTCTTATAGCTTAGAGTCTTATAGCTTAGAGTCTTACAGCTTAGAGTCTTATAGCGTAGAGTGTTATAGCTTAGAGTCTTATAGCTTAGAGTCTTATAACTTAGAGTCTTATAGCTTAGAGTGTTATAGCTTATTGTCTCTTAGCTTAGAGTCTTATATCTTAGAGTCTTATATCTTAGAGTCTTATAGCTAAGAGTCTTATATCTGAGTGTATTATAGCTTAGAGTCTTTTAGCTTAGAGTATTATATCTTAGAGTATAATAGCGTGGATACTTACAAATTAGAATCTTATTGCTCTGATTCTTCTAGCTTAGAGTCTTATAGCTTATATTCGTATCTCTTAGAGTCTTTTTTCTTAGAGATATTTCAGTTATAGCTTTGATTTGTATAGCGTATAGTCTTAAACCTTACAGTCTTATAGAGTAGAGTCTTATAGCTGATTATAGTCTTAGAGTCTAATAGCTTAGAGTCGTGTATCTTTAAGTATTATAGCTTATAGTCTTATGTCTTATAGTCTTATAGCTTAGAGTCTTATAGCTTAGAGTCTTGTAGCTTAGAGTATTAGTGCTTATAGTATTATAGCTAAGAGAATTATAGCTTAGAGTCTTATGACTTAGAGTGTTATAGCTTAGAGTCTTATACCTTAGACTCTTATAGCTTAGCGTCTTATAGCTTAGAGTCTTATAGATTAGAGTCTTAAAGATTATAGTCTTTTATCTTAGAGTATTATATCTTAGAGTCTTAAAGTTTAGAGTCTTATTGCTTATAGACTTATTGCTTAGAGTCTTATTGCTTAGAGTCCTATAGCTTAGATTCTTATAGTTTAGAGTCTTATAGATTAGAGTCTTATAGCTTAGAGTCTTATATCTTAGAGCCTTATAGCTTAGAGTCTTATATCTTAGAGTTTTATAGCTTAGAGTCTTATAGCTTAGAGTCTTATAGCTTAGCGTCTTTTAGCTTGGAGTTTATAGCTTAGAGTCTTATAGCTTAGAGTCTTATAGCTTAGAATCTTATAGCTTAGACTATTAAGGCTTAGACTCTTATATCTTAGAGTCTTATAGCTTAGAGTCTTATAGCTTAGAGTCTTATAGCTTAGAGTATTATAGCTTTGAGTCTTATAGCTTAGAGTCTTGAATCTTAGAGCCTTATAGCTTAGAATATTATAGCTAAGAGGCTTATAAATTAGAGTATTATAGCTTAGATCATATTGACTAATATCTGATAGTCTTATAGCTTATAGTCTTACTGACTTGGTTCATATAGCTAAATTACTTATAGCATATATTCATAAAGCTTATATTCTTATTTCGTCTAGTCTAATATCTTATAGTCTGATATCTTATTGTATAATAGCTTAGAGTCTTTTAGCTTAGAGTCTTATAATTTAGAGTCTTATAGCTTAGAGTCTTATAGATTAGAGTTTTATAGCTTAGAGTCTTATAGCTTAGAGTCTTATAGCTTAGAGTCTTATAGTTAGAGTCTTATAGTTTAGAGTCTTATAGCTTAGAGTCTTATAGCTTAGAGTCTTATAGCTTAGAGTCTTATAGCTTAGTCTTAAAGCTTACAGTATTATAGCTTAGAGTCTCATAGCTTAGAGTCTTTTAGCTTAGAGTCTTATATCTTAGAGTCTTATAGCTTAAAGCTTGGAGTGTTATAGCTTAGAGTTCTATAGCTTAGAGTCTTACAGCTTAGAGTCTTATAGCTTAGAGTCTTATAGCTTATTCGAGTCTTAGAGTCTTATAGCTTAGAGTCTTTTGGCTTTTAGTCTTATAGCTTAGAGTCTTATAGCTTAGAGTCTTATAGCTTAGAGTCTTATAGCTTAGAGTCTTATAGCTTAGAGTCTTATAGCTTAGATTCTTATAGCTTAGATTCTTATAGCTTAGTGTATTATCGCTTAGAGTCTTATAGCTTAGAGTCTTATACCTTAGAGTCTTATAGCTTAGAGTCTTACAGCTTAGAGTCTTTTATCTTAGAGTCTTATAGCTTAGAGTGTTATAGCTTATTGTCTATTAGCTTAGAGTCTTAGAGCTGAGTGTCTTCTAGCCTAGAGTGCTATCGCTGAGATTCATCGCGCTTCCATTCTGCGCGGTAATAGTCTTATAGAGCTGGGTCTTATCTATTTGATTCTTATCGATTATTTTCTGATATATTAGAGTCAGATAGGAAACAGACAAAGATTTTATATTCATAGCCTTTATCGTCTTATATATTATATTCTAATATCATAGGTTCATATAGCTTATTCTCAGTTATCTTCTAGTAATATACCGTAGAGTTTTATAGCTTAGAGTCTTATAGCTTAGAGTATTTTAGCTTAGAGTCTTATAGCTTAGAGTCTTATAGCTTAGAGTCTTATAGCTTAGAGTCGTATAGCTTAGAGTCTTATAGCTTAGAGTCTTATAGCTTAGAGTCTTATAGCTTATAGTCTTATAGCTTGGAGTCTTATAGCTTAGAGTCTTATAGCTTAGAGTCTTATAGTTTAGAGCTTGGAGTGTTATAGCATAGAGTGTTATAGCTTAGATTCTTACAGCTTACAGTCTTCTAGCGTAGAGTCCTATAGCTTATTAGAGTCTAAGAGTCTTATAGCTTAGAGTCTTGTATCTTGAAGTCTTATAGCTTAGAGTCTTATACCTTAGAGTCTTATAGCTTAGAGTCTTTTTGCTTAGAGTCTTATAGCTTAGAGTCTTATAGCTTAGAGTCTTATAGCTTAGAGTCTTATAGCTTAGAGTCTTATAGATTAGAGCCTTAGTGCTTAGAGACTTATTGCTTAGAGTCTTATTGCTTAGAGTCTTATATCTTAGAGTCTTATAGATTAGAGTCTTATATTTTAGAGTCTTATAGCTTAGATTTTTATAGCTTAGAGTCTTATAGCTTAGAGTCTTATAGCTCAGAGCTTTGAGCCTTATAGCTTAGGGTCTTACAGCTTAGATTCTTAAAGCTTAGAGTGTTAAAGGGTTGAGTCTTTTATCTTTTAAGCGTCTATGAATCTTTTATCTTTGAGTCTTGTTGCTTGAAATATTAGAGCTGAGAGTCTTGTAGCTTAGAGTCTTATAGCTTAGAGTCTTATAGCTTAAAGTCTTATTGATTAGAGTCTTATAGCATAGAGTCTTATTGCTTATAGCCTTATGGCTCAGAGCATTATGGCTTAGAGTCTTATGGCTTAGAGTCCTATAGCTTAGAGTCTTATAGCTTAGAGTCTTATAGTTTAGAGTCTTATATCTTAGAGTCTTATAGCTTAGAGTCTTATAAATTAGAGTCTTATATCTTAGAGTGTTATAGCTTATTGTCTTTGACTCTAATAAGCTAATAATAAGACTCTAATAAGACTCTAAGACTCTAATAAGCTATAAGACTCTAAGCTATAAGACTCTAAGCTTTAAGACTCTAAGCTATAAGACCCTAAGCTATAAGACTCAAGCTCTAAGCTATAAGACTCTAAGATATAAGAATCTAAGCTATAATACTCCAATCTATAAGACTATAATTTATAAGACTCTAAGCTATAAGACTCTAAGCTATAAGACTCTAAGCTAGCTCTTAGACTCTAGACTCTAGCTTAGAGTCTTATAGCTTAGAGTCTAATAGCTGAGAGCTTGGAGTGTTATAGCTTTGTTTTTTATAGCTTAGAGTCTTACAGCTTAGAGTCTTATAGCTTAGAGTCTTATAGCTTATTAGAGTCTAAGAGTCTTATAGCTTAGAGTCTTCTAGCTTGAAGTCTTATAGCTTAGAGTCTTTATAGCTTAGAGTATTATAGATTAGAGTCTTATAGCTTAGAGTCTTATAGCTTAGAGCTTAGAGTCTTATAGCTTTGAGTCTTATAGCTCAGAGTCTTACAGCTTAGAGTCTTATAGCTTAGAGTCTTATAGCTTATAATAGTATTAGAGCCTTATAGCTTAGAGTCTTATAGCTTAAAGTCTTATATCTTAGAGTATTTATAGATTAGATTCTTATAGCTTAGATTCTTATAGCTTAGAGTCTTATAGCTTAGAGCCTTATTGATTAGAGACTTATGGCTTAGAGTCTTATGGCTTAGAGTCTTATAGCTTAGAGTCTTATAGTTTAGAGTCTTATAGTTTAGAGTCTTATAGCTTAGAGTCTTATAACTTATCAGAGTCTAAGAGTCTTATAGCTTAGAGTCTTTATAGCTTAGAGTCTTATAGCTTAGAGTCTTATAGCTTAGAGTCTGATAGCTTAGAGTCTTATTGCTTAGAGTCTTATAGCTTAGAGTCTTATAGCTTATAGTCTTATAGCTTAGAGTATTCTAGCTTAGAGTCTTATAGCTTAGAGCCTTATAGCTTATAGTCTTATAGCTTAGAGTCTTATAGATAAGAGTCTTCTAGCTTAGAGTATTATAGCTTAAAGTCTAATAGATTAGATTCTTATACCTTATAGTCTTATAGCGTATATTCTTCTAGATTATAGTGTTATAACTTAGAGTCTTATAGCTTAGAGTCTTATAGCTTATAGTCTTGTAGCTTAGAGTCTTATAGCTTAGAGTCATATAGCTTAGAGTCTTATAGCTTAGAGTCTTATAGCTTAGAGTCTTATATCTTAGAGTCTTATAGCTTAGATTCTTATAGCTTAGAGTCTTATATCTTAGAGTCTTACATCTTAGAGTATTATAGCTTTGAGTCTTATAGCTTAGAGTCTTATAGCTTAGAGTCTTATAGCTTAGAGCTTTGAGTGTTATAGCTTAGAGTTTTATAGCTTAGAGTCTTACAGCTTACAGTCTTCTAGCGTAGAGTCTTATAGCTTATTAGAGTCTAAGAGTCTTATAGCTTAGAGTCTTGTAGCTTGAAGTCTTATAGCTTAGAGTCTTATACCTTAGAGTCTTATAGCTTAGATTCTTATAGCTTAGAGTCTTATAGCTTAGAGTCTTATAGCTTAGAGTATTATATCTTAGAGTCTTATAGCTTAGAATATTATAGCTTAGAGCCTTATGGTTTAGAGCATTATGGCTTAGAGTCTTATGGCTTAGAGTCTTATAGCTTAGAGTCTTATAGTTTAGAGTCTTATAGTTTAGAGTCTTATAGCTTAGAGCTTAGAGTCTTATAGCTTAGAGTTTTATAGCTTAGAGTCTTAAAGCTTAGAGTCTTATAGCTTAGAGTCTTATAGCTTATTATAGTATTAGAGTCTTATAGCTTAGAGTTTTCTAGCTTGAAGTCTTATAGCTTAGAGTCTTTATAGCCTAGAGCCTTATAGCTTAGAGTCTTATAGCTTAGAGTCTTATAGCTTAGAGTCTTATAGCTTAAAGTCTTATTGCTTAGAGTCTTATAGCTTAGAGTCTTATAGCTTAGAGCCTTATGGCTTAGAGCATTATGGCTTAGAGTCTTATGGCTTAGAGTCCTATAGCTTAGAGTCTTATAGCTTAGAGTCTTATAGCTTAGAGTCTTATAGCTTAGAGTCTTATAGCTTATAGTCTTATAGCTTATAGTCTTTTAGCTTATATTATTATAGCTTAGATTCTTAAATCTTATAGTATTGTATCTTAGAGTCTTATAGCTAAGAGTCTTATAGCTTAGAGTCTTATAGCTTAGAGTCTTATAGCTCAGAGTCTTATAGCTTAGAGTCTCTTAGCTTAGAGTCTCATAGCTTAGAGTCTTATAGCTTAGAGTATTTTAGCTTATAGTCTTATAGCTTAGAGTCTTATAGCTTAGAGTCTTATAGCATAGAGTCTTATAGCTTAGAGTCTTTTAGCTTAGAGTCTTATAGCTTAGAGCTTGGAGTCTTAAAGCTTAGAGTCTTATAGCTTAGAGTCTTACAGCTTAGAGTCTTATAGCTTAGATTCTTATAACTTAGAGTCTTATAGTTTAGAGTCTTATAGCTAAGAGTCTTATAGCTTAGAGTCTTCTAGCTTTAAGTATTATAGCTTAGAGTCTTTATAGCTTAGAGTCTTATAGCTTATAGTCTTATAGCTTAGAGTATTATCGCTTAGAGTCTTATAGCTTAGAGTCTTATTGCTTAGAGTCTTATAGCATAGAGTCTTATTGCTTAGAGCCTTATGGCTTAGAGCATTATGGCTTAGAGTCTTATCGCTTAGAGTCTTATAGCTTAGAGTCTTATAGCTTAGAGTCTTATAGCTTAGAGTCTTATAGCAAAGAGTCTGCTACATCATATAATTGTATATGAGAAAATTAGAGATTAGAGTATAAGGGCTTATATTCTAGGATATTATTGTCTTATAGATAATAGAATAAAAGATTTGATTCAAAAATATTATATACAAGTATATTTGAGTCATTTAGCGTATTGTCATATAGATTAGCGTCTTAAATATTAGATTCTTATAGCTTAGAGTCTTATATTTTAGAGTCTTATAGCTTATTAGAGTCTAGGAGTCTTATAGCTTAGAGTCTTGTAGCTTGAAGTCTTATAGCTTAGAGTCTTATAACTTAGAGTCTTATAGCTTAGAGTCTTATAGCTTAGAGTCTTATAGCTTAGAGTCTTATAACTTAGAGTCTTATAGCTTAGAATCTTATAGCTTATTGTCTTTTAGCTTAGATTCTTATAGCTTAGAGTCTTATAGCTTAGAGTATTCTTGCTTAGAGTCTTATAGATTTGAGTCTTATAGCTTAGAGTCTTATAGCTTAGAGTCTTATAGCTTAGAGTCTTATAGCTTAGAGTCTTATAGCTTAAAGTCTTATAGCTTAGAGTCTTATAGCTTATATTATTATAAATTAGAGTATTATAGCTTAGAGTCTTATAGCTTAGATTCTTATAGCTTTGAGTCTTATAGCTTATAGTATTTTAGCTTAGATTATTATAGCATATTTTATTATAGATGTGATTCGTATAGCTTTGATACTTAGTACTTTTAGTCTTTTATATTAGTTTGTTTGATCTTAGATTCTCATAGCTTTGCGTTTTGGATATTATATTCTTATATATCAGATGCTTATATCATATATAATAATTTATTATGTTTATATATATAATATTATTATATATTATATAATTATATATTAGAGTCTAATATCTTTGAGTCTTACAGCTTAGAGTCTTATAGCTTAGAGTCTTATAGCTTAGAGCTTGGAGTGTTATAGATTAGAGTTTTAAAGCTTAGAGTCTTACAGCTTACAGTCTTCTAGCTTAGAGTCTTATAGCTTATTAGAGTCTTAGAGTCTTATAGCTTAGAGTCTTGTAGCTTGAAGTCTTATAGCTTAGAGTCTTATACCTTAGAGTCTTATAGCTTAGAGTCTTTTGGCTTAGAGTCTTATAGCTTAGAGTCTTATAGCTTAGAGTCTTATAGCTTAGAGTCTTATAGCTTAGAGTCTTATAGTTTAGAGCCTTATGGCTTAGAGACTTATGGCTTAGAGTCTTATTGCTTAGAGTCTTATAGCTTAGAGTCTTATAGATTATAGTCTTATAGCTTAGAGTCTTATAGCTTAGAATTTTATAGCTTAGAGTCTTATAGCTTAGAGTCTTATAGCTTAGAGCCTTATAGCCTAGAGTCTTATAGCATAGAGTATTATAGCTTAGAGTCTTATAGCTTAGAGTCTTGAATCTTAGAGTCTTGTAGCTAAGAGTATTATAAATTAGAGTCTTATAGCTTAGAGTGTATAGCTTAGAGTCTTATAGCTTAGAGTCTTATAGACTAGAGTCTTATAGCTTAGAGTCTTATAGCTTAGAGTCTTATAGATTAGAGTCTTATAGATTAGAGTCTTATAGCTTAGAGTCTTATAGCTTAGAGTCTTATATCCTATAGTCTTATAGCTTAGAGTCTTATAATTTAGAGTCTTATAGCTTAGAGTCTTATAGCTTAGTCTTATATCTTAGAGTCTTATAGCTTAGAGTCTTATAGCCTAGAGTATTATAGTTAGAGTTTTATAGCTTAGAGTCTTATAGCTTAGAGTCTTATAGCTTAGAGTCTTATAGCTTAGAGTCCTATAGCTTAGAGTCATATAGTTTAGAGTCTTATAGCTTAGAGTCTTATAGCTTAGAGTCTTACTAGCTGAGAGCTTGGAGTGTTATAGCTTAGAGTTTTATAGCTTAGAATCTTATAGCTTAGAATCTTATAGCTTAGAGTCTTATAGCTTAGAGTCTTATAGCCTAGAGTCTTATAGCTTAGAGTATTATAGCTTAGAGTCTTATAGCTTAGAGTCTTGAATCTTAGAGTCTTGTAGCTAAGAGTCTTATAAATTAGAGTCTTATAGCTTAGAGTGTATAGCTTAGAGTCTTATAGCTTAGAGTCTTATATAATAGAGTCTTATAGATTAGAGTCTTATAGCTTAGAGTCTTATAGCTTAGAGTCTTATAACTTAGAGTATTATAGCTTAGAGTCTTATAGCTTAGAGTCTTATAGCATAGAGTCTTATAGCTTAGAGTATTATAATATAGAGTCTTATAGCTTAGAGTCTTATAGCTTAGTCTTATAGCTTAGAGTATTATAGCTTAGAGTCTTATAGCTTAGAGTCTTATAGTTAGAGGCTTATATCTTATAGTCTTATAAATTAGAGTATTATAGCTTAGAGTATTATAGATTAGATTCCTATAACTTATAGTCATATATTTTAGACTCTTATAGATTAGAGTATTATAGCTTAGAGTCTTATAGCTTAGAGTCTTATAGCTTAGTCTTATAGCTTAAAGTCTTATAGATTAGAGTCTCATAGCTTAGAGTGTTTTAGCTTAGAGTCTTATAGCTTAGAGTCTTATAGCTTAAAGCTTGGAGTGTTATAGCTTAGAGTTTTATACATTAGAGTCTTACAGCTTAGAGTCTTATAGCTTAGAGTCTTTTAGCTTAGAGTCTTATAGCTTAGAGTCTTATAGCTTAGTTTCTTATTGCTTAGATTCTTATAGCTTAGAGTCTTATACCTTAGAGTCTTATAGCTTAGAGTCTTATAGCTTAGATTTTTATAGCCTAGAGTCTTATAGCTTAGAGTCTTATAGCTTATTGTCTCTTAGCTTAGAGTCTTATAGCTTAGAGTCTTATAGCATATAGTATTATAGCTTAGAGTATTTGAGATGAAAGTCTTATAGAATAGATTATTAGAGCTGAGATTAGTATAGCTTAGAGTATTCTAGCTTGGAGTCTTATATCTTAGAGTATTACAGCTTAGAGTCCTATAGCTTAGAGTCTTATAGCTAAGAGTCTTATAGCTTAGATTCTTATAGCTTATAGTCTTATAGCTTAGAGTCTTATAGCTCAGAGTCTTCTAGCATAGAGTCTTATAGCTTAGAGTCTTATAGCTTAGAGTCTTATAGCTTAGAGCTTGTACTGTTATAGCTTTGATTTTTATAGCTTAGAGTCTTAAAGCTTACAGTCTTCTAGCTTAGAGTCTTATAGCTTATTAGATTCTAAAAGTCTTTTAGTTTAGAGTCTTATATCTTGAAGTCTTAACGCTTAGAGCATATAGTTTAAAGAATTATAGCTTAGAGTCTTATCGACTTGTGTTTTTTAGCTTTGAGTCTTATATCTTAGAGTCTTATAGCTTGTAGTCTTATAGGTTATAGTCTTATAGCTTAGTGTCTTAGTGCTTAGAGTCTTATTGATTAGAGCCTTATCGCTTAGAGTCTTATTGCTTAGAGTCTTATAGCTTTGAGTCTTATAGTTTAGAGTCTTATAGTTTAGAGTCTTATATCTTTGAGTTTTATCGCTTAGAGTTTTACAGCTTAGAGTCTTATAGCTTAGAGTCTTATAAATAATTAGAGTATAAGTTTCTAATAGCTCAGAGTTTTATATATTTTAGTATTATTTCTTAGAGTATTTAAAGCTTAGAGTCTTATAGATTCGATTCTTAAAGCTTATGGTCTCATAGCTTAGTTTCTTATAGCTTAGAGTCTTATTGCTTAGAGTCTTATAGCATAGTGTCTTATTTCTTATAGCCTTATTGATTAGAGACTTATGGCTTAGAGTCTTATGGCCTACAGTCTTATAGCTTAGAGTCTTATAGTTTAGAATCTTATAGTTAAGAGTCTTATAGATTAGAGTTTTGTAGCTTAGAGTCTTATAGCTTATAGTCTTATAGCTTAGAGTCTTATACCTTACAGTCTTATAGCTTATAATCTTATATCTTAGAGTCTTGTAGCTTAGAGTCTTACATCTTAGAGTCTTATATCTTTTAGTCTTATGGCTTAGAGTCTTACAGCTTAGAGTCTTATAGCTTATAATCTTATATTTTAGAGTCTTATAGCTTATTAGAGTCTAAGAGTCTTATAGCTTAGAGTCTTGTAGCTTGTAGTCTTATAGCGTAGAGTCTTATAACTTAGAGTCTTTTAGCTTATAGTCTTATAGCTTAGAGTCCTATATCTTATAGTTTTGAGTGTTATAGCTTAGAGTTTTATAGCTTAGTGTCTTACAGCTTAGAGTTTTATAGCTTAGAGTCTTATAGCTTATTAGAGTCTAAGAGTCTTACAGCTAAGATTCTTTTAGCTTGAATTCTTATAGCTTAGAGGCAAACATCTTAGCTTTTTGTAGCTTATATTATTATAGCTTATATTCTTTTGTATCATAGACATCGATCTTAGAGTCTTAGAGCTTACAGTTTATTTTATCATATTCTAATCGCATAGAGTCTTATAGTGCTTATACTTGTGGCGTTAAGTCTTATAGCTTTTGGTCATGCATCTTATATTCATTTCACTTATCGTTTTGTAGCTTAGAGGCTTATAGCTTAGAGTTTAACAGCTTCGATACTTATAGCTTATAGCCTTATGGATTAGAGTCTTATAGCTTAGAGTCCGATAGCTTAGAGTCTTATAGTTTAGAGTCTTATAGTTTAGAGTCTTATAGCTTAGAGTCTTAGAGCTTAGATTCTTATAGCTTAGATTCTTATAGCTTAGAGTCTTATAGCTTAGAGTCTTACAGCTTTGAGTCTTATACCTTAGAGTGTTATAGATTAGAGTCTTATATCTTAGAGTCTTATATCTTAGAGTCTTATAGCTTAGAGTGTTATAGCTTATTGTCTTTTAGCTTAGAGTCTCATATCTTAGAGTCTTATAGATTATAGTCTGCTATCCTAGAGTCTTATAGATTATATTTTTATATCTTTGAGTCTTACATCTTAGAGTCTTATAGCGTATAGTATTATCGCTTAGATTATTATAGCTTAGAGTCTTATAGCTTAGATTATTCTAGCTTAGAGTCTTATAGCTTAGAGTCTTGTAGCTTAGAGTCTTATAGCTTAGAGCTTGTAGAGTTATAGCTTTGATTTTTATAGCTTAGATTCTTACAGCTTACAGTCTTCTAGCTTAGAGTCTTATAGCTTATTAGACTCTATTAGTCTTATATCTTAGAGTCTTGTAGCTTGAAGTCTTATATCTTATAGTCTTATAGCTTAGAGTCTTATAGCTTAGAGTCTTATAGCTTAGAGTCTTATAGCTTATATTCTTATAGATTAGATTCTTATAGCTTAGAGTCTTAGAGGTTAGATTCTTAGGGATTCGATTAACATATCATCTTTTCTTATAGCAGTTTGTTAAGTAGCTTTTAGGATTCTGTCCTAAAGACAGATAGCTGAGAGTCTTATAGCATAAAGGATAATAGCATATAGTCTAATAGATTATCTACCAATAGCGTATCGAATCATAGCTTATCGTTTTATATCTTAGATATTTTTAGAGCATAGATTTATATCTTAGAGTCTTATAGCTTAGAGTCTTATAGCTTAGAGTCTTATAGCTTAGAGTCTTATATATTAGAGACTTATAGCTTAGAGTCTTATATCTTAGAGTTTTATAGCTTAGAGTCTTATAGCTTAGAGTCTTATAGCTTAGCGTCTAATAGCTTAGAGTTTATAGCTTAGAGTCTTATAGCTTAGAGTCTTATAGCTTAGAATATTATAGCTTAGATTATTATAGCTTAGAATCTTATAGCTTAGAGTCTTATAGCTTATAGTCTTATAGCTTAGAGTCTTATAGCTTAGAGTATTATAGCTTTGAGTCTTATAGCTTAGAGTCTTGAATCTTAGAGCCTTATAGCTTAGAATCTTATAGCTAAGAGTTTTATAAATTAGAGTCTTATAGCTTAGAGTTTAGTTCAGTTTTTCTGAGAGCCGGGCGTCTAATAGATGATTGTCATTCGACTTTGTTGCATAGAGATTATTGGCGTATTGATTTGTGGCTTATATATATAATCATAACATCTCATTTCATTATAGTTGCGTGTCTCACGGCAGTTATAGTTTCAGCTTATAGTCTTATAGCTTAGAGTCTTATAATTTAGAGTCTTATAGCTTAGAGTCTTATAGCTTAGAGTTTTATAGATTAGAGTCTTATAGCTTAGAGTGTTATAGCTTAGAGTATTATAGTTAGAGTCTTATAGTTTAGAGTATTATATCTTAGAGTCTTATAGCTTAGAGTCTTATAGCTTAGAGTCTTATAGCTTAGTCTTAAAGCTTACAGTATTATAGCTTAGAGTCTCATAGCTTAGAGTCTTTTAGCTTAGAGTCTTATAGCTTAGAGTCTTATAGCTTAAAGCTTGGAGTGTTATAGCTTAGAGTTCTATAGCTTAGAGTCTTATAGCTTAGAGTCTTATAGCTTAGAGTCTTATAGCTTATTATAGTCTTAGAGTCTTACAGCTTAGAGTCTTGTGGCTTGAAGTCTTATATCTTATATTCTTATATCTTAGAGTATTATATCTTGGAGTCTTATAGATTAGAGTCTTATAGCTTATAGTCTTATAGCTTATATTCTTATATCTTATAGTCTTATATCTTATAGTCTTATATCTTATAGTGTTATAGCTTAGAGTCTTATACCTTAGAGTCTTATAGCTTAGAGTCTTATAGCTTAGAGTCTTGTAACTTAGAGTCTTATAGCTTAGAGTGTTATAGCTTATTGTCTCTTAGCTTAGAGTCTTATAGCTGAGAGTCTTATAGCTGAGAGTATTATAGAGGAGAGACATCTAGCTTAGAGTCTTATAGCTTATGGTCTTAGAGCGTATAGTATTATAGCTTAGGGTCTTATAGATTAGAGTCTAACATCTCAGAGTCTTATATCTTAGATTATTGTAGCTTAGAGTCTTATAGCGTATATTCTTATAGCTTAGAGTCTTATATCTTAGAGTATTAAGTCTTAGAGTCTTACAGATTAGAGTCTTATAGCATAGAGTCTTATAGCTTAGAGTCTTATTGCTTAGAGTTTTATATCTTAGAGTCTTATAGCTTAGAGCTTGGAGTGATATAGCTTAGAGTTTTATAGCTTAGAGTCTTACAGCTTAGAGTCTTCTAGCTTAGAGTCTTCTAGCTTATTAGAGTCTAAGAGTCTTTTAGTTTAGAGTCTTTTAGCATAGAGTCTTATAGCTTAGAGTCTTTTAGCTTAGAGTCTTATAGCTTGGAGTCTTATAGCTTATAGTCTTATAGCTTAGAGTCTTATTGATTAGAGTCTTATAGCATAGAGTCTTATTGCTTAGAGCCTTATGGCTTAGAGCCTTATGGCTTAGAGTCTTATGGCTTAGAGTCTTATAGTTTAGAGTCTTATAGCTTAGAGTCTAAGAGATTAGATTCTTATATCTTAGAGTATTATAGTTTAGATTCTTACAGCTTAGAGTATTATAGATTAGAGTCTTTTAACTTATTAGAGTCTTAGAATCCTATAGCTTAGAGTCTTGTAGCTTTAAGTATTATTGCTTAGAGTCTTATAGCTTAGAGTCTTATAGCTTAGAGTTTTATAGCTTAGAGTCTCATACCTTAGTGTCTTATAGCTTAGAGTCTTATTGCTTATGGTCTTATAGCATAGAGTCTTATAGCTTAGAGACTTATAGCTTAGAGCCATATAGCTTAGAGTCTTATGGCTTAGAGTCTTATAGCTTAGAGTCTTATAGTTTAGAGTCTTATAGTTTAGAGTCTTATAGCTTAGAGTCTTATAGCTTAGAGTCTTATAGCTTAGAGTCTTATAGCTTAGAGTATTATAGCTTAGATTCTTATAGCTTAGAGTCTTATAGCTTAGAGTCTTATAGCTTAGAGTTTTATAGCTTAGAGTCTTATAGCTTAGAGTCTTATAGCTTAGAGTCTTACAGCTTAGAGTCTTATAGCTTAGAATCTTATATTTTAGAGTCTTATAGCTTATTAGAGTCTAAAAGTCTTATAGCCTAGAGTCTTCTAGCTTAGAGTCTTATAGCTTATTAGAGTCTAAGAGTCTTACAGCTTAGAGTCTTCTAGCTTAGAGTCTTATAGCTTAGAGTCTTCTAGCTTAGAGTCTTATAGCTTATTAGAGTCTAAGAGTCTCATAGCTTAGAGTCTTGTAGCTTGAAGTCGTATAGCTTAGATTCTTATAGCTTAGAGTCTTATAGCTTAGAGTCTTTTAGCTTAGAGTCTTATAGCTTAGAGTCTTATAGCTTAGAGTCTTCTCGCTTAGAGTCTTATAGCTTAGAGTCTTATAGCTTAGAGACTTATGGCTTAGAGCCTTATGGCTTAGAGTCTTATGGCATAGAGTCTTATAGCTTAGAGTCTTATAGTTTAGAGTCTTATAGTTTAGAGTCTTATAGCTTAGAGTTTTATCGCTTAGAGTCTTATAGCTTAGAGTCTAATAGCTGAGAGCTTAGAGTATTATAGCTTAGAGTTTTATAGCTTAGAGTCTTACAGCTTAGAGTCTTATAGCTTAGAGTCTTATAGCTTATTAGAGTCTAAGAGTCTTATAGCTTAGAATCTTCTAGCTTGAAGTCTTATAGCTTAGATTCTTTATAGCTTAGATTCTTATAGCTTAGAGTCTTATAGCTTAGAGTCTTATAGCTTAGAGTCTTATAGCTTAGAGCCTTATAGCTTAGAGCTTAGAGTCTTATAGCTTAGAGTTTTATATCTTAGAGTCTTACAGATTAGATTCTTATAGCTTAGAGTATTATATCTTATTAGAGTCTTAGAGTCTTATAGTCTAGAGTCTTGTAGCTTGAAGTCTTATAGCTTAGAGTCTTTATAGCTTAGAGTCTTATAGCTTAGAGTTTTATAGCTTAGAGTCTTATAGCTTAGAGCCTTCTGGCCTAGAGTCTTATGGCTTAGAGTCCTATAGCTTAGAGTCTTATAGTTTAGAGTCTTATAGTTTAGAGTCTTATAGCTTAGAGTCTTATAGCTTAGAGCCTTATAGCTTAGAGTCTTATATCTTAGACTTTTATAGCTTAGAGTCTTATAGCTTAGAGTCTTATAGCTTATCGTCTTATAGCCTAGAGTGTTATAGCTTAGAGTATTATAGCTTAGAGTCTTATAGCTTAGAGCCTTATGGCTTAGAGTCTTATGGCTTATAGTCTTATAGCTTTGAGTCTTATAGTTTAGAGTCTTATAGTTTAGAGTCTTATAGCTTAGTGTATTATATATTAGACTTAGATCTTAGAGAATTATAGCTTAGAGTTTTTTAACTTAGAGTCTTATAGCTTAGAGTAATATAGCTTAGCGTCTTATAGCTTAGAGTCTTATAGCTTAGTATCTTATAGCTTAGATTCTTATAGCTTAGAGTCTTATAGCTTAGAATCTTGTAGCTTAGAGTTTTATAGCTTAGAGTCTTATAGCTTAGAGACTTATAGCCTAGAGTCTTATAGCTTAGAGTATTATAGCTTAGAGTCTTATAGCTTAGAGTATTGAATCTTAGAGTCTTTTAGCTACGAGTCTTATAAATTAGATTATTATAGCTTAGAGTGTATAGCTTAGAGTCTTATAGCTTAGACTATTATAGCCTAGAGGCTTATAGCTTAGAGTCTTATACCTTAGAGTCTTGTAGCTTAGAGACTTATAGCTTAGAGTCTTAAAGCTTAGGGTATTCTAGCTTAGAGTATTATAAATTTGAGTCTTATAGATTAGAGTATTATATATTAGTATTATAGCTTATAGTCTTATAGATTAGATTCTTATAGCTTATAGTATTATATTTAGATGATTATATCTTATAGTCTTATAGCTTAGAGTATTATAGCTTAGAGTCTTATAGCTTAGAGTCCTATAGCTTAGAGTCTTATAGTTTAGAGTCTTATAGCTTAGAGTCTTATAGCTTAGAGTCTTATAGCTTAGAGTCTTATAGCTTAGTCTTATAGCTTACAGTCTTATAGCTTAGAGTCTCATAGCTTAGAGTGTTTTAGCTTAGAGTCTTATAGCTTAGAGTCTTATAGCTTAGAGCTTAGAGTCTTAAAGCTTAGAGTCTTAGATAAGATTTTCATATAGCACTGTGATAAAGAGCTTAAAGTCTTCTTGCTTATAAGAGTCAATTAGCATTTTCTACTTGTATATATTATAATTTGGTAATATATCTTCTTTTCGCTGAGAGGATATTCTCATATCGGCTTTTCGTTCTTATCAGGATCTAGTAGCGTAGTGTCTTATTACTTATAGTGTTATAGCTTAGAGTCTCTTAGCTTAGAGTCTTATAGCATAGAGTCTTATAGCTTATATTCTTATCGCTTAGAGTCTTAAAGCATAGAGACTTATAGCTTAGTTTCTTAGCGATTAGAGTCGTTTATCTTAGAGTCTTATAGCTTGGAGTCTTATAGCTTAGAGTCATATAGCTTAGAGTCTTATAGCTTAGAGTCTTATAGCTAAGAGTCTTATAGCTTAGAGTCTTATAGCTTATTGTCTTATAGCTTAGAGGCTTATAGCTTAGAGTCTTATAGCTTAGAGTCTTATAGCTTAGAGTCTTATAGCTTAGAGTCTTATAGCTTAGAGCTTTGAGTGATATAGCTTAGAGTTTTATAGCTTAGAGTCTTACAGCTTAGAGTCTTCTAGCTTAGAGTCTTATAGCTTAATAGACTCTAAGAGTCTTATAGCTTAGAGTCTTTTAGCTTGTAGTCTTTTAGCTTAGAGTCTTAGAGCTTAGAGTGTTATAGATTAGAGTCTTATAGCTTTGAGTCTTTTAGCTTTGAGTCTTATAGCTTAGAGTCTTATAGCTTAGAGTCTTATAGCTTAGAGTCTTATAGCTTAGAGTCTTATAGCTTAGAGTCTTATGGCTTAGAGCCTTATTGCTTAGAGTCTTATGGCTTAGAGTCTTATAGCTTAGAGTCTTATAGTTTAGAGTCTTATAGTTTAGAGTCTTATAGCTTAGAGTATTATAGCTTAGAGTCTTACAGCTTAGAGTCTTATAGCTTAGAGTCTTATAACTTATTAGAGTCTAAGAGTCTTATAGCTCAGAGTCTTCTAGCTTGAAGTCTTATAGCTTAGAGTCTTTATAGCTTAGAGTCTTATAGCTTAGAGTCTTATAGCTTAGAGTCTCATAGCTTAGTTTCTTATAGCTTAGAGTCTTACTGCTTAGAGTCTTATAGCATAGAGTCTTATAGCTTAGAGCCTTATGGCTTAGAGCCTTATGGCTTAGAGTCTTATGGCCTAGAGTCTTATAGCTTAGAGTCTTATAGTTTAGAGTCTTATAGATTAGAGTCTTATAGCTTAGAGTCTTATAGCTTAGAGTCTTATAGATTAGAGTCTTTTAGCTTAGAGTTTTATAGCTTAGAGTATTATGGCTTAGAGTCTTATAGCTTAGAATCTTATATCTTAGAGTTTTATAGCTTAGAGTCTTATAGCTTAGAGTTTTTTAGCTTAAAGTCTTATAGCTTAGAGTCTTATAGCTTAGAATCTTATATTTTAGAGTCTTATAGCTTATTAGAGTCTAAGAGTCTTATAGCTTAGAGTCTTGTAGCTTTAAGTCTTATAGCGTAGAGTCTTATAACTTAGAGTCTTTTAGCTTAGAGTCTTATAGCTTAGAGTCTTATAGCTTAGAGTCCTATAGCTTAAAGTTTGGAGTGTTATAGCTTAGAGTTTTATAGCTTAGTGTCTTACAGCTTAGAGTTTTATAGCTTAGAGTCTTATAGCTTATTAGAGTCTAAGAGTCTTACAGCTTAGAGTCTTGTGGCTTTTAGTCTAACGGCCTAGAGTCTTTGAGCTTTTATACGTTTAGCTTATATTCTTATAGCTTAGAGCTTTATGGATTCGATTCATCCTGCTTCTAGTCTTGTAGATTAGATACTGATGGATGCTAGGATTAAATCTTAGAGACTTATATATTAGATTCTTATAGCTTAGAGTCTTATAGATTAGAGTCTTACAGCTTAGAGTCTTATAGCTTTGAGTCTTATAGCTTAGAGTCTTATAGCTTAGAGTCTTATAGCTTAGAGTCTTATAGCTTAGAGTCTTATGGCTTAGAGTCTTATGGCTTAGAGTCCTATAGCTTAGAGTCTTATAGTTTAGAGTCTTATAGTTTAGAGTCTTATAGCTTAGAGTCTTATAGCTTAGAGCCTTATAGCTTAGAGTCTTATATCTTAGACTTTTATAGCTTAGAGTCTTATAGCTTAGAGTCTTATAGCTTAGCGTCTTATAGCTTAGAGTCTTATAGCTTAGAGTCTTATAGCTTAGAGTCTTCTAGCATAGAGTCTTATAGCTTAAAGTCTTATAGCTTAGAGTCTTATAGCTTAGAGCTTGGAGTGATATAGCTTAGAGTTTTATAGCTTAGAGTCTTACAGCTTAGAGTCTTATAGCTTAGAGTCTTATAGCTTATTAGAGTCTAAGAGTCTTATAGCTTAGAGTCTTGTAGATTTTAGTATTATATATTTAAGTCTTATATATTTGATTATTAGTTATGAGATTCTTATTGATTATAGTCTTATAGATTTGAGTATTATATCTTAGAGTCTTATTTCTTAGATTCTTAAAGATTAGATTATTATAACTTAGAGTCTTATAGCTTAGAGCATTATACCTTATATTTTTTTATCCTAGAGTCTTTTCGCTTAGAGTATTATAGCTTAGAGCTTAGAGTCTTAAATCTTAGAGTTTTATAGCTTAGAGTCTTATAGCTTAGAGTCTTATTGCTCAGAGTATTTTAACTTATAAGATTCTTAGAGCCTTATAGCTTTGAGTCTTCTAGCTTAAAGTCTTATAGCTTAGAGTCTTTATAGCTTAGAGTCTTATAGCTTAGAGTCTTATAGCTTAGAGTCTCATACCTTAGAGTCTTATAGCTTAGAGTCTTATTGCTTATGGTCTTATAGCATAGAGTCTTATAGCTTAGAGCCTTATGGCTTAGAGCCATATGGCTTAGAGTCTTATGGCTTAGAGTCTTATAGCTTAGAGTCTTATAGATTAGAGTCTTATAGCTTAGTGTCTTATAGGTAATAGTCTTATAGCTTGGAGTCTTATAGCTTAGAGTCTTATAGCTTAGTCTTTTAGCTTAGAGTCTTATAGCTTAGAGTCTTTTAGCTTAGAGTCTTATAGCCTAGAGTATTATAGCTTAGAGTCTTATAGCTTAGAGTTTTATAGCTTAGAGTCTTACAGCTTAGAGTCTTATAGCTTAGACTATTATATTATAGAGTCTTACATCTTATTAGAGTATTAGAGTCTTAGAGCTTAGAGTCTTTTACCTTTAAGTGTAATAGCGTATAGTCTTATAGCTGAGAGTAGTTTAGCATAGATTATTATATCTTAGAGTACTATAGCTTAGAGTCATTTAGCTTAAAGCGTTGAGTGTTATAGCTTAGATTTTTATAGCTTAGTGTCTTATAGCTTAGAGTTTTATAGCTTAGAGTCTTATAGCTTATTAGAGTCTTAGAGTCTTATAGCTTAGAGTCTTGTAGCTTGAAGTATTATATCTTAGATTCTTATAGCTTAGAGTCTTATAGCTTAGAGTCTTGTAGCTTAGAGGATTATAGCTTAGAGTCTTATAGCTTAGAGCTTAGAGGCTTATAGCTCAGAGTATTATAGCTTAGGGTCTTTTAGCTTAGAGTCTTCCAGCTTATAGTCTTATATCTTATAGTCTTCTAACTTAGAGTCTTATAGATTAGAGTGTTATAGCTTATTGTCTTTTAGCTTAGAGTCTTATAGCTTAGATTCTTATAGCTTAGAGTCTTATAGCTTAGAGTCCTATAGCTTAAAGCTTGGAGTGTTATAGCTTAGAGTTTTATAGCTTAGTGTCTTATAGCTTAGAGTTTTATAGCTTAGAGTCTTATAGCTTATTAGAGTCTAAGAGTTTAACAGCTTAGAGTCTTGTAGCTTGAAGTCTTATAGCTTAAATTCTTATAGCTTAGAGTCTTATAGATTAGAGTCTTATAGCTTAGAGTCTTGTAGCTTAGAGTGTTAAACCTTAGTGTCTTATAGATTAGAGTCTTATATATTAGAGTCTTATAAATTAGAGTCTTATAGATTATAGTGTTATATCTTAGAGTCTCATATAAGAGAGTCAGATAGATGCGAGTCTTGTAGAATAGAGACGTATTGGTTAGAGTCTTATAGCTTAGTGCAAAATAGCATTGAGTCTTATAGAGTAGTTTCTTTTGGCTTAGCGACTTATAGCTCAGAGTCTTATAACTTGGATTCAAAGAGTTAGTGTCTTATAGCTTTGTGTATTATAGATCAATTGCTTCCATCTGAGTTGCGCACAGCTTTGAGTCTTATGTGTTAGAGTCTTATAGCTTAGAGTCTTTTAGCTTAGAGTCTTATATCTTATAGTCTTATAGCTTGGAGTCTTATAGCTTAGAGTCTTATAGCTTAGAGTATTATAGCTTAGAGCTTGGAGTGTTATAGCTTAGTGTTTTATAGCTTAGAGTCTTACAGCTTACAGTCTTCTAGCTTAGAGTCTTATAGCTTATTAGATTCTAAGAGTCTTATAGATTAGAGTCTTGTATCTTGAAGTCTTATAGCTTAGATTCTTATAGCTTAGATTCTTATAGCTTAGTTTCTTATGGCTTAGATTCTTATAGATTAGAGTATTCTAGCTTAGAGTCTTATAGCTCAGAGTCTTGTAGCTTAGAGTCTTATAGCTTAGAGTCTTATGGCTTAGAGCCTTATGGCTTAGAGTCTTATGGCTTAGAGTCTTATAGCTTAGAGTCTTATAGTTTAGAGTCTTATATTTTAGAGTCTTATAGCTTAGAATTTTATAGCTTAGAGTCTTATAGCTTAGAGTCTAATAGCTGAGAGCTTGGAGCGTTATAGCTTAGAGTTTTATAGCTTAGAGTCTTAAAGCTTAGAGTCTTATAGCTTAGAGTCTTATAGCTTATTAGAGTCTAAGAGTCTTATAGCTTAGAGTTTTCTAGCTTGAAGTCTTATAGCTTAGAGTCTTATAGCTTAGAGTCTTATAGCCTAGAGTCGTATAGTTTAGAGTCTTATTGCTTAGAGTCTTATAGCTTAGAGTCTTATAGCTTAGAGCCTTATGGCTTAGAGCATTATGGCTTAGAGTATTATGTCTTAGAGTCCTATAGCTTAGAGTCTTATAGCTTAGAGTCTTATATTTTAGAGTCTTATATCTTAGAGTCTTATATCTTATATTCTTATAAATTAGATTCTTATATCTTAGAGTGTTATATCTTATTGTCTTTGACTATAATAAGATCATAATAAGACTATAATAAGAATCTTATACTATAATAAGATATAATACTCTAAGCTATAATACTCTAAGATTTAAGACTATAAGATATAAAACTCTAAGCTATAACACTCCAAGCTATAAGCTATAATACTATAAGATATAAGACTCTAAGATATAATACTCAAAGCTATAAGACTATAAGTTATAAGACTCTAAGCTATAAGACTCTAAGCTATAAGACTCTAAGCTAGCTCTTAGACTCTAGACTCTAGCTTAGAGTCTTATAGCTTAGAGTCTAATAGCTGAGAGCTTTGAGTTTTATAGCTTTGTTTATTATAGCTTAGAGTCTTACAGCTTAGAGTCTTATAGCTTAGAGTCTTATAGCTTATTATAGTCTAAGAGTCTTATAGCTTAGAGTCTTCTAGCTTGAAGTCTTATAGCTTAGAGTCTTTATAGCTTAGAGTATTATAGATTAGAGTCTTATAGCTTAGAGTCTAATAGCTGAGAGCTTGGAGTATTATAGCTTAGAGTTTTATAGCTTAGAGTCTTAAAGCTTAGAGTCTTATAGCTTAGAGTCTTATAGCTTATTAGAGTCTTAGAGTCTTATAGCTTAGAGTCTTCTAGCTTGAAGTCTTATAGCTTAGAGTCTTTATAGCTTAGAGTCTTATAGCTTAGAGTCTTATAGCTTAGAGTCTTATAGCTTAGAGCCTTATGGCTTAGAGCCTTATGGCTTAGAGTCTTATGGCTTAGAGTCTTATAGCTTAGAGTCTTATAGTTTAGAGTCTTATAGTTTAGAGTCTTATAGCTTAGAGTCTTATAACTTATCAGAGTCTAAGAGTCTTATAGCTTAGAGTCTTTATAGCTTAGAGTCTTATAGCTTAGAGTCTTACAGCTTATAGTCTGATAGCTTAGAGTCTTATTGCTTAGAGTCTTATAGCATATAGACTTATAGCTTAGAGTGTTAGAGCTTAGAGTCTTATTGCTTAGAGTGTTATAGCTTATATTATTATATCTTAGTGTGTTTTAGCTTAGAGTATTATACCTTAGAGTCTTATTGCTTAGAGTCTTATAGCTTAGAGTCTTACAGCTCAGAGTCTTATACCTTAGAGTCTTATTGATTAGAGTCTTATAGATTAGAGTCTAATAAATTAGAGTCTTTTAGCTTAGAATATTATAGCTTATAGTCTTATAGCTTAGAGTCTTATAGCTTAGAGTCTTATAGCTTAGAGTCTTATAGCTTAGAGTCTTATAGCTTAGAGTCTTAAAACTTAGAGTCTTATAGCTTAGAGTCTTATAGCTTAGAGTCTTATAGCTTAGAGTCTTATAGCTTAGAGTCTTATAGCTTGGAGTCTTATAGCTTAGAGTCTTATAGCTTAGAGTCTTATGGCTTATAGCTTTGAGTGTTATAGCTTAGAGTTTTATAGCTTAGAGTCTTAAAGATTAGAGTCTTCTAGCTTAGAGTCTTATAGCTTATTAGAGTCTAAGAGTCTTATAGCTTAGAGTCTTGTAGCTTGAAGTCTTATAGCTTAGAGTCTTATACCTTAGAGTCTTATAGCTTAGAGTCTTTTAGCTTAGAGTCTTATAGCTTAGAGTCTTATAGCTTAGAGTCTTATAGCTTAGAGTCTTATAGCTTAGAGTCTTATATTTTAGAGACATATTGCTTAGAGCCTTATGGCTTAGAGTATTATGGCTTAGAGTCTTATAGCTTAGAGTCTTATAGTTTAGAGTCTTATAGTTTAGAGTCTTATAGCTGAGAGGTTGGAGTGTTATAGCTTAGAGTTTTATAGCTTAGAGTCTTAAAGCTTAGAGTCTTATAGCTTAGAGTCTTATAGCTTATTAGAGTCTAAGAGTCTTATAGCTTAGAGTTTTCTAGCTTGAAGTCTTATAGCTTAGAGTCTTTATAGCCTAGAGCCTTATAGCTTAGAGTCTTATAGCTTAGAGTCTTATAGCTTAGAGTCTTATAGCTTAAAGTCTTATTGCTTAGAGTCTTATAGCTTAGAGTCTTATAGCTTAGAGCCTTATTGCTCATATCCTTATGGATTAGAGTCTTATTGCTTATAGTCCTATAGCTTAGAGTCTTATAGCTTAGAGTCTTATAGATTAGAGTCTTGTGGCTTAGAGTCTTATAGCTTAGAGTCTTATAGCTTAGAGTCTTATAGCTTAGAGTTTTATAGCTTAGAGTCTTATAGATTAGAGTCTTATAGCTTAGCGTCTTATAGCTTAGAGTCTTATAGCTTAGAGTCTTATAGATTAGAGTCTTATATCTTAGAGTGTTATAGCTTATTGTCTCTTAGCTTAGAGTCTCATAGCTTAGAGTCTTATAGCTTAGAGTATTTTAGCTTATAGTCTTATAGCTTAGAGTCTTAGAGCTTAGAGTCTTATAGCATAGAGTCTTATAGCTTAGAGTCTTATAGCTTAGAGTCTTATAGCTTAGAGCTTGGAGTGTTAAAGCTTAGAGTTTTATAGCTTAGAGTCTTACAGCTTAGAGTCTTATAGCTTAGATTCTTATAACTTAGAGTCTTATAGTTTAGAGTCTTATAGCTAAGAGTCTTATAGCTTAGAGTCTTCTAGCTTGTAGTCTTATAGCTTAGAGTCTTTATAGCTTAGAGTCTTATAGCTTATAGTCTTATAGCTTAGAGTATTATCGCTTAGAGTCTTATAGCTTAGAGTCTTATTGCTTAGAGTCTTATAGCATAGAGTCTTATAGCTTAGAGCCTTATGGCTTAGAGCCTTATGGCTTAGAGTCTTATGGTTTAGAGTCTTATAGCTTAGAGTCTTATAGTTTAGAGTATTATATCTTAGAGTCTTATGGCTAAGAGCTTGTAGCTCAGGGGCTTATAGATTAGAGTTTTATATCTTAGAATCAAATAAATATTTGGCGAATAGCTTAGAGTCTTATATCTTTGAGTCTTATATCTTTTAGAGGTATTTCTGATTTTATAATGTATTAGAGTGTTACAGCTTAGAGTATTATAGCTTAGAGTCTTATAGCTTAGAGTCTTATAGCTTAGAATCTTATATTTTAGAGTCTTATAGCTTATTAGAGTCTAGGAGTCTTATAGCTAAGAGTCTTGTAGCTTGAAGTCTTATAGCGTAGAGTCTTATAACTTAGAGTCTTATAGCTTAGAGTCTTATAGATTAGAGTCTTATAGCTTAGATTATTATAACTTAGAGTCTTATAGCTTTTAGTGTTCGATATTTGAGACTCATATCATATATTATGTGATATGAGATTAAGATAGAAGTTATACATCGCTGATTTATTTCTAGGGCTGATTGTTTAAGAAGTTACAAGAATAGTTTCGAGTCATTTATCTTAGTTATTTTTAGTTAAGAGTCTCATAGATTAAAGTCTATTGGCTTCTCTGAAAACGCATGAGAGGGATTCTGAATATAGTCTTAAATATTATTGTCATATAGCTATAAGTCTTCTAGCTTCGATTATTAGATCTCATAGTATTATATCTTAGAGTCTTATAGCTCTGAATGTTATAGCTTAGGCACTTATAGCTTCTAGTCTTAAAACTTAGAGACTTCTATCTTAGAGTGTTATAGCTTATAAGAGTCTTATAGCTTATAGTCTTATATATTAGATACTTTTAGCTTAGTTTCTTATATCTTATAGTCTTATATATTAGAGTATTATAGCTTAGAGTCTTATAGCTTAGAGTCTTATAGCTTATAGTCCAATAGCTTGGAGTCTTACAGCTTAGAGTCTTATAGCTTAGAGTCTTATAGCTTAGAGCTTGGAGTGTTATAGATTAGAGTTTTAAAGCTTAGAGTCTTACAGCTTACAGTATTCTAGCTTAGAGTCTTATTTCTTATTAGATTCTTAGAGTCTTATAGCTTAGAGTCTTGTAGCATGAAGTCTTATAGCTTAGAGTCTTATACCTTAGAGTCTTATAGCTTAGATTCTTATAGCTTAGAGTCTTATAGCTTAGAGTCTTATAGCTTAGAGTCTTATATCTTAGAGTCTTATAGCTTAGAGTCTTATAGTTTAGAGCCTTATGGCTTAGAGCCTTATGGCTTAGAGTCTTATGGCTTAGAGTCTTATAGCTTAGAGTCTTATAGTTTATAGTCTTATAGTTTAGAGTCTTATAGCTTAGAATTTTATAGCTTAGAGTCTTATAGCTTAGAGTCTACTAGCTGAGAGCTTGGAGTGTTATAGCTTAGAGTTTTATAGCTTAGAGTCTTAAAGCTTAGAGTCTTATAGCTTAGAGTCTTATAGCTTATTAGAGTCTAAGAGTCTTATTAGAGTCTTATTATTAGCTTATTATAGTAAAATACAATAAGCTATAACACTCTAAGCTATAAGACTCTAAGTTATAAGACTCTAAGCTAAAAGACTCTAAATTATAAGACTCTAAGGTATAAGACTCTAAGCTATAAGACTCTTGTCTATAGCTTGTCTATAAGCTTATTGTCTTTTAGCTTAGATTCTTATAGCTTAGAGTCTTACAGCTTAGAGTATTCTAGCTTAGAGTCTTATAGCTTAGAGTCTTATAGCTCAGAGTCCTATAGCTTAGTGGCTATTAGCATTGTGTACTATAGCTTTGTGTCTTTGAGCTTAGAGTCTTATAGCTTTGTGTCTTATAGCTTAGAGTCTTATAGCTTAGAGCTTGGAGTGTTACAGCTTAGAGTTTTATAGCTTAGAGTCTTACAGCTTACAGTCTTCTAGCTTAGAGTCTTATAGCCTATTAAAGTCTAAGAATCTTATAGCTTAGAGTCTTGTAGCTTGAAGTCTTATAGCTTAGAGTTTTATACCTTAGAGTCTTATAGCTTAGAGTCTTTTGGCTTAGAGTCTTATAGCTTAGAGTCTTATAGCTTAGAGTCTTATAGCTTAGAGTCTTATAGCTTAGAGTCTTATAGGTTAGAGCCTTATGGCTTAGAGCCTTATGGCTTAGAGTCTTATGGCTTACAGTCTTATAACTTAGAGTCTTATACTTTAGAGTCTTATAGTTTAGAGTCTTATAGCTTAGAATTTTATAGCTTAGAGTCTTATAGCTTAAAGTCTTCTAGCTTAGAGCTTGGAGTGTTATAGCTTAGAGTTTTATAGCTTAGAGTCTTAAAGCTTAGAGTCTTATAGCTTAGAGTCTTATAGCTTATTATAGTCTAAGAGTCTTATTAGAGTCTTATTATTAGCTTCTTAGAGTCAAAGACAATAAGCTATAACACTCTAAGCTATAAGACTCTAAGCTATAAGACTCTAAGCTATAAGACTCTAAGCTATAAGACTCTAAGGTATAAGACTCTAAGCTATTATACTCTATTATATAATACTCTAAGCTATATGACTATAAGCTATAAGACTCTAAGATATAATACTCTAAGCTAAAAGACTCTAAGCTACAAGACTTTAAGCTATAAGACTCTAAGCTAAAAGACTCTAAACTATAAGACTCTAACCTATAAGACTCTAGGCTATAAGACTCTAAGCTATAGGACTCTAAGCTATATGACTCTAAGCTATAAGACTTTAAGCTATAAGACTCTATACTATAAGACTCTAAACTATAAGACTCTAATCTATAGCACTCTAAGCCACAATACTCTAAGCCATAAGGCTCTAAGCAATAAGGCTCTAAGCTATAAGACTCTAAGCTATAAGACTCTAAGCTATAAGACTCTAAGCTATAAAGACTCTAAGCTATAAGACTTCAAGCTACAAGACTCTAAGCTATAAGACTCTAAGACTCTAATAAGCTATAATACTCTAAGCTATAAGACTCTAAGCTGTAAGACTCTAAGCTATAAAACTCTAAGCTATAAAACTACAATCTCTAAGCTATTAGACTCTAAGCTATAAGACTCTAAGCTATAATACTCTAAGCTATAAAGACTCTAACCTATAAGACTTCAAGCTAGAAGACTCTAAGCTATAAGACTCTTAGACTCTAATAAGCTATAAGACTCTAAGCTATAAGACTCTAAGCTTTAATACTCTAAGCTATAAAAATCTAAGCTATAAAACTCCAAGCTCTCAGCTATTAGACTCTAAGCTATAAGACTCTAAGCTATAAAACTCTAAGCTATATGACTCTAAACTATAAGACTCTAAACTATAAGACTCTAAGCTATAAGACTCTAAGCCATAATGCTCTAAACTCTAAGATTCTAAGCTATAAGACTCTAAGCTATAAGACTCTAAGCGATAAGACTCTAAGCTATAAGACTCTAAGCTATAAGACTCTAAGCTATAAGACTCTAGACTATAAGACTCTAAACTATAAGACTCTAAGCTATAGCACTCTAAGCCACAAGACTCTAAGCCATAAGTCTCTAATCCATAAGCCTCTAAGCTATAAGACTCTAAGCTATAAGACTCTAAGCTATAATAATCTAATATATAAAGAATATAATATATAATACTTCAAGCTCGAAGAATATAGTATATAATGCTATAAGACTATTATAATATATAATACTCTAATCTATAAGACACTAATCTCTAATACTCTAAGCTCAAAAACCCACAAAAATAATGCTATACTCTCTAATCTATAAGACTCTAAGCTATAAGACTCTAGTCTATAATACTCTAAGCTATAAATAATCTAAGCTATAAGACTTCAAGCTAGAAAACTCTAAGCTATAAGACTCTTAGACTCTAATAATCTATAAGACTCTAAGCTATAAGACTCTAAGCTGTAAGACTCTAAGCTATAAAAATCTAAGCTATAACACTCCAATCTCTCAGCTATAAGACTCTAAGCTATAAGACTCTAAGCTATAAGATTCTAAGCTATAAGACTCTAAAATATAAGACTATAAACTATAAGACTCTAAGCTATAAGACTCTAAGCCATAAGACTTTAAGCCATAAGGCTCTAAACCATAAGACTCTAAGCTATAAGACTCTTAGCTATATTACTCGAAGCTATAAGACTCTAAGCTATAAGACTCTAAGCTATAAGACTCTAAGCTCCAAGACTCTAAGCTAAAAGAATCTAAGCTATAAAGACTCTAAGATATAAGACTACAAGCTAAAAGACTCTAAGCTATAAGACTCTTAGAGTATAATAAGATATAAGACTCTAAGCTAGAAGACTCTAAGGTCTAAGACTCTAAGCTATAAAACTCTAAGCTATAACACTCCAAGCTCTAAGCTATAAGACTCTAAGCTATAAGACTCTAATCTATAAGACTCTAAGCTATAAGACTCTAAGCTATAACACTCTCAGCTATAAGACTCTAAGCTATAAGACTCTAAGCTGTAAGACTCTAAGCTATAAGACTCTAAGCTGTAAGACTCTAAGCTATAAGACTCTAAGCTATAAGACTCTAATCTATAAGACTCTAAGCTATAAGACTCTGAGCTATAAGAATCTAAGCTATAAGACACAAAGCAATAAGACTCTTTGCTATAAGACTCTAAGATATAAGACTCTAAGCTATTAGAATATAAGCTATAAGACTCTAAGCTATAAGACTCTAAGCTATAAGACTCTAAGCTATAAGACTCTAAGCTATAAGACTCTAAGCTATAAGACTTCAAGCTACAAGACTCTAAGCTGTAAGACTCTTAGACTCTAATAAGCTATAAAACTCTAAGCAATAAAACTCTAAGCTATAACACTCCAAGCTTTAAGCTGTAGGACTCTAAGCTATAAGACTCTAAGCTATAAGACTCTAAGCTATAACACTCTAAGTTATAAGACTCTACGGTATAGCACTTCAAGCTACAAGACTCTAAGCTATAAGACTCTTAGACTCTAATAAGCTATAAGACTATAAAATATAATATTCTAAGCTATAGGACTCTAAGCTATAAGACTCTAAGCTATAAGACTCTAAGCTATAAGACTCTAAGTTATAAGACTCTAAGCTATAACACTTAAAGCTACAAGACTCTAAGCTATAAGACTCTTAGACTCTATATAAGACTCTAAAATATAAGATTCTAAGCTATAAGACTCTAAGCTGTAAGACTCTAAGCTATAAAACTCTAAGCTATAAGACTCTAAGCTATAAGACTCTGAGCTATAAGACTCTAATCTATAAGACTCTAAGTTTTAAGATTCTAAGCTATAAGACTCTAAGCTATCAGACTCTAATATATAATACTATAATATATAAGAAGCTAAGATATAAGAATCAAAGCTATAAGACTATAAGCTAGAAAAATCTAATAGATAATACTCTAATATATACTACTCTAAGATAAGAGACAATAAGCTGTAACACGCTTAGCTGTATCACTCTAAGCTAGAAGACTATAATCTGTAACACTAAAAGCTATAAGACGCTAAGCTGTAAGACTCAAAGCTAAAATTCTCAAAGAGATATGACTCTAAGCTATAAGAATCTAATCTATAAGACTCTAATCTATAATAATCTAAGCTATAAGACTCTAAACTATAAGACTCTAAACTATAAGACTCTAAGCTATAGGACTCTAAGCCATAAGACTCTAAGCCATAATGCTCTAAGCCATAAGACTCTAAGCTATAAGACTCTAAGCTATAAGACTCTAAGCTATAAGGCTCTAGGCTATAAAGACTCTAAGCTATAAGACTTCAAGCTAGAAAACTCTAAGCTATAAGACTCTTAGACTCTAATAAGCTATAAGACTCTAAGCTATAAGACTCTAAGCTTTAAGACTCTATGCTATAAAACTCTAAGCTATAACGCTCCAAGCTCTAAGCTAGAAGACTCTAAGCTATAAGACTCTAAGCTATAAAATTCTAAGCTATAAGACTCTAAAATATAAGACTATAAACTATAAGACTCTAAGCTATAAGACTCTAAGCCATAAGACTCTAAGCCATAAGGCTCTAAGCCATAAGGCTCTAAACTATAAGACTCTAAGCTATAAGACTCTAAGCTATAAGACTCTAAGCTATAAGACTCTAAGCTATAAGACTCTAAGCCAAAAGACTCTAAGCTATAAGACTCTAAGGTATAAGACTCTAAGCTATAAGAATACAAGCTACAAGACTCTAAGCTATAAGACTCTTAGACTCTAATAAGCTCTAGGACTCTACTCTATAATACTTTAATCTGTAAGACTCTATGATATAAAACTCCACGCTATAGGACACCACGCTCTACTCCATAAGACACTAAGCGATAAGTCTCTAATTTAGAATTCTCTAAGTTATAAGAATCAAAGCTATTATACTATAAGATCTAAGATTATAAGATATAAGAAAATAATATATAAGACACTAAGCTATAAGACTTTAAGCTCAGAGTCTTATAGCTTAGAGTCTTATAGCTTAGAGTCATATACCTTAGATTCTTGTATCATAACGTCTTACAGCTTAGAGTCTTATACCGTAGATTCTTTTATCGTAGATTCTTTTATGTTAGAGTATTAGAGCTTTGTGTCTTATTGATTAGTGTATTGTAGCTTATTGTATGATAGTTTATATTCTTATAGCTTCAAGTCTTATAGCTTATAGTCTTATAGCTTAGAGTCTTATAGCTTAGAGCTTGGAGTGTTATAGAATAGTGTTTTATAGCTTAGAGTCTTACAGCTTACAGTCTTCTAGCTTAGAGTCTTATAGCTTATTAGAGTCTAAGAGTCTTATAGCTTAGAGTCTTGTATCTTGAAGTCTTATAGCTTAGAGTCTTATACCTTAGAGTCTTATAGTTTAGAGACTTTTGGCTTAGAGTCTTATAGCTTAGATTCTTATAGCTTAAAGTCTTATAGCTTAGAGTCTTATAGCTTAGAGTCTTATAGTTTAGAGCCTTATGGCTTAGAGCCTTATGGCTTAAAGTCTTATGGCTTAGAGTCTTATAGCTTAGAGTCTTATAGTTTATAGTCTTATATTTTAGAGTCTTATAGCTTAGAATTTTATAGCTTAGAGTCTTATAGCTTAGAGTCTACTAGCTGAGAGCTTGGAGCGTTATAGCTTATAGTTTTATAGCATAGAGTCTTAAAGCTTAGAGTCTTATAGCTTAGAGTCTTATAGCTTATTAGAGTCTAAGAGTCTTATAGCTTAGAGTCTTCTAGCTTTAAGTCTTATAGCTTAGAGTCTTTATAGCCTAGAGCCTTATAGCTTAGAGTCTTATAGCTTAGAGTCTTATAGCTTAGAGTCTTATAGCTTAAAGTCTTATTGCTTAGAGTCTTATAGCTTAGAGTCTTATAGCTTAGAGCCTTATGGCTCAGAGCATTATTGCTTAGAGTCTTATGGCTTAGAGTCGTATAGCTTAGAGTCTTATAGATTAGAGTCTTGTAGTTTAGAGTCTTATAGCTTATAGTCTTAGAGCTTAATGTATTAGAGCTTAGATTATTAGAGCTTATAGTATTGTAGCTTAGAGTCTTATAGCTTAGAGTCTTATAGATTAGCGTCTTATAGATTAGAGTCTTATAGCTTATAGTCTTATAGCTTAGAGTCTTATAGCTTATTGTCTCTTATCTTAGAGTATTCTCGCTTAGAGTAATTTCTATTAGCTTCTACTATCTTAGATTTTTATCGCTTATATTCATATATCTGATATTAATAGAGCTTAGAGTAGTATAGCTTATAGTTTTATATCTTAGATTTTTTTAGAATAGAGTATTATATCTTATAGTATTATATCGTCGATTCTTATAGATCAGAGTCTTATAGCTTATAGTCTTATAGCTTAGAGTCATATAGCTTAGAGTCTTACAGCTTAGAGTCTTATAGCTTAGAATCTTATATTTTAGAGTCTTATAGCTTATTAGAGTCTAAGAGTCTTATAGCTTAGAGTCTTGTAGCTTGAAGTGCTATAGCGTAGAGTCATATAACTTAGAGTCTTATAACTTAGAGTCTTATAGCTTAGAGTCTTATAGCTTAGAGTCCTATAGCTTAGAATCTTATATTTTAAATCTTATATTTTATTAGAGTCTAAGAGTCTTATAGCTTAGAGTCTTGTAGCTTGAAGTGCTATAGCGTAGAGTCTTATAACTTAGAGTGTTATAGCTCCGAGTCTTATAGCTTAGAGTCTTATAGCTCAGAGTCTTATAACAGAGTCTTATAGCTTAGAGTCTTATAGCTTAGAGTCTTATAGCTTAGAGTCCTATAGCTTAGAATCTTATATTTTAGAGTCTTATAGCTTATTAGTGTCTAAGAGTCTTATAGCTTAGAGTCTTGTAGCTTGAAGTGATATAGCGTAGAGTCTTATAACTTAGAGTTTTATAGCTTAGAGTCTTATAGCTTAGAGTCTTATAGCTTAGAGTCCGACAGCTTAAAGCTTGGAGTGTTATAGCTTAGAGTTTTATTGCTTAGAGTCTTATAGCTTATTAGAGTCTAAGAGTCTTACAGCTTAGAGTCTTGTAGCTTGAAGTCTTATAGCTTAGAGTCTTATAGCTTAGAGTCTTATACCTTAGAGTCTTATAGCTTAGAGTCTTATAGCTTAGAGTCTTATAACTTAGAGTCTTATAGCAAAGAGTGTTATAGCTTATTGTCTTTTAGCTTAGAGTCTTATAGCTTTGAGTCTTATAGATTTGAGTCTTATAGCTTAGAGTCTTATAGCTTAGAGTCTTATAGCTTAGAGTCTTATAGCTTAGAGTCTTATAGCTTAGAGTCTTATAGCTTAGAGTCTTGTAGCTTAGAGTCTTATAGCTTGTAGTCTTATAGCTTAGAGAGTCTTATAGCTTAGAATCTTATAGCTTAGAGTCTTATAAATTAGAGTCTTATAGCTTAGAGTGTAAGGCTTAGAGTCTTATAGCTTAGAGTCTTATAGCTTAGAGTCTTATAGCATAGAGTCTAACAGCTTAGAGTCTTATAGCTTAGAGTCTTATAGCTTAGAGTCTTATAGCTTAGAGTCTTATATCTAAGAGTCTTATATCTTATATTATTATAGCTTATAGTCTTATACTTTATAGAATTATATCTTAGAGTCTTATAGCTTAGAGTCTTATAGATTAGAGTCTTATAGATTAGGGTCTTATAGCTTAGAGTCTTATAGTTAGAGTGTTATAGCTTAGAGTCTTATAGCTTAGAGTCTTATAGCTTAGAGTCTTATAGCTTAGAGTCCTATAGCTTAGAGTCATATAGTTTAGAGTATTATAGCTTAGAGTCTTATAGCTTAGAGTCTTATAGCTTAGTCTTATAGCTTAGAGTCTTATAGCTTAGAGTCTCATAGCTTAGAGTCTTTTAGCTTAGAGTCTTATAGCTTAGAGTCTTATAGCTTAAAGCTTGGAGTGTTATAGCTTAGAGTTTTATAGCTTAGAGTCTTACAGCTTAGAGTCTTATAGCTTAGAGTCTTATAGATTAATAGAGTCTAAGAGTCTTACATCTCAGAGTCTTGTTGCTTGAAGTCTTATAGCTTAGAGTCTTATAGCTTAGAGTCTTTTAGCTTAGTGTCATATGGCTTAGGGTCTTATAGGTTATAGTCTTGAAGATTAGAGTCTTATAGCTGAGAGTATTAAAGATTAGATTAACAGAGGATAGTGTAATAAATCTACTATACATAGTGATTAGTCTGATTTATCTATTAATCTTATATCTTAGAGTCTAATAGCTTATAGTGTTATAACTTAGAGTCTTATAGCTTAGATTCTTATAGCTTAGAGTCTTATAGCTTAGAGCTTGGAGTCTTATAGATTAGAGTCTTATAGGTTAGAGTCTTATAGCTTAGAGTCTTATAGCTTAGTGTCTTATAGCTTAGAGTCTTATAGCTTAGAGTCTAATAGCTTATAGTGTTATAACTTAGAGTCTTATAGCTTAGAAACTTATAGCTTAGAGTCTTATAGCTTAGAGTCTTATAGATTAGAGTCTTATAGCTTAGAGTATTATAGCTTAGATTCTTATAGCTTAGAGTCTTATAGCTTAGAGCCTTATGGCTTAGAGACTTATGGCTTAGAGTCTTATTGCTTAGAGTTTTATAGCTTAGAGTCTTATAGTTTAGAGTCTAATAGTTTAGAGTCTTATAGCTTAGAGTCTTATAGCTTAGAGTCTTATAGCTTAGAGTCTTATAGCTTATAGCTTGGAGTCTTATAGATTAGAGTCTTATAGCTTAGAGTCTTACAACTTAGAGTCTTATATCTTAGAGTCTTATAGCTTATTATAGTCTAAGAGTCTTACAGCTTAGAGTCTTGTAGCTTGAATTCTTATAGCTTAGAGTCTTATAGATTAGATTCTTATAGCTTAGATTCTTATATCTTATACTCTTATATCTTAGTTTCTTATAGCTTAGAGTATTTTATCATTCATTTTTATAGCTTAGAGTCTTATATCTTAGAGTGTTACAGCTTATAGTATTATAAATTAGTTTCTTATATCTAAGAGTGTTATAGCTTAGTGTCTTATAGCTTATAGTGTTATATCTTAGAGTGTTATAGCGTAGAGTCTAATAGCTTAGAGTCTTATAGCTTAGAGTCTTATAGATTAGAGTCTTATAGATTAGAGTCTTCTATCATAGAGTCTTATAGCTTAGAGTCTTATAGCTTAGAGTCTTATAGCTTAGAGCTTTGAGTGATATAGCTTAGAGTCTTATAGCTTAGAGTCTTACAGCTTAGAGTCTTCTAGCTTAGAGTCTTATAGCTTATTAGAGTCTAAGAGTCTTATATCTTAGAGTCTTGTAGCTTGAAGTCTTAGAGCTTAGAGTCTTATAGCTTAGAGTCTAATAGCTTTGACTCTTATAGCTTAGAGTCTTATAGCCTAGAGTATTATAGCTTAGAGTCTTATAGCTTAGAGTTTTATAGCTTAGAGGCGTATAGCTTAGAGTCTTATAGCTTAGAGCCTTATGGCTTAGAGTCTTATGGCTTAGAGTCTTATAGCTTAGAGTCTTATAGTTTTGAGTCTTATAGATTAGAGTCTTATTGCTTAGAGTTTTTTAGCTTAGAGTCTTACAGATTAGAGTCTTATATCTTAGAGTCTTATAACTAATTAGAGTCTAAGAGTCTTATAGCTTAGAGTCTTATATCTTGAAGTCTTATAGCTTATAGTCTTTATAGCTTAGATTATTATAGCTAATAGTCTTATAGCTTATAGTCTTATAGCTAAGAGTCTTATAGCTTAGAGTCTTATAGATTAGAGTCCTATCGCTTAGAGTCTTTTAGCTTAGAGCCTTTTTTATTAGAGCATTTTTGATTAGAGTCTTATGGCTTAGAGTGTTATAGCTTAGAGTCTTATAGTTTAGAGTCTAATAGCTTAGAGTCTTATAGGTTCGAGTCTTATAGCTTAGAGTGTTATAGCTTAGAGTCTTACAGCTTAGAGTCTTATAGCTTAGAGTCTTATAGCTTATTAGAGTATTAGAGTCTTATAGCTTAGAGTCTTCTAGTTTGAAGTCTTATTTCTTATAGTCTTTATAGCTTAGAGTCTTATAGCTTAGAGTCTTATAGCTTAGAGTCTTATAGCTTAGAGTCTTATAGCTTAGAGTCTTATTGCTTAGAGTCTTACATCTTAGAGTCTTATATCTGAGAGTCTTTTATCATAGAGTCTTTGAGCTTGGAGTCTTAGTTCTTAGACTCATACAGCTTAGTTTATTAGATAATGTAGTCTAAGTGGTCATATTATTAGATCTTAGATTCTTATAGCTTACTTTCTTATATATTAGTTTAATAAATAAGATAGTTTTAAATCTTATATACTTCAATCTAATTTTTGTATGGCTGATTTTGTTATAGCATAGAGTCTTGGAGTGATAGAGCTTTGAGTCGTATAGCTTAGATTCTTAAAGCTTAGAGTCTTCTAGCTTAGAGTCTTATAGCTTATTAGAGTCTTAAAGTCTTATAGCTTAGAGTCTTATAGATTGAAGTCTTATATCTTAGAGTCTTATATCTTATAGTCTTATAGCTTAGAGTCTTTTATCTTAGAGTCTTATAGCTTGGAGTCTTATAGCTTAGAGTCTTAGAGCTTAGAGTCTTATAGCTTAGAGTCTTATTCCTTAGAGCCTTATGGTTTAGAGCCTTATAGCTTATAGTCTTATGGCTTAGAGTCTTATAGCTTAGAGTCTTATAGTTTAGAGTCTTATAGGTTAGAGTCTTATAGCTTAGGGTTTTATAGCTTAGAGTCTTACAGCTTAGAGTATTATAGATTAGAGTTTTATTACTTATTAGAGTCTAAGAGTCTTATAGCTTAGAGTCTTCTAGCTTGAAGTCTTATAGCTTAGAGTCTTTATAGCTTAGAGTCTTATAGCTTAGAGTCTTATAGCTTAGAGTCTCATAGCTTAGAGTCTTATAGCTTAGAGTCTTTTTGCTTAGAGTGTTATAGCATAGAGTCTTATAGCTTAGAGCCTTATTGCTTAGAGTCTTATGGCTTAGAGTCTTATAGCTTAGAGTCTTATAGCTTAGATTCTTATAAATTAGAGTATTATAGCTCAGAGTAATACAGATTATATTATAATAGCTTAGAGTTTTATATCTTAGAGTCATGTAGATTAAGGTCTTACATATGAGAGTCTTATACCTTAGAGTCTTATAGCGTAGAGTCTTTCATCTTATTAGAGTCTTAGAGTCTTTTATCTAAAAGTCTTATAGCTTAAAGTATTATAGCTTAGAGTCTTATAGCTTATAGTCTTAAATATTAGAGTCTTGTATATTAGAGTCTTATATCAAATAGAATTTTATATTATATTAGTAAATAATATATTCTTTTATATTAGATTATTATATATTATAGTATTATATCTTAGAGTCTTATAGCTTAGAGTCTTATAGCTTAGAGTCTTATAGCTTAGAGTCTTATAGCTTAGAGCTTGGAGTGATATATCTTAGAGTTTTATAGCTTAGAGTCTTAGAGCTTAGAGTCTTATAGCTTAGAGTCTTATAGCTTATTAGAGTCTAAGAGTCTTATAGCTTAGAGTCTTGTAGCTTGAAGTCTTATAGCTTAGAGTATTATAGCTTAGAGTCTTATAGCTTAGAGTCTTATATCTTAGAGTCTTATAGCTTGGAGTCTTATAGCTTAGAGTCTTAGAGCTTAGAGTCTTATAGCTTAGAGTCTTATAGCTTAGAGTCTTATAGCTTAGAGCCTTATGGCTTATAGTCTTATAGCTTAGAGTCTTATAGCTTAGAGTCTTATAGGTTAGAGTCTTATAGTTTAGAGTCTTATAGCTTAGGGTTTTATAGCTTAGAGTCTTACAGCTTAGAGTCTTATATCTTAGATTTTTATAACTTATTATAGTCTAATATTCTTATAGCTTAGAGTATTCTAGCTTGAAGTTTTATAGCTTAGAGTCTTTATAGCTTAGAGTCTTATAGCTTAGAGTCTTATAGCTTAGAGTCTAATAGCTTAGAGTATTATAGCTTAGAGTCTTGTAGCTTAGAGTCTTATATCTTAGAGTCTTATAGCTTAGAGCCTTATATTTTAGAGCCTTATAGCTTAGAGTCTTATAGCTTAGAGTCTTACAGCTTAGAGTATTATAGTTTAGATTATTAGAGTACATAGTCTTATAGCTTAGAGTCTAAGATATCAGTTACTTATTTCTCAGATTCAAATATCTCCGAGTCTAACATATTATAGTCTTATACCTTAAAGTCTTACAGCGTAGAGTCTTATATCTTATATTTTTATTAGATTGTTAAAGATTAGATTATTGTAGCTTGAATTACTATAGCTTAGAGTCTTATAGATTAGATTCTTATATCTGAGATTCTTATATCTTAGAGTCTTATAGATTAGAGTCTTATAGCTTATAGTATTATATCTTAGAGTCTTATATCTTAGAGTCTTATAGCTTAGAGCCTTATGGCTTAGAGACTTATGGCTTAGAGTCTTATGGCTTAGAGTCTTATATTTTAGAGTCTTATAGCCTAGAGTCTTATAGTTTAGAGTCTTATAGCTTAGAGTCTTATAGCTTAAAGCTTTGAGTGTTATAGCTTAGAGTTTTATAGCTTAGAGTCTTACAGCTTAGTGTCTTATAGCTTAGAGTCTTATAGCTTATTAGAGTCTAAGAGTCTTAGAGCTTAGAGTCTTGTAGCTTGAATTCTTATAGCTTAGAGAATTATAGCATAGAGTCTTATAGCGTATAGTCTTTTAGCGTAGATTCTTATAGCTTAGAGTCTTAGAGCTTAGAGTATTATAGCTTAGAGTCTTATACCTTAGACTCATACATCTTAGAGTCTTATACCTTAGAGTCTTATAGCTTAGAGTCATATAGCTTAGAGTCTTATAACATATAGTATTATAGATAAGAGTCTTACCGCTTATAGTCTTATAGCTTAGAGTCTTATAGGTTAGAGTATTATATCATAGATTATTTTAGATTATAGTCTTATAGGTTAGAGTCTTATATCTTAGAGTATTCTAGCTTAGAGTATTTTTGCTGAGAGTATTATAGCATAGAGTCTTATAGCTTAGAGTCTTATAGCTTAGAGTCTTATAGCTTAGAGCTTGGAGTGATATAGCTTAGAGTTTTATAGCTTAGAGTCTTACAGCTTAGAGTCTTCTAGCTTAGAGTCTTATAGCTTATTAGAGTCTAAGAGTCTTATAGCTTAGAGTCTTGTAGCTTGAAGTCCTTTAGCTTAGAGTCTTATAGCTTAGAGTCTTATAGCTTAGAGTCTTTTAGCTTAGAGTCTTATAGCTTAGAGTCTTATAGCTTAGAGTCCTTTAGCTTAGAGTCTTATAGCTTAGAGTCTGATAGCTTAGAGCCTTATGGCTTAGAGCCTTATGGCTTAGAGTCTTATTGCTTAGAGTCTTATAGCTTAGAGTCTTATAGTTTAGAGTCTTATAGTTTAGAGTCTTATAGCTTAGAGTTTTATAGCTTAGAGTCTTAAAGCTTAGAGTCTTATAGCTTAGAGTCTTCTATCTTGTAGTCTTATAGCTTAGATTCTTTATAGCTTATATTCTTATAGCTTAGAGTCTTATAGCTTAGAGTCTTATAGCTTAGAGTCTTATAGCTTAGAGTCTTATTGCTTAGAGTCTTATAGCATAGAGTCTTATAGCTTAGAGCCTTATGGATTAGAGCCTTATGGCTTAGAGAATTATTGCTTAGAGTCTTATAGCTTAGATTCTTATATATTAGAGTCTTATAGATTAGAGTCTTATATCTTAGTGTATTATAGCTTAGAGTCTTAAAGCTTAGAGTCTTATAGCTTAGAGTATTATAACTTATTATAGTCTAAGAGTCTTATAGCTTAGAGTCTTCTAGCTTGAAGTCTTATAGCTTAGAGTATTTATAGCTTAGAGTCTTATAGATTAGAGTCTTATAGCTTAGAGTGTTATATATTTGTGTCTTTTTGCTTATAGTATTAGAGCTGAGAGTCATATAGATTAGATTCTTATAGCTTGGATTCTTATAGCTTAGAGTCTTAGAGCTTAGAGTCTTATAGCTTAGAGTCTTATAGCTCAGAGTCTTATAGCTTAGATTCTTATAGCTTACAGTCTTATAGCTTAGATTCTTATAGCTTAGAGTCTTATAGCTTAGAGTCTTATCTCTTAGAGCTTGGAGTGATATAGCTTAGAGTTTTATAGCTTAGAGTCTTACAGCTTAGAGTCTTCTAGCTTAGAGTCTTATAGCTTATTAGAGTCTAAGAGTCTTATAGCTTAGAGTCTTGTAGCTTGTAGTCTTATAGCTTAGAGTATTTTAGCTTAGAGTGTTATAGCTTTGAGTCTTTTATCTTAGAGTCTTTTAGATTTGAGTCTTATAGCTTAGAGTCTTATAGCTTAGAGTCTTATAGCTTAGAGTCTTATTGCTTAGAGCCTTATGGTTTAGAGCCTTATGGCTTAGAGTCTTATGGCTTAGAGTCTTATAGCTTAGAGTCTTATAGTTTAGAGTCTTATAGATTAGAGTCTTATAGCTTAGAGTTTTATAGCTTAGAGTCTTACAGCTTAGAGTCTTATAGCTTAGAGTCTTATATCTTATTAGATTCTAAGAGTCTTATAACTTAGAGTCTTCTATCTTGAAGTCTTATATCTTAGAGTCTTTAAAGCTTAGAGTCTTATAGCTTAGAGTCTTATAGCTTAGAGTCTTTTGGCTTAGAGTATTATAGCTTAGAGTATTGTAGATTAGAGTCTTATAGCTTAGAGTCTTATATCTTAGAGTCTTATGGTTTAGAGCCTTATAGTTGAGAGTCTTATGGCTTAGAGTCTTATAACTTAGAGTCTTATAGTTTAGAGTCTTATAGATTAGAGTATTATACCTTAGAGTCTTATAGCTTAGACTCTTATATCTTAGAGTCTTATAGCTTAGAGTCTTATAGCTTAGAGTTATATAGCTTAGAGTCTTATAGCTTAGAGTCTTACAGCTTAGAGTCTTATAGCTTAGAGTCTTATATTTTAGAGTCTTATAGCTTAGTAAAGTCTAAGAGTCTTATAGCTTAGAGTCTTTTAGCTTGAAGTCTTATAGCGTAGAGTCTTATAACTTAGAGTCTTATAGCTTAGAGTCTTATAGCTTAGAGTTTTATAGCTTAGAGTCTTATAGCTTAGCGTCTTATAGCTTAGAATCTTATAGCTTAGAACCTTATAGCTTAGAGTCTTGTAGCTTAGAGTCTTACAGCTCAGAGTCTTAGAGCTTAGTCTTATTGCTTAGAGTATTATAGCTTATAAGAGTCTTGTATATTAGAGTCTTTTAACTTAGAGTCTTATAGCTTAGAGTCTTATAGCTTAGAGTCTTATTGCTTAGAGTCTTATAGCATAGCGTCTTATAACTTAGAGTCTTATGGCTTAGAGACTTATGGCTTAGAGTCTTATGGCTTAGAGTCTTATAGCTTAGAGTCTTACAGCTTAGAGTCTAATAGTTTAGAGTCTTATAGTTTAGAGTCTTATAGCTTAGAGTTTTATAGCTTAGAGTCTTACAGCTTAGAGTCTTATAGCTTAGAGTCTTATAGCTTAGAGTCTTATAGCTTAGAGTCTTATAGCTTAGAGTCTTATAGCTCAGAGTCTTATAGCTTAGAGTCTTATAGCTTATAGTCTTATAGCTTAGAGTCTTATAGCTTAGAGTCTTCTAGCATAGAGTCTTATAGCTTAGAGTCTTATAGTCTTATAGTCTTATTAGAGTATTAGAGTATTAGAGTCTAAGAGTATTATAGCTTAGAGTCTTCTAGCTTGAATTCTTATAGCTTAGAGTCTTTATAGCTTAAGGTCTTATAGCTTAGAGTCTTATAGCTTAGAGTCTCATAGCTTATATATATATATCTTTGTTTCTTATAGATAAGATTCTTATAGCTTTTAGTCTTATATATTAGATTCTTATATCTTAGAGTCTTTTAGCTTAGAGTTTATTAGCCTAGAGTCTTATAGCTTAGAGTCTTATAGCTTAGAGTCTTATATCTTAGAGTATTATATATTAGATTATAATAGATTTGAGTTTTACAGCTTAGAATATTATAGCTCAGATTCTTCTAGCTTAGAGTCTTATAGCTTATATTCGTGTAGATTTGAGTCTTATATCTTAGAGCTTGTTGAGTGATAGCTTTGATTTGTATAGATTTGAGTCTTACAGATTACAGTCTTCTAGATTAGTGTCTTATAGCTTATTAGAGTCTTAGAGTCTTTTAGCTAAGAGTCTTGTAGCTTGAAGTCTTATAGCTTAGAGTCTTATAGCTTAGAGTATTATAGCTTAGAGTATTATATCTTAGAGTCTTATAGCTTTGAGTCTTATAGCTTAGAGTATTATAGCTTAGAGTCTTATAGCTTAGAGTATTATTGCTTAGAGTCTTATGGCTTAGAGCCTTATGGCTTAGAGTCTTATTGCTTAGAGTCTTATAGCTTAGAGTCTTATAGTTTAGAGTCTTATAGTTTAGAGTCTTATAGCTTAGAGTTTTATAGCTTAGAGTCTTACAGCTTAGAGTCTTATAGCTTAGAGTCTTATAACTTATTAGAGTCTAAGAGTCTTATAACTTAGATTCTTATAGCTTGAAGTCTTATAGCTTAGAGTCTTTAAAGCTTAGAGTCTTATAGCTTAGAGTCTTATAGCTTAGAGTCTCATGGCTTAGAGTCTTATAGCTTAGAGTCTTGTTGCTTAGAGTCTTATAGCATAGAGTCTTATTGCTTAGAGCCTTATGGCTTAGTGCCTTATGGCTTAGAGTCTTATGGCTTAGAGTCTTATAGCTTAGAGTCTTATAGTTTAGAGTCTTATAGTATAGAGTCTTATAGATTAGAGTCATATAGCTTAGAGTGTTATAGCATAGAGTCTTATATCTTTGAGTTTTAGCGCTTAGAGTCTTAGAGCTTAGAGTTTTATATCTTAGAGTCTTTTTGCTAAGAGTTTTGTAGCTTAGAGTCTTACAGCTTAGAGTCTTATAGCTTAGAATCTTATATTTTAGAGTCTTATAGCTTATTAAAGTCTAAGAGTCTTATAGCTTAGAGTCTTTTAGCTTGTAGTCTTATAGATTAGAGTCTTAGAGCTTAGATTCTTATAGCTTAGAGTCTTTTAGCTTAGTTTTTTATAGCTTATAGTCTTATAGCTTATAGTCTTATAGCTTAGAGTCTTATAGCTTTGAGTCTTATAGCTTAGAGTCTTATAGCTTAGAGTCTTATAGCTTAGAGTCTTATAGCTTAGAGTCTTATAGCTTAGAAACTTATTGCTTAGAATCTTATAGATTAGAGTCTTACAGATCAGATTTGTATATCTTAGAATCCTATTGATTAAAGTCTTATAGCTTAGAGTATTAAAGATTAGAGTATTACCAATTATAATATAATAGGTAATAGTCTTAAAACTTATATTATTATAGCTTAGAGTGTATAGCTTAGAGTCTTATCGCTTAGAGTCTTTGATCTTCGATTCATAGATCTTAGAGACTTTTAGTTCAGAGTCTTATATATTACAGTTATACATCTTATAGTCTTATATGTTATATTCGTGTAGCTTATAGTGTTATATCTTAGAGTGTTATAGCTTATAGTCTTATATCTTAGAGTCTTATAGCCTAGCTAATTTTAGAATAGATTATTAGATCCTATTGTCTTATAGATTATATTCTTATAGCTTAGAGTATTATAGCTTAGAGTCTTATAGCTTAGAGTCTTATAGCTTAGATTCTTATAGCTTAGAGTCTTATAGCTTAGAGTATTATAGCTTAGAGTCTTATAGATTATAGTATTATATCTATAGCTTAGATTCTTATAGCTTAGAGTGTTTTAGATATGAGTATTATAGCTGATATTCTTCTAGTTTAGTGTCATATAGCTTAGACTCTTATAGCTTAGATTACTATAGCTTAGAGTCTTGTAGCTTAGAGTCTTGTAGCTTAGAGTCTTATATCTTAGGATATTATAGCTTAGAGTCTTATAGTTTATAGTCGTATAGCTTATAGTCTTATAGCTTAGAGTCTTATAGCTTAGAGTCTTATAGCTTTTTTTTTTATTTAAAAACGGGTTACAATAAATAAATAAACAAACACCTCATTTAAAAAAACACAATCCAATGCATTACTGCATGCCGGACAAAACCCGAAAAAAAAACACTTTAAAAAATATATATAATATTTTCTATTATTATCATTTATTTCCTCGGACCCTAATATAACCCAAAAAGGGTCCAACCCAAAAACAAATAAATATCTTCTCTCGCCTCCCTCTCCCACCCCTCCAACAAAAAAGTGGGAACTTGAGAACCATCCACGCAAACAACGCAACACAACACACAACAGTAACAAAAAGAGAGGAGAAAAAAAAAATAAATAAAAAAAGGGAAATAAATCACTCATCCATTAAAAACCCAAACAATCATCTCACCAACAACATTCAACCAATCATTCTCTACACACAACCACTAAAATCTTTCATATTGATAAAAACAGCTTACTCTGAGGGAATTTCGAAAATCATCCAGATCTGTCTTATTTTTTACCTCCTCGGGAAGTTTGTTCCAGACAGCCGGGCCGTAAAAACGGATAGAAAATGTAGACCTTGTTGTTACAGGGAACGGGGTTCGTATTGAATGGGCATTTCTTGTCTCCTACCTGTGTTTAGCTTCGGTAAATGCAATCGAGAAACATGCAGGTAGCAGGTTATTAAAACTTTTAAACATGAATAATGCCGTGTAAAACTTAACTAGGCCAAAAAGTGGCATAATCTTAATACCGTCGTATTGCCTTCAAACCGAGTCAGAACCTTGCATTCCAGATAAAACACGAACAGCATTATTTTGTAGAACCCTCAGTGGCAGTAGATAAGTAATAAATGTCGCTGACCAAACACTTACACAATATAACAAATACGGATGAACCAGCGAGAAATACAGCATTCTTAAAATTTTAGGAGGGAAAAAATGTTTCAGTTTCCGCAGCATTCCAACATTCCTGGCAATTTTTGTACACAGTGATTCAATATGAGGTTTAAACATAAGACACTCGTCAACTTGGACACCAAGATATTGGACATAACTATGTCTCTGGAGATATCCACTTTCTAGTTGAATACCATGGATCCAAGGATAATAATTAGCACTTCTTCCATATAGAATAAATTTACTTTTACTATGATTCAAACGTAATTTGTTTACACGCATCCATCTTTCAATACAACTCATTCCTGTATTTAATAGCAGAAATAAATCTGCCTCCGTCATAGCTGCCACAGAAAACTGTGTGTCATCAGCGAGGCTAGCCAATATCATCTTTGACCTTCTAGCTGCAGGTCCCACATGACTAAATATCCTTTTAAGACACGCATTCAAATCATTAATATAGATTAAAAACAACAAGGGTCCAAGCACAGAACCCTGTGGTACTCCACATCTCACATTCATATAATCAGAATGAACAAACCCAACCCCAACACACTGTTTCCTTCCACTCAAAAAAGACAAAATCAAACTATGAAAATTACCACGAATACCGGCATGCTCTAATTTTGATAATAATGCACTATGGTCAACAGAGTCGAATGCGTTCATAATGTCCAGAAATATAGACGCAACTTTCAACCCCGCATCCAACGAATCATTGACAAATGTTGTTAAAAAAAGCAAAGCTTGCTCTGTTGACATCCAATGACGAAATCCTAACTGAGTAGGGTGAAAATAAGAATTTTTATTTAAAAAATCCACCATTCTTACATAAATCAGTTTTTCAAACAGAAGCGATATTATTTGGAGCATTGATATTTGTCTGTAATTATTCATATCATTCTTATCACCACTCTTAAACAGGGGTACCACATGAACAATTTTCAAACAATCCGGGTAAACTCCACTCTTAAAACATGAATTAATCAAATACAACAAATGACCTGAAATAATAGAGAAAACTGAACGAAGAATTCTAACACTGAAAAAAATCCGACCCAGCTGCTAATGTTTTCATTGACTTCACCGTCATCTCAAGCTCTGCAAAAGTCACTGGTCTTAAGAATATAGAGACTTCAGCTGCCTCGTTGAGAAAATCATTATAAGAGCCCTCACTGGGTGACTGCACAACACTCTCAGATATACTCTTACCAATATCAGTAAAATATGCACGCATTATATTAGCAACTTGATTATCCGAGTGAGCATCAGGACTATCAGGGATAGTCGGGGCAGCACGAGGGTTCACTACCAACTTGATGATTCTCAACATTTTCGCAGGATTGCCTTCTGCTTCTTTAAACTTATTTACAAAGTAGAGCTTTTTAGCCTGTCTTAGAATGGTGTTAAGATTTTTATTATAACTTTTGTAAATATCTTTATCTGATTGAGATCCAGTTTTAGTAGACCTTTCATACAGCTCTTTTCTTTTATCCATAGGTTTAAGTAGCGCTTTTGATATCCATGGTTTCTTTGCAACATCATAACGTATACGCTTTTGTTTGAACTCTAGAGTTTCATATAACATCTGAATCAGTTTTTCATTCCATTTACCAAATTTATCATTAACACAATCAGTACCATCAAGGCATTCAAATGACTCATTCATAAGTTTAGTCCTATATTTATATATAGCTTTCTTATCAATTACAGGCTGTTTAACTCCAGTCATATCATCTTCTTGACTACAACAACTAGTAGCTGAACGGATTAAAGCAGCACAGTGATCTGAGACGTTGTTCACTAGCACCCGCGACAAGTCGCAACTAACATTCAAAAAGACATTTTAAATCGCAGAGGTAGAAGCTCCAGTTATTCTATTTGGGACACTAACAGGAGGAGAAAGACCATAACTATACATAAGATTCAAACAACTTCTTGCCTTCGAATTTACATCTTTCACAGTATTCAAATCAATATTGAAATCACCACTTTTACAGAAAGGCACTTGCGAATCAGGTATTTTCCCCAACATATTATCAATCAGGTCCAAAAACTCATCCATATTTCCAAAAGGGAGCCTATAAACTACCACAATAAATAGCTTGCGTCCAAATAATGAAACCTCTAACACCATTGATTCAAAAATCATTTCTCGATATTCTGCAATATCCGGCCTTGGCTTAACATTTCATCCATTTTTCAACGAAGTTGCAAGACCACCATGATGTCTTTCCACGCGATTCTGAAGAAACAACCTATAGCCTGGTATATCAAATAATGAAGAGTTATGGTCGTTCAGCCAAGTTTCTGTCAAAGACATTACATCAGGCTCCAGCCTAGATGAAACTCCATTAATATAATTAAACGAACTATTTAAACCGCGACAATTCATACCATACATTTTCAGCTCCTGCATAACTTTCCATTCATTCAATTCATTCAGACACACATATTTTGAATCAGCACACTCAACATTCATTCCACCCTCAACCTCGTCTTCATGCATGATACCCTCACTCATCTGTGAAAAATCAACACGACGACTCTCAAGTTCCCCCAATCTATTCAAATTTATCTCAACCATTATCAGCTTAGAGTCTTATAGCTTAGAGTCTTATATCATAGAGTCTTATAGCTAAGAGTATTCTAGCTTAGAGTTGTATAGCTTAGAGTATGACAGCTTAGCGTCCTGCAAATTCTATTCTTGGAGCATGGTGAATGATAGCTTAGTTTATTATATAGGAGCATCTAATAGGTTATAGTACACCATCTTAGTGTATTATAGTTATAGTCTTAGGGATTTGATTATTATATCTTAGAGTTTTAGAACTTATAGTCTTATAGATTAGAGTTTTACAGCTTTGAGAAGATAAGATTTTATTATTATAGCTTTTATTCTTTTAGCTTAGAGTATTAGAGATTAGAGTATTATAGGTTAGATACTTATAGCTTAGAGTCTTATAGCCTAGAGTCTTATAGCTTAGAGTCTTATAGCTTAGAGTCTTATAGATTAGAGTCTTATATCTTAGAGACTTATAGCTTAGAGTCTTATAGCTTAGAGTCTTTTAGCTTAGAGTCTTATAGCTTAGAGTCTTATAGCTTAGAGTCTTATAGCTAAGAGTCTTATAGCTAAAAGTCATATAACTAAAAGTCTATAGCTTATAGCTTAGAGTCTTGTAGCTTAGAGTCTTGTAGCTTAGACTCTTATAGCTTAGAGTCTTATAGCTTAGAGTCTTATAGCTTAGAGTCTTATAGCTTAAAGATTTGAGTGTTATAGCTTAAAGTCTTATAGCTTAGAGTCTTACAGCTTAGATTCTTATAGCTTAGAGTCTTTTAGCTTTTTATATTATTGGAGTCTTATAGCTTAGAGTCTTGTAGCTTGATGTCTTATAGCTTAGAGTCTTGTAGCTTTGAGTCTTATAGCTTATAGTTTTATAGCGTAGAGTCTTATAGCTTAGAGTGTTGTAGCTTAGAGTCTAATAGATTATAGTGTTATTGCTTAGAGTCTTATAGCTAAGAGTCTTATAGCTAAAAGTCTTATAGCTAATTAGAGTCTAAGTGTCTTATAGATTAGAGTCTTGTAGCTTGAAGTCTTATAGCTTAGAGTCTTATAGCTTATATTCTTATTGCTTATAGTCGTTTAGCTTATATTATTATTGATTAGATTATTATACATTAGAGTCTTAGAGTCTTTGATTCTTATAGATTTGGTTCTTGTAGCTTAGTGTCTTACAGCTTTGAGTATTATAGCTTAGAGTCTTACAGCTTAAAGTCTTATATCTTATAGACTTATAGCTTATAGTGTTATAGCTTAGAGTCTTATAGCTTAGAGTCTTATAGCTTCGAGTCTTATAGCTTAGAGTCTTATAGCTCAGAGTCTTAGATCTTAGAGTAATAGAGCATTTTCTCTTGTAACTTTGAGTCTTAGATCTTTTAGTCTTATGTCTTTTTGTCGTAGATATTTTTTTCTAGTATCTGATAGTCTTAGTGCATTGCGTCTTATTGCTTATATGCTTATGGCTAATTGTCATATATATTATAGAGATATATCTTATAATCTAAAAGATTAGTTTCTTATAGATCAGGGTCTTATAGATTATAGTCTTATATCTTAGAGTCTTATATCTTAGAGTCTTATAGCTTAGAGCTTGGAGTGTTATAGCTTAGTGTTTTATAGCTTAGAGTCTTACAGCTTAGAGTCTTCAAGCTTAGATTCTTATATCTTATTAGAGTCTAAGATTCTTATAGCTTAGAGTCTTCTAGCTTGAAGTCTTATAGCTTAGATTCTTATAGCTTAGAGTCTTATAGATTAGAGTCTTATAGCTTAGAGTCTTATTGCTTATAGTCTTATAGCATAGAGTTTTATTGCGTTTAGTGTTATAGCTTATAGTCTTATAGCTTAGAGTCTTGTAGATTTGAGTCTTATAGCTTAGAGCTTGGAGTTATATAGCTTAGAGTTTTATAGCTTAGAGTCTTACAGCTTAGAGTCTTATAGCTTAGAGTCTTATAGCTTATTAGAGTATTAGAGTCTTATAGCTTAGAGTCTTGTAGCTTGAAGTCTTATAGCTTAGAGTCTTATAGCTTAGAGTCTTATAGCTTAGAGTCTTATAGCTTAGAGTCTTATAGCTTAGAGTCTTATAGCTTAGAGTCTTATAGCTTAGAGTCTTATAGCTTAGAGCCTTATGGCTTAGAGCCTTATGGCTTAGAGTCTTATGGCTTAGAGTCTTAGAGCTTAGAGTCTTATAGTTTAGAGTCTTATAGTTTAGAGTCTTATAGCTTAGAGTTTTATAGTTTAGAGTCTTACAGCTTAGAGTCTTCTAGCTTGAAGTCTTATAGCTTAGAGTCTTTATAGCTTAGAGTCTTATAGCTTAGAGTCTTATCGCTTGGATTCTTAGCGCTTATAGTCTTATATCTTATAGTAGTAGTTATTTGTGTCGGTTATATTTTATTCTTTTTTCATATAGTATTATAGCTTATAGTCTTTTAGATTTGAGTCTTTTATGTTAGATTTTTCTAGCTTAGAGTCTTATAGTTTAGAGTCTTATAGCTTAGAGCCTTATGGCTTAGAGCCTTATGGCTTAGAGTCTTATGGCTTAGAGTCTTAGAGCTTAGAGTCTTATAGTTTAGAGTCTTATAGTTTAGAGTTTTATTGCTTAGAGTTTTATAGCTTAGAGTCTTACAGCTTAGAGTCTTATAGCTTAGAGTCTTATAAATTATTAGAGTCTAAGAGTCTTATAGCTTAGAGTCTTCTAGCTTGAAGTCTTATAGCTTAGAGTCTTTATAGCTTAGAGTCTTATAGCTTAGAGTCTTATAGCTTAGAGTCTTATAGCTTAGAGTCTTATAGCTTAGAGTCTTATTGCTTAGAGTCTTATAGCATAGAGTCTTATAGCTTAGAGTCTTATGGCTTAGAGCCTTATGGCTTAGAGTCTTATGGCTTAGAGTCTTATAGCTTAGAGCCTTATAGCTTAGAGTCTTATAGTTTAGAGTCTTATAGCTTAGAGCCTTATAGCTTAGAGTCTTATAGTTTAGAGTCTTATAGTTTAGAGTCTTATAGCTTAGAGTTTTATAGCTTAGAGTTTTAAGGCTTAGAGTCTTATAGCTTAGAGTCTTATAACTTATAAGAGTCTAAGAGTCTTATAGCTTAGAGTCTTCTAGATTGAAGTCTTATAGCTTAGAGTCTTATAGCTTAGATACTTAGAGCTTTGAGTCCTATTTCTCAGAGTATTTTTGATAAGATTTTTATTTAACTGCGTCTATCATAGTTGTTTTATTTAGCTTATAATATTATAGCTTATATAAATCTATAACTTAGTATTGTAGCTTAGAGTCTTATAGCTTATAGTCTTATAGCTTAGAGTATAGAGTGTTATAGATTTGAGTTTTATAGCTTATAGTCTTACAGCTTAGAGTATTCTAGCTTAGAGTCTTATAGCTTATTAGATTCTAAGAGTCTTATAGCTTAGAGTCTTGTAGGTTGAAGTCTTATAGCTTAGAGTCTTGTAGATTAAAGTATTATAGCTTAGAGTCTTATAGCTTAGAGTCTTATAGCTTCAAGTATTAGATCCTAGGGTATTAGTTATTAGAGTCTTATATCATAGAGTATTATTGCTTTTAGCCTTATAGTCTAGATCATGATTGCTTAGAGTATTATATGTTAGAATCTTATAGCTTAGAGTCTTATAGTTTAGAGTCTTATAGTTTAGAGTCTTATGGCTTAGGGTTTTATAGCTTAGAGTCTTACAGCTTAGAGTCTTATAGCTTAGAGTCTTATAACTTATTAGATTCTAAGAGTCTTATATCTTAGATTCTTATAGCTTTAAGTCTTATAGCTTAGAGTCTTTATAGATTAGAGTCTTATAGCTTATAGTATTATAGATTAGAGTCTTATAGCTTATAGTCTTATAGCTTAGTGTATTATAGCTTATAGTCTTATAGCTTAGAGTCTTATAGCTTAGAGTCTTATAGTTAGAGTCTTATAGCTTAGATTATTATAGCTTAGAGTCCTTTAGCTTATAGTCTTATAGCTTAGAGTCTTATAGCTTAGAGTCTTATAGCTTAGAGTCTTATAGCTTAGAGTCTTATACCTTAGTGTATTATAGCTTAGAGTCTTATAGCTTAGAGTCTTATAGCTTAGAGTCTTATAGCCTAGAGTCTTATAGCTTAGTCTTATAGCTTAGAGTCTTATAGCTTAGAGTCTTATATCTTAGAGTCTTATAGCTTAGAGTCTTTTAGCTTAGAGTCTTGTAGCTTAGAGTCTTATAGCTTAGAGTCTTATAGCTTAGAGTCTTATAGGTAAGAGTCTTATATCTAAAAGTCAAATAGCTAAAAGTCTATAGCTTATAGCTTAGAGTCTTGTAGCTTAGAGTCTTGTAGCTTAGAATCTTATAGCTTAGAGTCTTATAGCTTAGAGTCTTATAGCTTAGAGTCTTATAGCTTAGAGTTTTATAGCTTAGAGTCTTCAAGCTTACACTCTTATAGCTTAGAGTCTTTAAGCTTAGAGCCTTATAGCTACAAGTCTCATAGCTTAGAGTCTTATAGCTTAGAGTCTTATAGCTGAGAGTCTTATAGCTTAGAGTTTTATAGCTTAGACTCTTATTTATTTTAGAGTTAGCTACTAGAATCTAAGAGCTCATTTTCTTGTATCTTATAGTCTTATACATTAGACTCTTACAGCTTAGTGTCGTATAGCTTAGAGTTTTTTAGCTTATCGTCGATCATCTTCGGGACTAAAAGCTTCTGTAATATTAGATTAAAGTCTTACAGATTAGAGTCTTACAGCTTAGAGTTTTATAGCTTAGAGTCTTATAGCTTAGAGTCTTATAACTTAGAGCTTGGAGTCTTATAGGTTAGAATTTTATAGCTTAGAATCTTACAGCTTAGAGTTTTATAGCTTAGAGTCTTATATTTTAGAGCTTATAGCTTATTAGAGTCTAAGAGTCTTATAGATTAGAGTCTTGTAGCTTGAAGTCTTATAGCGTAGAGTCTTATAATTTAGAGTCTTATAGCTTAGAGTCTGATAGCGTAGAGTCTTATAGCTTAGAGTCTTATAGCTTAGAGTCTTATAGCTTAGAGTCTTATAGCTTAGAGCTTTGAGTCTTATAGCTTAGAGTTTTATAGCTTAGAGTCTTACAACTTAGAGTCTTATATCTTATAGTCTTATATCTTATTAGAGTCTAAGAGTCTTACAGCTTAGAGTCTTATAGGTTGTAGTCTTATAGCTTAGAGTCTTATAGCTTAGAGCTTATAGCTTAGAGTCATATAGCTTAGAGTCTTATAGCTTAGAGTGTTTTTGCTTTTAGTGTTATAGCTTAGAGTCTTATAGGTTAGAGTCTTATAGCTTAGAGTCTTATAGCTAATAGTCTTATAGCTTATTAGAGTCTAAGAGTCTTATAGCTTAGAGTCTTATAGCTTGAAGTCTTATATCTTAGAGTCTTTATAGCTTAGAGTCTTATAGCTTAGAGTCTTATAGCTTAGAGTCTTATAGCTTAGAGTCTTATAGCTTAGAGTCTTATTGCTTAGAGTCTTATAGCATAGAGTCTTATAGCTTAGAGACTTATGGCTTAGAGCCTTATGGCTTAGAGTCTTATGGCTTAGAGTCTTATATCTTATTAGAGTCTAAGAGTCTTATAGCGTAGAGTATTCTAGCTTGTAGTCTTATAGCATAGAGTCTTTATAGCTTAGAGTCTTATAGCTTAGAGTCTTATAGCTTAGATTATCATATCTTAGGGTTTTGTAGCATACATTCTTATATATTATAGTACTATAGCTTTGAGTCTTATTGCTTTGAGCCTTATGGCTTAGAGACTTATGGCTTAGAGTCTTATGGCTTAGAGTCTTATAGCTTAGAGTCTTATAGCTTAGAGTCTTATAGTTTAGAGTCTTATAGTTTACAGTCTTATAGCTTAGAGTATTATAGCTTAGAGTCTTACATCTTAGAGTCTTATAGCTTAGAGTCTTATAACTTATTAGAGTCTAAGAGTCTTAATGCTTAGAGTCTTCTAGCTTGAAGTCTTATAGCTTAGAGTCTTATAGATAATAGTCATATAGCTTCTATTTTTAGAGATTAGAGTCTAATAGCTAAGATTATAATAGCTTAGAGAATAAATGCTTAGAGTTTTACAACTTAGAGTATTATATCGTAGAGTATTCTAGCTTTGAGTATTGTATCTTATATTCGTATAGCTTAGAGTATTATAGCTTAGAGCTTTTTTTGTTATAGATTTGATTTTTATAGATTTGAGTCTTAGAGATTAGAGTCTTCTAGCTTAGAGTCTTATAGCTTATTAGAGTCTAAGAGTCTTATAGCTTAGAGTCTTGTAGCTTGAAGTCTTATAGCTTAGAGTCTTATAGCTTAGAGTCTTATAGCTTAGAGTCTTTTATCTTAGAGTCTTATAGCTTGGAGTCTTATAGCTTAGAGTCTTATAGCTTAGATTCTTATAGCTTAGAGTCTTATAGCTTAGAGCCTTATTGCTTAGAGGCTTATTGCTTAGAGTCTTATTGCTTAGAGTCTTATAGCTTAGAGTCTTATAGTTTAGAGTCTTATAGCTTAGAGTCTTAAAGATTCGAGTCTTATAGCTTAGAGTATTATAACTTATTAGATTATAAGAGTCTTATAACTTAGAGTCTTCTAGCTTGAAGTCTTATAGCTTAGAGTCTTTATAGCTTAGAGTCTTATAGCTTAGAGTCTTATAGCTTAGAGTCTAATAGCTTAGAGTCTCATAGCTTAGAGTCTTATAGATTAGAGTCTTATTGCTTAGAGTCTTATAGCTTAGAGCCTTATGGCTTAGAGACTTATGGCTTAGAGTCTTATGGCTTAGAGTCTTATAGCTTAGAGTCTTATAGATTAGAGTCTTATAGTTTAGAGTCTTATAGCTTAGAGTCTAATAGCTTAGAGTCTTATAGCTTAGAGTCTTATAGCTTAAAGTTTTACAGCTTAGAGTCTTACACCTTAGAGTCTTATAGCGTAGAGTCTTATAGCTTATTATAGTCTTAGAGTCTTATATCTTAGAGTCTTTTAGCTTGAAGTCTTATAGCTTAGAGTCTTATAGCTTAGAGTCTTATAGCTTAGAGTCTTATAGCTTAGAGTCTTATAGATTAGAGTATTGTAGATTAGAGTATTATATCTTAGAGTCTTATAGCTTAGAGTCTTATAGCTTAGAGCCTTATGGCTTAGAGCCTTATGGCTTAGAGTCTTATGGCTTAGAGTTTTATAGCTTAGAGTCTTATAGTCTAGAGTCTTATAGTTTAGAGTCTTATAGCTTAGTGTCATATAGCTTAGAGTCTTATAGCTTAAAGCTTGGAGTGTTATAGCTAAGAGTTTTATAGCTTAGAGTCTTACAGCTTAGAGTCTTATAACTTATTAGAGTCTAAGAGTCTTATAGCTTAGAGTTTTATAGCTTAGAGTCTTACAGCTTAGAGTCTTATAGCTTAGAGTCTTATAACTTATTAGAATCTAAGAGTCATATAGCTTAGAGTCTTCTAGCTTGAAGTCTTATAGCTTAGAGTCTTTATAGCTTAGAGTCTTATAGCTTAGAGTCTTATAGCTTAGAGTCTTATAGCTTAGAGTCTTATTGCTTAGAGTCCTATAGCATAGAGTCTTATAGCTTAGAGCCTTATGGCTTAGAGCCTTATGGCTTAGAGTCTTATGGCTTAGAGTCTTATAGCTTAGAGTCTTATAGCTTAGAGTCTTATAGGTTAGAGTCTTATAGTTTAGAGTATTATAGCTTAGAGTTTTATAGCTTAGAGTCTTACAGCTTAGAGTCTTATATCTTAGAGTCTTATAACTTATAATAGTCTAAGAGTCTTATAGCTTAGAGTCTTCTATCTTGAAGTCTTATATCTTAGAGTCTTTATAGCTTAGAGTCTTATAGCTTAGAGTCTTATAGCTTAGAGTCTCATAGCTTAGAGTATTATAGCTTAGAGTCTTATTGCTTAGAGTCTTATAGATTAGAGTCTTATAGATTAGATTCTTTTCGCTTAGAGTCTTATAGCTCAGAGTCTTATAGCTTAGAATCTTATAGCTTAGAGTCTTATAGCTTAGAGTCTTATAGCTTAGAGTCTTATAGCTTAGAGTCTTATAGCTTATAGTCTTATAGCTTAGAATCTTATAGCTTAGAGTCTTCTAGCATAGAGTCTTATAGCTTAGAGTCTTGTAGCTTAGAGTCTTATAGCTTAGAGCTTGGACTGATATAGCTTAGTGTTTTATAGCTTAGAGTCTTACAGCTTAGAGTCTTATATCTTAGATTCTTATAGCTTATTAGAGTCTTAGAGTCTTATAGCTTAGAGTATTGTAGCTTTAAGTCTTATAGCTTAGAGTCTTATAGCATAAAGTATTATAGCTTAGAGTATTATATCTTAGAGTCTTATAGCTTGAAGTCTTATAGCCTAGGGTATTATTGATTAGTGTATTATAGCATAGAGTGTGAGTGCCTATATCCGTATTGCCTATATCAATCTATCCTAGTTTCTTATGTCTTAAAAGATTAGTTCCTAGAGTATTATTGTTTATAGTCTTCTATTGTTTATTCTTATAGCGGCGAGGCTTTTATTTTAGAGTCTTATAGATTAGAGTCTTATAGCGTAGAGTCTTATATCTAATTAGAGTTTAAGAGTCTAATAGCTTAGAGTCTTCTAGCTTGAAGTCTTATAGCTTAGAGTCTTTAAAGCTTAGAGTCTTATAGCTTAGAATCTTATAGCTTAGAGTCTCATAGCTTAGAGTCTTATAGCTTAGAGTCTTGTTGCTTAGAGTCTTATAGCAT